>NC_138305.1:36522500-36837500 GCF_965601325.2 Salmo salar
CTGTCTCAGGTGACGCTCCAGAATCTCCCATAAATTGGCTTGAGCTCGGTGACAGACATTGTTTTCATGCGCATCAACACATTCAGTGACCACTCATGCCGAGTGGATGGGTGCATTGGAATTCTATGGGGGCATAGCCATGGTAGCCAAAATAATTGCCAGAATAAATGGCATGTCCAGCTTTTTTTATTTATGACCTGAAACATGATGGGATGTTAATTGCTAAATTAACTCAGGAACCACACTATGTGGAAGCACCGGCTTTCAATATACTTTGTATTCCTCGTTTACTCAAGGGTTTCCATTACTTTGGCAGTTACATGTAGTTGAATAACACTGGATTAAGTCATGATTATGAGAGCTCCTGCAGATAATCAATAAAATATAAATCATATTTCATTGTCACATTTCTATCCAGGAACACCACAAACGTTCACCAAAATCTTACAGCAAAATTACAGAAGGATGTAATCACCAAAGACATACCCCTCAAAGAGAAACATCCTACAGCACCTTCAGACCCTTAGCCCTCAAAGAAATGGCTGCACCTGTCAAAGAACAACTTCCCCCATTAGGTGAAGAGCTTGTGATCCACCCTTACAATGTTTTAGCGGTGCCGAATGGCTTACCTGGACACTCTGCACCAATAGCAGGGCCTGCGTGTCATTCTGGTCCGCCAGAATGAGGTTGTTGAAAAAACTTGATCATTACTCATTTCAGTTGCAAAGCACACAGCCAAAACATTCTGTACCAATGCATGCTATCTTCCCAGAAATGTTTTGTGAACAGTAGGTCATGAAATGAAGTTAACACTAGTGATGTTCTATCGATTCCTGGGGTCAATAGTTCAGATACAGTGGCTTGCGAAAGTAATTCCCTTGGAATTTTTCCTATTTTATTGCCATACAACCTGGAATTAAAATGTATTTGAGGGGTTTGTATCATTTGATTTACACAACATACCTACCACTTCGAAGATGTAAAATATGTTTTATTGTGAAACAAACAAGAAATAAAACAAAAAAACAGAAAACTTGAGCGTGCATAACTATTCACCCCCCCACAGTCAATACTTTGTAGAGCCACCTTTTGCAGCAATTACAGATGTAAGTCTCTTGGGGTATGTCTCTATAAGCTTGGCACGTCTAGCCACTGGGATTTTTGCCCATTCTTCAAGGCAAAACTGCTTCAAGTTAGATGGGTTCCGCTGGTGTACAGAAATCTTTAAGTCATAACACAGAATCTCAATTGGATTGAGGTCTGGGCTTTGACTAGGCCATTCCAAGACATTTAAATGTTTCCCCTTAAACCACTCGAGTGTTGCTTTAACAGTATGCTTAGGGTCATTGTCCTGCTGGAAGGTGAACCTCCGTCCCAGTCTCAAATCTCTTGAAGACTGAAACAGGTTTCCCTCATGAATTTCCCTGCATTTAGCACCATCCATCATTCCTTCAATTCTAACAAGTTTCCCAGTCCCTGCCGATAAAAAACATAACCACAGCATGATCCTGCCACCACCATGCTTCACTGTGGGGATGGTGTTCTCGGGGTGATGGAAGGTGTTGGGTTTGTGCCAGACATAGTGCTTTCCTTGATGGCCAAATAGCTCAATTGTACTCTCATCTAACCAGAGTACCTTCTTCCATATGTTTGGGGAGTCTCCCACATGCCTTTTTTCCAGCCACTCTTCCATAAAGCCCAGCTCGGTGGAGAGTACGGCTTAAAGTGGTCCTATGGACAGATACTCCAATCTCCGCTGTGGAGCTTTGCAGCTCCTTCAGGGTTATCTTTGGTCGTTGCCTCTCTGATTAATGCCCTCCTTGTCTGGTCTGAGTTTTGGTGGGCGGCCCTCTCTTGGCAGGTTTGTTGTGGTGCCATATTCTTTCCATTTTTTAATAATGGATTTAATGCTCTGTTCAAAGTTTTTGATCTTTTTTTATAACCCAACCCTGATCTGTACTTCTCCACAACTTTGTCCCTGACCTGTTTGGAGAGCTCCTTGGTCTTCATGATGCCGCTTGCTTGGTGGTGCCGCTTGCTTAGTGGTGTTGCAGACTCTGTCTCCTTTCAGAACAGGTATGTATATATACACTGAGATCATGTGACACTTACATTGCACACAGGTGGACTTCATTTAACTAATTATGTTAAAAAATCTGTCTAAATTACAGGTTGTAATGCAACAAAATAGAAAAAATGCCAAGGGGTTGAATACTTTTGCAAGGCACTTTATGTATGAAATGACTCTGGGAGTTGATAGAACATCACTCAGAGATGCACAAAAAACAATAACATTCAAAATGGCTGAATCTTTACTTTAATTAGGGCTACAGTTAACTAAGGTCATGACCTGCTGCTCACAAAACATTCTGGGAGGATGGCGTGCATCGGTACAGAACGTTTTGGCTGTGGGCTTGTGGGTCTTGTAGTAAACAAATATTGATCAAGTGACTTCATTCTCTTTATAAACTATTTAGTCTTATACTGAGTCCTCAATATCAAACTGAATCCCTTTTTTGGGTGTGGCAAGATTTCTGATGAGGTGGTATGCTGCAGTGAGTCGCTGGGAGGCAGTGTAGTTCTCGCTACATTGTATGCTTTTATATCTGGCCTCATATCATGGACCAAACCCAACTGTTGAGAGCCAGGCGATCCTAATACTCATTTGATGTCCGCTGACTCATTGGATGAAGCCTTGCAACTGTTTGACTGGTACATGACCTGTGTGCTTTGAAAAAATAACATTAAGTCATTGTTTGACATTATCATTCATCATTGATGAATATATTAGGCCACATTTTTGTTACTGCAGACATACACAAAAACAACTGTCTTGGCATTCAAAATGAAATCAAAGCAGCTCTATGTCTCCAAACCCTGTGGGTACAGTGGGAGGGAAGGTGCTTGTGGTCTGTAAAAAGCAGAAATAAAGTTTTTTAAACCCCCAACCTGTCACTGTGGAGCTTAAGACACCTTACAGTATCAACATGTCCAAGGAACGTGTGGGTCCTGCTTTCACCGAGAAGCACGAGACACTGACTGTGTCTTGACCTCTGAAGTTCCTCAGCACAGTGACATGCTTGTTGTGTGTATGTACTGACATGTACAGTACACTATGTATATAAAAGTATGTGGACACTTCTTCAAATTAGTGGATTCGGCTATCTCAGCCACACCCGTTGCTGACAGGTGTAGAAAAATCAAGCACAATGCAATGCAATCTCCATAGACAAACATTGGCAGTAGAATGGCCTCACTGAAGAGCTCAGTGACTATCAGTGTGGTACCGTCATAGGATGCCACCTTTCCAACAAGTCAGTTTAAAATTTCTGCCCTGCTTGAACTTCCCCGGTCAACTGTAAGTGCTGTTATTGTGAAGTGGAAAATTCTAGGAGCAACAAAGGCTCAGCCGCAAAGTGGTAGGCCACACAAGCTCACAGAATGGAACCGCCACGTGCTGAAGCGCCCAGCATGTAAAAATCATCTGTCCTCAGTTGCAACACTCACTACCGAGTTCCAAACTGCCTCTGGAAGCATTGTCAGCACAAGAACTGTTCGTAGGGAGCTTCATGAAATGGGTGTGGAAGAACTTGACTGGCCTGCACAAAGCCCTGACCTGAACTCCATCGAACGCCTTTGGGATGAATTAGAACGCCAAATGCGAGCCATGCCTAATCAGCCCAACATCATTGCTCGACCTCACTAAAGGCTGAATGGAAGCAAGTCCCGCAGCAATGTTCCAACATTGTTATAGGCTGTTATAGCAGCAAAGGGGAGACCAACTCCATATTAATGTCCAGGATTTTGGATTGAGATGTTCGACGAGCAGGTGTCCACATACTTATGGCCATGTAGTGTATGTGTAACGGATAGATGCACACACACATTAATGTTTTTTAAATGTATGTAAATTGTAAAATATTTTGTCTGTAATGTCTTTTTCTTTTTCATTAGGTGTCGGACCTCAGTAAGACTAGCTGTCACCATTGGCATCGGCTAATGGAGATCTTAATAAATCTAACAAAAACAGTAACTGTGGGGCTGGGTAAGAAAAACTATTTTCTTCGACAACATAATTCTATTATATTCTAGAATGCCAAGCATCTAATGGTTTATTTATCGTTTCATTTTCACTAGCATCTTCAGAATGTATGGAAATAGATAACTGTGGGTCATTAATATGATGCATTGCATTGGGCAAGAGGACAGATCTGATCCAGTAATTGGACATTGATGCGAGGAGCGTAAGTGGAAACAGAGTTAGAGATGCTGTAAGGTGAAACTGTGCCATATCTGTTCTAATCTGAGATGTTTTTCACAGTGAGGCTGGAGTGTAAAATGAAAAGTTGTGATGAAACCAAAGACATCTGCTGAAATCTGGCTCTGCATCATCGAATCACTACAGTGACCGTCTAAATGTGGCCAACATCACCATCAGCGTGTGTAGGTGAGTGGGTGAACATGGCAGAGACAGGTGGGAGGGAGATGAGAAAGATAGACTGCCAACGCAAATAAACAGTAAAATACTCACTATGATCCACTTCATAAATGCCAGAACTATTGAAGTTGACGATGCAGTGATCAAGGCCTATTCTATACAGGAAAAAAAAAATCAGTTTGGCACAGTATTTCAGATATTGGCTGAAGGGCAAATGAGTGTGAGCATTCCAATGACCCTAAAGAATCTTAAAATCCTTACTCAACAAAGACCATGCCAAGAGTAGAGAAAGGGGACAAGTACCTCTCAGGGACTGTGGTGTGTCAAATGAAGTCCTCGCCTACTAATGAAGACATTGGAAATACAAAACCCTATTTAATAAGAAGTGCAATGGGTTTCCTCAAAAGTTTTGAGTAATGACAGCACATTGGGGTTTACAGTGTACATTCATCATTCGCTCCACCGCCAGAGAGAGAGAAGACAGCGAAGAAAAAAAACATTTACCTACCAACATGTATAGGCTGCTATAGCCTACATATTTATTTAGTTTGTCATTCTATCGTTTTCATGGAATTTAAGTGGTAATTAAATAGATTTCAAATTAAAAATCTTAGGGCTAGGCGTCCCGTCAGCGGGACACCTGTTGACAACATCCGGTGAAATTGGAGGGCGCGCAACTCAAATAAATAATCGTAATATTAAATATTTATGAACGTACAAGTATCTTATATTGGTTAAAAGCTTAAATTCGTGTTAATCTAACTGCATAGTCCGATTTACAATAGGCTTTACAGAGAAAGCATACCATGCAATTGTTTGAGGATGGTGCCCAACATCAACATATTTTTCAACCAGCACAGGCTTCATAAAATCACAAATAGCGATTAAATAATAGATTACTTTTTGAAAATCTTCCTCTGTTTGCAATCCCAAGGGTCCCAGCTACAACATGCAATGGTCGTTTTGTTAGATAAAATCCTTCTTTATATCCCAAAAAGTCAGTTTATTTGGCGCCATCGATTTCAGTAATCCACTCGTTCAACATGCTGACAAAGGAATCCAAAAAACTACCGCTAAACTTCGTTAAAACAAGTCAAACTACGTTTATATTTAATCCATAAAATGTAAATAAACTATAACATTTCATATGGAAAGAAGTATGTTCAATAGAAAAGTAAAATTACCAAGTGCACGCCCTCTTCCTCGCGCGCTCACAGACTGATTTCCAACTGTGACTCCCGGTACAAAAACTCTAAATTCTTCCTCGTTTTGGAAGAAACAAGCCTGAAACCTTGAACAAAGACTGTTGACATCTACTGGGAGCCATAGGAATTACAATCTCGGAGCTGGAATTACATAGGACCCATAGCTTAGATCTCAAAAAAAAAAATTCAGGTTGGTTTGTCTTTGGATTTTCGGCTACCATATCAATTGTGTTATAGTCTCATACATTATTTTAACATTTCTACAAACTTCAAAGTGTTTTCTATCCAATGATACCAATTATATGCATATCCTGGTGTTACGAATACCTTTGGCCCTGCAGTCTAGGGGGGATGGTAACGAGACCCGTAACATTTGTACCTTGATCAGTTTGTACCACCTTAGGTAACCCGAATGTCGTGAAGAATTTAATTAAGGCTTCACTCACTACCGGAGCTGTAATCCTTCTCAGAGGAATGGCTTCGGGGTATCTTGTTGCCATACACATAATCGTTAACAGAAACTGGTTAGCTGATTTTGTCTTCGGTAACGGTCCAACACAATCAACCACCACATGTTCGAATGGTTCACCTATGACAGGTATTGGACAAAGAGGAGCGGGAGGAATAACCTGATTTGGTTTTCCTGTTATCTGACATGTGTGACATGTCCGACAGAACTGAGCCACATCTTGTTTTAAACCTGGCCAAAAGAAATGTCGAAGGATCCGATCATAAGTCTTTGTGATTCCTAAATGACCAGACCACTGGTGATCATGTGCAAGGGATAACACATTGTGTCAAAAGGGTGTAGGAATCACTATTTGGTAAACAGCATTCCAATCTCCGTCCGCGTCAACATGGGATGTCCATTTACGCATGAGGAGATTACCATCAAGGAAGTAAGCCACGTTCTTCTTCTTTGCCTCTTCCAATGAGACAACACTAGAAAAACATCTAGCAAGCTTGTTGTCAACCTTTTGATTAGCAATCAGCTGCTAACGAGTGACTGGTAACTGTATTGCCTCAGCAATAAGTTCAACATCCTTCGATTCTTCCCTTGGCTGTTTGTCAGAGGTGATCAGCTTCTCAGAGGTAGCACACAACCCATCCTCTTGATCAACCTCTTTGAATAGAACAGTGTTCGACAAAACTATCACGTCACCCACTTGTCGTGCCTGAGCACGAGTGACAGCACAAGTGGGGAACACATGTGGATAACTCTGTGCCAGCTCATTGGAGAGAGTGGTCACTTTTATCCAACACTTCCAATACGGGTACTACCTTTCCTCCGGCAATATCGTTACCCATTATAAAGGTCACACCTTTTACTGGCAACATAGGACGTACCCCCACTCTGAATATTCCACTGATGGGCCAAAACCCATTTCAATACCCTGTACTAACACACTGGAACCACAGTATGTATTTTCGGATAAGGGCAACACATCAGACAATATAAACGACTGCGCCGCACCAGTATCTAAGGATTTTAACCGGGCGCTGAGACGCTTCGTCATTCGTTATGGACACAAACCCCTCAAAAATGAACGGTTCGTAACTGCGGTCGGGGACTGAGACTTTCAAACTACATTTACCCTGAGGCACTTGTTTTGTTTCAGACCTCACAACCGTACAAATTAGCCCAACACCTGTTGGCGGCTTGGCACGAATAGGCATCCCTTGTTTGCGTTTTAGCAGAAAGCAATCATTAATCATATGTCCCACTTTATGACAATAGAAACAGGGACGCTCATTTTTCTGGCGTGCTTGATATACTGCTGGCTGACTAGGACTAAAAGTAGGCAATTCAGTGGCTCTACTCTCAGTATGAGCCGAAAACACGCTCTTGTGCATCAACACAAACTCGTCTGTCAACACAGACGCTTCTGACAAGGAGGATACTGTCACGTCCTGACCAATATTTAGGTATTATTTCTATTATATTTGGTCAGGACGTGGCAGAGGTATATTTGTTTTGTATTATGGGGTTTTGTGTGTGGTGTAGTGGGGTGTATTAGTTTGGTATAGGTTCTAGGTTTGTTTTTCTATGTGTAGTTTTGGGTGCTGGACTCTCAATTGGAGGCAGGTGTTTCTAGTTGCCTCTGATTGGGAGTCCCATAAGTAGGTATGTGTTTGTTTGGTTTTGGTGGGTAGTTGTTTTTGCACTGCGTGTTGTGTGCCTGCAAAACTGTTCCTGTCGTGTATATTGGTTTCCAGTGGATGCGTTACTCCTTTTTTGAATTAAAACATGAGCATCCATATTCCCGCTGCAGTTTGGTCTATTCAACACGGCTCTTTTTGTGACAGAACTACCCACCACCAAAGGACCAAGCAGCGGAGAAGAGGACAGAGGCAAGTGAGGGAGGAATGTTGGAGGCAGCCCCAATAATTTTTTAGGGGGGGGCACAAGGGCTATTTGGCGGGGCGAGATTACAGCCCCAGGCCAGCTCCCCGTACCCTTGTAGGGCAGACTGGACAGGTCCCGTGCTTTGGGGTTGGGGCTGTGGTGAGGCCTGGGATTTTCAGGCCGGTAGGCAAGGTACCAGCGCCCCGCATGTGCCAGGGCGAAGTAGGCATCGAGCCGGAAGGGGTGATGCCAACCCTGCGCTCAAGACCGCCAGTGCGCCCTTTCGGTCCGGTGTTTCCCGCCAGACGCACTAGCATGGAGGTGCGTGTCTCCAGGCTGGCACGTCCTATACCAGCCCCACGCATCAGGAGTCTAGTGTGTCAACCCAGCCTCGCCAGTCAACAGTCACCAGAGCTGCCCGCCAGTCAACAGTCGTCAGTGCTGCCCGCCAGTCAACCATCACCAGAGCTGCCCGCCAGTCAACAGTCGTCAGAGCTGCCCGCCAGTCAACAGTCGTCAGAGCTGCCCGCCAGTCAACAGTCGTCAGAGCTGCCCGCCAGTCAACAGTCGTCAGAGCTGCCCGCCAGTCAACAGTCGTCAGAGCTGCCCGCCAGTCAACAGTCGTCAGAGCTGCCCGCCAGTCAACAGTCGTCAGAGCTGCCCGCCAGTCAACAGTCGCCAGAGAGGTCAGACTGCCCTGAACTGCCAGAGAGGTCAGACTGCCCTGAACTGCCGGAGTGGCCAGACTGCCCTGAACTGCCGGAGTGGCCAGACTGCCCTGAACTGCCGGAGTGGCCAGACTGCCCTGAACTGCCGGAGTGGCCAGACTGCCCTGAACTGCCAGAGTGGCCAGACTGCCCTGAACTGCCAGAGTGGCCAGACTGCCCTGAACTGCCAGGGTGGCCAGACTGCCCTGAACTGCCAGGGTGGCCAGACTGCCCTGAACTGCCAGGGTGGCCAGACTGCCCTGAACTGCCAGGGTGGCCAGACTGCCCTGAACTGCCAGGGTGGCCAGACTGCCCTGAACTGCCAGGGTGCCCGGCCTGTCAGGATCAGCCCGAGTGGTCCTCCTGCCCTCCGGTCCAGCCCGAGTGGTCCTCCTGCCTTCCGGCCCAGCCCGAGTGGCCCGCATGCCTTCCGGCCCAGCCCGAGTGGCCCGCATGCCTTCCGGCCCAGCCCGAGTGGCCCGCATGCCTTCCGGCCCAGCCCGAGTGGCCCGCATGCCTTCCGGCCCAGCCCGAGTGGCCCGCATGCCTTCCGGCCCAGCCCGAGTGGCCCGCATGCCTTCCGGCCCAGCCCGAGTGGTCCGCCTGCCCTGATCTGCCAGGGTGCCCAGCCTGTCAGAATCAGCCCGAGTGGCCCTCCTGCCCTCCGGCCCAGCCCGAGTGGCCCTCCTGCTCTCCGGCCCAGCCCGAGGGGCCCTCCTGCTCTCCGGCCCAGCCCGAGGGACCCTCCTGCTCTCCGGCCCAGCCCGAGGGGCCCTCCTGTCCCCCGGCCCAGCCCGAGGGGCCCTCCTGTCCCCCGGCCCAGCCCGAGGGGCCCTCCTGTCCTCCGGCCCAGCCCGAGGGGCCCTCCTGTCCCCCGGCCCAGCCCGAGGGGCCCTCCTGTCCCCCGGCCCAGCCCGAGGGGCCCTCCTGTCCTCCGGCCCAGCCCGAGGGGTCCGTCTGCCTGGCGCAGCTATCGGCTCCGCCGAAGTGGGCGACGCCGAGGGTGGAGCAGGGTCCACGTCCTGCACCGGAGCCACCTCCAGGATAGGTGGGTTGGGGAGGGAGGGTGTAGCACAGTGCCGTCGTTGACGGCAGCCACCCTCCCTTCCCTCCCTTATTGTTTATGGGGTATTGCTTTTTGGTTTTGTTGGGGTAATGGGGATTTTTTGTGTTTTCTTTTAAGGTGCATTCCGGGGTCTGCACCTTTAGGGGGGGGTAATGTCACGTCCTGACCAATATTTAGGTATTATTTCTATTATATTTGGTCAGGACGTGGCAGAGGTATATTTGTTTTGTATTATGGGGTTTTGTGTGTGGTGTAGTGGGGTGTATTAGTTTGGTATAGGTTCTAGGTTTGTTTTTCTATGTGTAATTTTGGGTGCTGGACTCTCAATTGGAGGCAGGTGTTTCTAGTTGCCTCTGATTGGGAGTCCCATAAGTAGGTGTGTGTTTGTTTGGTTTTGGTGGGTAGTTGTTTTTGCACTGCGTGTTGTGTGCCTGCAAAACTGTTCCTGTCGTGTATATTGTTTTCCAGTGGATGCGTTACTCCTTTTTTTAATTAAAACATGAGCATCCATATTCCCGCTGCAGTTTGGTCTATTCAACACGGCTCTTTTTGTGACAGATACTTTCTGTTCATTTAGGTAAACTACAATGCGTTTGGGTAAGCAATTTTTAAACTATTCCAACAAGATTAACTCCCGGAGAGAGTTGAAATCAGTTACCTTGCTAGCAGAATGCCATTTATCAAACAGATTTCCCTTGTCTCTAGCAAATTCCACATAAGTCTTACTAGAAGACTTTCTATGAGACCTAAATCTCTGTCGGTATGCCTCAGGAACAAGCTCATAGGCGCGAAGAACAGTAGCTTTGACCACTTCATAATTCAAACTGTCTTCCAGAGGTAGCGCTGACAAAACCTCTTGGGGTTTACCAGTTAATTTACACTGAAGTAATAAGCACCATACCTCTTCAGGCCATTTCAATGCTACGGCTATTCGCTCAAACACACAAAAATAGGAGTCAACCTCTGACTGTCTGATCAAAGGTACTAAGGCAATCTGCCTACTAATGTCAAACGTGTTGGAAGCTACTGCTGGTGAGGATGCCTCACTAACAGGCACAGCAGGAACGAAGGCTAGCCTCGATGTCTCTGCCTCCAGTTCCATCTGGCACATTTTGAACTCCATCTGTCGCTGTTCTCCTTCTGCCTCAATTTTACACATTTCCAACTGGAGATTTTCTCGCCTAATTTGGGCTCTCTTCCGCCTCCAGTTGGAACTGTATCGAACGGACATCCCTCCTGGCATCACCGGTTGACAGTGGGGAGAGTGGATCAAAATGGGGCAATGTGGCTGGAGCTTTAGCCTCGCCCTCGGTCTCAGACACCGACGGGCTTACAGGAGCAGTAACATCCCCTACAGGGGTAGTAGGCTCAGGCAGCGGTAACACAAGCACTTGTTCTTCCAACAAAACATTTAACACCAGTTGCTTAACCTCCGCTTTAACTAAACTTTGCGGAATCGATACAGAATAATGGTCAGCCAAGGTCAGTAAATCAACTCTACGACATTTGTCAAAAAGCTCCCACGAAGGGTTATCCAAAAAGGATTTCAAATCAAAAGTAGCCATTTTGAACTACTACTCAAGAGCCACCAAATACTAATGCTACATCAGCTATGACGCTCAACACTGAACTAGACCACTACAACAATCTGCACGAGCGGCATGGGTGTCAGTAAAGACAGATCCCGGATGAGCCCCCACTTATGTTACGAATCCCTTTGGCCCTGCCATCTAGGGGGGATGGAAACGAGACCCGTAACATAACTCATGCAAATAATAGTGATAAAGGACAGTGAGAACAAAAACCACAGACAACTTAAATTTACCGTCAAACACTAAAGGTTTATTTTAAAACACACGGTAAAGGGGGGCGGGAAAAGGGGCTGAGCTGGACCCAAGGAAAGAAACAATAATCCAAAACACCCCTAAGCTAGACTAGCCTACTTCAAGAACAGCTAGCTAACTAACCAAAAATACAGTGGGTGGTCCGCCCAGTTCTAACTAGGGTATTTAGACAAGGGTTACCTACGGGTAGTGTATGCCCATGGGCGACTTGTCTTGGAACCCCCTTTTCCCCACCATCAAACAAACAGTCAACACTTTAACAAAAACAATACTCACAGGCTGACAGACAAAGTGACATGTAGTTGCCAAAAACAAAAGAGAGATCAATCCATAGAGAGAGAGATTCAGAGAGAATGAGTTAGAGAGAGATTGAGCTCAAGAGAAAACAACTGGCTGGGTTTTTAAACCAAGGGAAAGGGATGTGATTTGTTGAGGGAAAAGGAGCAGGTGTCTTGGTTGGTGACTGATTGATGACTGATTGGGGAATGATGATTGTCACCTGTGAGGGGAGAAGGAGAGAAAAGAAACACACACACAGGACACATACACAGGATACCTGTATCCGTAATACCTGGCTTCTGGGCCTGAGTAACAGTCAGGCGGAAATTCTGAAAAAAGGACCCTAGCCCTAAGAATATTTATTAATATACAGTATCTGAGTACAGTTACTTAAAGTGATTTTGTAGTCATAACTCAAATTGATAGAGTCACTGTGACCCTGTAGGGGGTCCAGAATTCAGTTGTATCAGCTTGACATTTTTGAGTATTGTCCCCACTAAACCACACCTCCAATATAATTTCCCAGTGTACTTTGCCTTTTCAAATGAATTGTAGAGTTACCACCCATAACTATTTGTTAGGGACAGAGACATGGTTGTTGAATTCATCATTTCAGTCCTGTAGCCTTCACCAAGTCAGTTTCTAGGCAAATGTTATCATTATATGTACGATAATTATAAACTGGGTGGTTGCTGATGCTGATTGGCTGACAGCTGTGGTATATCACGGGTACGACTAAACAATTATTTGTATTGCTCTAATTATGTTGCTCTAATTATGTTGGAAACCAGTTTATAATAGCAATAAGGCACCTCTGGGGGTTATGGTATATTACTAATATACCACACCCCCTCGGGCCTTATAGCTTAATTAAACTCTTTATGACAATACATTACATATCTCATGAGGCCTAATTTTAGGCCTAGCTTTACCTTAGTACAGTGGCATGAAACTCATGGTGTACAGGCTACATCAGGGCTACAAGTAGGTTTGCAAAATTCTGATAACTTTGCCAGAATTCCCAGTTATTTTTTTTGATTCTTGTTGAAGGATTTCCAGGAATCTTCCAACCGGGATTTCTGGTAAACCTGGGAAATTTACCAGAATTATGCAACGTTATCTATAATACTGTATGTTACACCAAAAACACATCCTCAGTCATTTCTTATCTGAAGCCGAATAGTCAAAACAATTCCTCATGCAGCCAAAACTCAACAGCGCGCACCATTAGGCAGGATATATGCTTTGATTGAATAGGCCCACAAGAAAGGTTAATAGTTTGTTAACACCATCTGCTTTAATTTGCTCACGAAACAGTAATTCAACAAGATCTAAATGCATATTCCCATGAAACTAATTGACGTGAAGAATTATAATTCACGATGGACATTGATGATGGCCTATTTTGAAATGAGGTATGCCTAACTTGGTGTTTGAGGGTATTAAAATAGAACATGTTCTTGAGACAATATGTGTGGGCATAGGCAGATGTTGCAATTGGAGGATATTCAATAGGCTACATCTGTCGGTACAAACTTTGACTGAGAAATGATGACGTAAAACAAAAATGAGCGCTCCCTCAACTAAAAAATAGCACTACGCCACTGAATATCTCTAAGAATAGATCTGTATAAACCATATGTTCAAAATCTTATTTTCTCTAGCTATGTGAGAAAGATATGGCAAGTCTAGGAGTCCTTCTTCAGTAGCAGAGTGAGTTTCCCCTCAACACAGTAAGCTGTGGGAGGTATGGCTGGCCCAATGAAGGAGCATTCCTCCCAGTCAGAACTACTGACTCGCAAAGCCCTGTAAGAACTCACTTTGTCAACCTTCTGAAGGTCTAAACAAGCACACAAACTCCATCATATGTGACTCGTTTCAGGAAACTAGGCATATGTCACACGTCACTACTTCACAGGAGAGGCCTTTGAACGTAAATATATATATTTTTTATCAAAATGCGTTTTTTGGCAGAAATGCCTTCTGGCTTTTCAAATGTTGCTACATAAGACCGAATCCAGGTGGTCGGTCACATATTTCATAACCACACACTGCAGTCAGTTACTGCAGTCAGAGAGTCCCAAACAGTGAGCCAAGCGTTCACTTCTCCCTCCACTGGTGATTCACTCAGATCATTAATCAGAGTGAAATGGACTTGGGCTCACTTAGTTAGCCGGGCCCCAGCACCCCCTCTATAACATCAACATCTGTCCTCTATTATTCTCCCCATTAGCTTCATCAGTGAATGATACCCAGCTACTGACTCTTTGGAAGGTGGGCCCCTTACTTTCTGGTAGTTATGATGAACGACTGGCTGACTACTATCCCCCACCAATGTTTGGGGCGGCAGGTAGCCTGGTGGTAAGAGCATTGGGCCAGTAACCGAAAGGTTGCTGGATTGAATCCCTGAGCTGACAAGTAGAAAATCTGTTGATTTGCCCATGAACAAGGCAGTTAACCCACTGTTCCCTGGTAGGCTGTCATTGTAAATAAGAATTTGTTCTTAACTGACTTGTGTAGTTAAATAAAGTTTACATTAAAAAAAACAAGCGGCTTTGTGATATTGCTGTTCCTCAAAACCATGGGTGCTTCTCAGTACGCAAACTCCCAATATCTTACTATAGGGTCTCAAAAGCATGAGAAAGAGAGGACCAATGATTGTCTGAAGGCAAATGTACTAAGTCATAAAGCATGATGTTCATCATTAACTTTTCTGTGTGACTCAGATAGAGTCACTGTGACCCTGTAGGGGGTCCAGAATTCAGTTGTATCAGCTTGACATTTTTGAGTATTGTCCCCACTAAACCACACCTCCAATATAATTTCCCAGTGTACTTTGCCTTTTCAAATGAATTGTAGAGTTACCACCCATAACTATTTGTTAGGGACAAAGAAAACGGAATCAAGAAAACAGAATAATTTAATCATGAGCCATCAGGAACTTTAGGGTGGATATTGTCTACTTTTTGTATATTACTTAAAACGTCCGAAGTTCAAACAATGATTTGTATTCACTTTGATATGTTAACCCTTTATCACAAATCATCATCAATCAATCTACCTTAACAAAAAATGACTCAAGTAAAAGTGAAAGTCACCAAGTAAAATAATACTTGAGTAAAAGTCTAAAAGTATTTGGTTTTAAATCAACTTAAGTATCAAAAGTAAATGTAATTGCTAAAATATACTTAAGTATAAAAAGTAAAAGTATAAATCATTTCAAATTCCTTATATTAAAACAAACCAGGCGGCCCAATCTTATTGTTTTTAACATTTACAGATTTACAGATAACATTTACAGACACTCCAACACTCACACAGCTCAACTGTGGTTCACTGCAGATAAACACTATTATTTCCTCAGGATAGCGCATTCATGCTAATGCCATAAATCTGGTTGCGGTAAAGTATGGGAAAGAAAGGAATATAAAGATAGTATACATCCCTGTTAAGTCCATGTTCTCATGTAGTCTGTATGTGCCCTTAGGTATTGTATGAGTTATAATCAGGAGACAAGTAGCATCCCTGGAACTGTACAGCAATTAATCACATTTCTGACATTGGTATGATTTTTGCTGAGAATGATGTGTTATAACATTCATGCTTTATTAAAGAATCTATAACTATGATACTACATCATGTATACATTTCATGTAAATCAATAATTATTATTAAATGAAAATAAAATGACTGAATTTGTGTCAAGACAGTGATGATATAAACATATATATATATATACAGTTGAAGTCGGAAGTTTACATACACCTTAGCCAAATACATTTAAACTCAGTTTTTCACAATTCCTGACATTTAATCCAAGTAAAAATTCCCTGTCTTAGGTCAGTTAGGATCACCACTTTATTTTAAGAATGTGACATTTCCGAATAATAGTAGAGAGAATTATTTATTTCAGCTTTTATTTCTTTCATCACATTCCAAGTGGGTCAGAAGTTTACATACACTCAATTAGTATTTGGTAGCATTGCCTTTAAATTGTTTAACTTGGGTCAAACGTTTCGGGTAGCCTTCCACAAGCTTCCCACTGTCACGATCGTCAAAAGGAGTGGACCAAAGCGCAGCGTGGTAAGTGCTCATCACGTATTTATTTTACCTCAGAACACTACAAACAAAAAGAATAAACAATGATAACGACCGTCACGTCTTGTAGGCTTGACAAGCAGTACAAAATTAAGATCCCACAACTGCAGGTGGGGAAAGACTGCCTAAGTATGATTCCTAATCCTAGTCACTGGAGAGCGTTGCTGGAGGCTCCGGACTGGAGCGCATCTCTGTAGGTTCCGGACGGGAGACCGTCGCTGCAGGCTCCGTGCCATGGATCGTCACTACAGGTTCCGCGCCATGGATCATCACTGGAGGCTTTGTGCCATGGATCATCACTGGAGGCTCCACGGCCCAGTATATCCTGTGCCAGCTCCGTGCACCCGGTCCCCAATGCGTCTCCCCAGCCCGGTACGACTTGTGCCTGCTCCACGCACCCGGCCTCCAATGCGTCTCTCCAGCCTGGTACGCCCTGTGCCTGCTCCACGCACCCGGTCTCCAGTGCGTCTCCCCAGCCTGGTACGCCCTGTGCCGGCTCCACGCACCAGACCTCCAGTGCACCTCCACGGCCCAGTATATCCTGTGCCAGCTCCGCACACCCAGTCCCCAGTGTGTCTCCCCAGCCCGGTACGACCTGTGCCTGCTCCACGCACCCGGCCTCCAGTGCGTCTCTCCAGCCTGGTACGCCCTATGCCTGCTCCATGCACCCGGTCTCCAGTGCGTCTCCCCAGCCTGGTACGCCCTGTGCCAGCTCCACGCACCAGGCCTCCAGTGCACCTCCGCAGTCCGGAGCCTCCTGTGAGGGTTCCCAGTCCGAAGCCTCCAGTGATGATCCATGGCCCGAAGCCTCCAGTGATGACCCATGGCACGAAGCCTCCAGTGATGGTCCATGGCACGAAGCCTCCAGTGATGATCCATGGTACGAAGCCTCCAGTGATGATCCATGGCACGAAGCCTCCAGCGACGGTCTGCAGTCCAGAGTCTCCAGCTACGGTCGCCAGTCCAGAGCCTCCAGCGACGGTCGGCAATCCAGAGCCTCCAGCGACGGTCGGCAGTCCAGAGTCTCCAGTGACAGTCGGTGGTCCAGAGCATCCAGCGACGGTTCCCAGTCCGGAGCCTCCAGCGACGGTTCCCAGTCCAGAGCCTCCAGCAACGGTTCCCAGTCCGGAGCCTCCAGCGACGGCTCCCAGTCCGGAGCCTCCAGCGAAGGTTCCCAGTCCGGAGCCTCCAGCGTGGGTTCCCAGTCCGGAGCCTTCTGCGACGATCTACGGTCCAGAGTCTCCGGCGACGACCCACGGTCCGGCACCTCCGGCGACGATCCACGGTCCGGAGCTTCCGGCGACGATCCACGGTCCGGTTCCTCCGGTGACGATCCATGGTCCAGAGCTTCTGGCGACGATACCCCGCAACAGAGTCACCACCGAAGATGGCGGATCCGCGAGCAGAGCGGGGTCTACGTCCCGCACCGGAGCCGCCACCGAGGCTAGATGCCCACCCAGACCCTCCCCTATAGAGTCAGGTTTTGCGGCCAGAGTCCGCACCTTTGGGGGGGGGGTACTGTCACGCCCTGACCTTAGAGCCTTTTTATTTCTCTATTTGGTTAGGTCAGGGTGTGATTTGGGTGGGCATTCTAGTTTTTCTATTTCTTTGTTGGCCGGGTATGGTTCCCAATCAGAGGCAGCTGTCTATCGTTGTCTCTGATTGGGGATCATACTTAGGCAGCCTTGTTCCCACCTTAGTTCGTGGGATCTTGTTTTTGCATAGATGTTGTGTAGCCTGCAGAACTTTACGTTTGTTTTTGTATTTTGTTGTTTTGTCGGTGTCCATTTTAAATAAAAGTAAAATGTTCGTTTACCACGCTGCATCTTGGTCCAATGTTTACGACGAGCGTAACAGATGTAAACAAGTTTGTGCACAACATTTGAGAGAAATAAGCTTTTTGTGCAAATTGAACATTTCTGGGATCTTTTATTTCAGCTCATGGAGAATGGGACCAACACTTTACATGTTGCGTTTAAATTTTATCCAGTATTTATGTATTTGAGACAAGTTGTCAGCCAAGGAGTGGGGGTGATGGTGGGTGATTTTTTTCTTCAGGATATCTGTTTTGGGGAATATTTTACTTTAGTTACTTTGTTTCTGTTCAGCAAAGATTTACCAGAAGGCTACATGGTACAGTGCATCTCACATGGATCAATTTCTGGTTTACATTAGCACAATGTGCATAAATGTTTCCAATGGGTCTCGTATAGACATTTACAATTTAGCAGACACTCTTATCCAGAACGACTTTCAGTAGTGATTGCATACATGTCAATACTTTTCTTCCCCCATACTGGTCCCCTGTGAGAATCGAACCCACAACCTTGGCATTGCGAGATGTCCACAATTCTATTTGGGGTTCCAGTACATTTCATAGATATTTTTTATATTTTTATACTCGCTTTTTTGTGTGTCATGACATGAATGACCTAAAATGGGTTCATTGGTACAGTGTTCTGAACTTTGGCACACCTCAATATTCCCCCTGGCACAAATGTTACCTGTGTATCACTCAAGTGGGTGCTACACATTGGTGGTGGATGAGGTGATTTTCCCTCTTGTAAAGCACTTCAAGCACCTAGGTGGAAAAGAGCTATCTAAATCCCAAAAGATAATGTTCCTTGTTGTTTATCTATTCTAGTGCATCAAGGAGCATTATGGGTTTTGGAAGGAACATTAATTTTAAAGTGTTTTTTCACTCTTTTCTAAAACAATATTACCAGTGAATCCCTTGAATCTGAAGGTATACTACCATATAAAGACAATACAGAAGTTTATTTTCACATAAAAAATGCATGATTGAAATAAGGTATGACATTACCTAGGGAGGACTGGGGCATTGTAAAAGTCCGTCAGGAATGGAAACTAAGTCATGCAAATATAATCTGATAAAATAGGCTAATTTATCCTTTAAAGGGGGCAATTGACTACTTCGTAATCAGTGGAAATGTACTTTATATCCATGGGAGTCTTGTCCTCAGATTTCATTGCCCTCCTCCTAGGTTAGTCTGAGACAAATACTAGTAGGCAGTGGTGGAAAAAGTACCCAATTGTCATACTTGAGTAAAAGTAAAGATACCTTAATATAAAATGACTCAGGTAAAAGTGAAAGTCACCCAGTAAAATACTACTTGAATATATCAAAAGTAAATGTAATCGCAAAAAAATACTTAAGCATCAAAAATAAAAGTATAAATCATTTCAAATTCCTTTTAGTGAGTCCGCCAGATCAGAGACAGTAGGGATGACCAGGGATGTTATCTTGATAAGTGTGTAAATTAGACAATTTTCCTGTCCTGCTAAGCATTCAAAATGTAGCAAGTGCTTTTGGGTGTCAGGGAAAATGTAAGGAGTAAAAAGTACATTATTTTCTTTAGGAATGTACTGGAGTAAAAGTAAAAGTTGTCAGAAATATAAATAGTAAAGTAAAGTACAGATACCCCAAAAAATGACTTAAGTCGTACTTTAAAGTATTTTTCTGAAGGACTTTACACCACTGCTAGTAGGCCAGGCAGGCATACGTACTCCATAGACTTCTGGGCTACCGACGTTGAGGCTAATCTGAAGATGGTGCTGGCTAAGGCTTAAACTGACGAGTGTAGAGAGTATAGGGATATTGTTATCCAAGTCGGCACCAACGATGTTAAAATGAAACAGTCAGTGGTCACCAAGCGCAACATAGTTTCAGCATGTAAATCATCTAGAAAGATGTGTCAGCAGCGAGTAATTGTCTCTGGCCCCCTCCCAGTTAGGGGGAGTGATGAGCTCTACAGCAGTCTCACAACTCAATCGCTGGTTGAAAACTGTTTACTGCCCCTCCCAAAAGATAGAATTTGTAGATAATTTGCCCTCTTTCCCACAAACAGGACCAAGCCTGGCCTGCTGAGGAGTGACAGACGCCATCCTAGCTGGAGGGGTGCTCTTCTCTTACTGTATCTACGAACATAGACAGGGCTCTAACTCCCCTAGCTCCACAATGAGATAGGGTGCAGGCCAGGCAGCAGGCTGTTAGCCAGCCTGCCAGCTTAGTGGAGTCTGCCACTAGCACAGTCAGTGTAGTCAGCTCAGCTATCCCCATTGAGACCGTGTCTGTGCCTCGATCTAGGTTGGCAAACTAAACATGGCGTTGTTCGTTTTAGCAATCTCACTGGATTATAGACCTCCTCCATTCTTGTCATTTTTGAAAGAGATTGTGATATCTCACATCTCAAAATAGGGCTACTTAATGTTAGATCCATCACTTCCAAGGCAGTTACAGTCAATTAACTTATCACTGATCATAGTCTTGATGTGATTGGCCTGACTGAAACATGGCTTAAGCCTGATGAGTTTACTGTGTTAAATGAGGCCTCACCTGCTGGTTACACTAGTGACCATATCCCCGCGCATCCCGCAAAGGCAGAGGTGTTGCTAACATTCATGATAGCAAATTTAAATTTACAAAAAAAAACGAATGTGTTTTCGTCTTTTGAGCTTCTAGTCATGAAATCTATGCAGCCTACTCAATCACTTTTTATAGCTACTGTTTACAGGCCTCCTGGGCCATATTTAGCGTTCCTCACTGAGTTCCCTGAATTCCTATCGGACCTTGTTGTCATGGCAGATAATATTCACATTTCTGGTGACTTTAATATTCACATGGAAATGTCCACAGACCCACTCCAAAAGGCTTTCTAAGCCATCATCGTCGCATTTAGTTGTGTTCATCATAACTTCGGAACCTACTCACTGCCACAGTCACACTCTGGACCTAGTTTTGTCCCATGGAATAAATGTTGTGGATCTTAATGTTTTTTTTCTCATAATCATGGACTATCGGACCTCCATTTTATTACGTTTGCAATCGCAACAAATAATCTGCTCAGACCCGAACCAAGGCTCATCAAAAGCCGTGCTATAAATTCTCAGACAACACAAAGATTCCTAGATGCCCTTCCAGACTCCCTCCACCTACCCAAGGACGTCAGAGTAAAAAAATCAGTTAACCACCCAATAGAGGAAGTCAATTTAACCTTGCGTAATACCCTAGTTGCAGTCGCACCCCTAAAATCAAAAAACATTTGTCATAAGAAACTAGCTCCCTGGTATACAGAAAATACCCGAGCTCTGAAGCACGCTTCCAGAAAATTGGAACGGAAATGGCTCTACACCAAACTGGAAGTCTTCCGACTAGCTTGGAAAGACAGTACCGTACAGTATCGAAGAGCCCTCACTGCTGCTCGATCATCCTATTTTTCCAACTTAATTGAGGAAAATAAGGAAAATCCAACATTTATTTCTGATACTGTCGCAAAGTTAACTAAAAAGCAGCATTCCCCAAGAGAGCATGGTTTTCACTTCAGCAGTGATAAATTCATGGACTTCTTTGACGAAAAGATCATGATCATTAGAAAGCAAATTACTGACTCCTCTTTAAATCTACGTATTCCTCCAAAGCTCAGTTGTCCTGAGTCTGCACAACACTGCCAGGACCTAGGATCAAGGGAGACACTGAAGTTTTTTAATACTGTATCTCTTGACACATTGATGAAAATAGTCATGTCCTCTAAACCTGCAAGCTGCATACTGGACCCAATTCCAACTAAACTACTGAAAGAGTTGCTTCCTGTGCTTGGCCCTCCTATGTTGAACATAATAAACGGTTCTCTATCCACCAGATGTGTACCAAACTCACTAAAAGTGGCAGTAATAAAGCCTCTCTTGAAAAAGCCAAACCTTGACCCAGAAAATATGAAAAACTATCGGCCTGTATCGAATCTCCCATTCCTCTCAAAACTTTTAGAAAAAGCTGTTGTGCAACAACTCACTGTCTTCCTAAAGACAAACAATGTATACAAAATGCTTCAGTCTGGTTTTAGACCCCATCATGGCACTGAGACTGCACTTGTGAAGGTGGTAATTTACCTTTTAATGGCGTCAGACCGAGGCTCTGCATCTGTCCTCGTGCTGCTAGACCTTAGTGCTGCTTTTGATAACATCGATCACCACATTCTTTTGGAGAGATTGGAAACCCAAATTGGTCTACACGGACAAGCTCTGGCCTGGTTTAGATCTTATCTGTCAGAAAGATATCAGTTTGTCTCTGTAGATGGTTTGTCCTCTGACAAATCAACTGTAAATTTCGGTGTTCCTCAAGGTTCCGTTTTAGGACCACTATTGTTTTCACTATATATTTTACCTCTTGGTGATGTCATTTGAAAACATAATGTTAACTTTCACTGCTATGCGGACAACACGCAGCTGTACATTTCGATTAAACATAGTGAAGCCCCAAAATTGTCTACCCTGGAAGCCTGTGTTACAGACATAAGGAAGTGGATGGCGGCAAATGTTCTACTTTTAAACTTGGACAAAACAGAGATGCTAGTTCTAGGTCCCAAGAAACAAAGATATCTTCTGTTGAATCTTACAATTAATCTTGATGGTTGTACAGTCGTCTCAAATAAAACTGTGAAGGAGCTCGGCGTTACTTTGGACACTGATCTCTCTTTTGACGAACATGTCAAGACTGTTTCAAGGACAGCAAAAATCACCAAAAATGATGCAGAAAAATTAATCAATGCTTTTGTCACTTCTAGGTTAGACTACTGCAATGCTCTACTTTCCGGCTACCCGGATAATGCACTAAATACATGTCAGTTAGTGCTAAACACGGCTGCTAGAATCATGACTAGAACCCAAAAATATGATCATATTACTCCAGTGCTAGCCTCTCTACACTGGCTTCCTGTTAAGGCTAGGGCTGATTTCAAAGTTTTACTGCTAACCTACAAAGCATTACATGTGCTTGCTCCTACCTATCTTTCCGATTTGGTCCTGCCTTACATACCTACACGTAAACTACAGCCACAAGATGCAGACCTCCTTATTGTCCCTAGAATTTCTAAGCAAACAGCTGGAGGCAGGGCTTTCTCCTATAGAGCTCCATTTTTATGGAATGGTCTGCCGATCCGTGTGAGAGACGCAGACTCGGTCTCGACCTTTAAGTCTTTATTGAAGACTCATCTCTTCAGTAGGTCCTATGATTGAGTGTAGTCTGGCCCAGGAGTGTGAAGGTGAACGGAAAGGCACTGGTGCAACAAACCGCCCTTGCTGTCTCTGCCTGGCTAGTTCCCCTCTCTCCACTGGGATTCTCTGCCTCTAACCCTATTACGGGGGCTAAGTCACAAGCTTACTGGTGCTCTTCCATGCTGTCCCTAGGAGGGGTGCACGACTTGAGTGGGTTGAGTCACTGACGTGATCTTCCTTTCCGGGTTGGCGCCCCCCCTTGGGTTCGTGTCGTGGGGGAGATCTCCATGGGCTATACTCGGCCTTGTCTCAGGATAGTAAGTTGGTGGTTGACGATATCCCTCTAGTTGTGTGGGGGCTGTGCTTTGGCAAAGTGGGTGGGGTTATATCCTGCCTGTTTGGCCAGTGTCTCCTGAACCTTCCTGTCTCAACCTCCAGTATTTATGCTGCAATAGTTTATGTGCCGGGGGGCTAGGGTCAGTCTGTTATATCTGTATTATTTCTCCTGTCTTATCCGGTGTCCTGTGTGAATTTAAGTATGCTCTCTCTAATTCTCTCTCTCTTTTTCTCTCTCTCTCTCTCTCTCTCTCTCTCTCTCTTGGAGGAGGACCTGAGCCCTACGACCATGCTTCAGGACTACCTGGCCTGATGACTCCTTGCTGTCCCCAGTCCACATGGTTGTGCTGCTGCTCTAGTTTCAACTGTTCTGCCTGTGGCTATGGAACCCTGACCTATTCACCGGACGTGCTACCTTGTCCCAGACCTGCTGTTTTCAACTCTCTAGAGACAGCAGGAGCGGTAGAGATGCTCTGAATGATCGGCTTTGAAAAGCCAACTGACATTTACTCCTGAGGTGCTGACCTGTTGCACCCTCTACAACCACGGTGATTATTATTATTTGACCCTGCTGGTCATCTATGAACATTTAAACATCTTGGCCATGTTCTGTTATAATCTCCACCCGGCACAGCCAGAAGAGGCTTGGCCACCCCTCATAGCCTCTCTAGGTTTCTTCCTAGGTTCTGGCCTTTCTATGGAGTTTGTCCAAGCCACTGTGCTTCTACATCTGCATTGCTTGCTGGTTGGGGTTTTAGGCTGGGATTCTGTACAGTACTTTGTGACATCAGCTGATGTAAAAAGGGCTTTAGAAATAAATGTGATTGATTGATTGATTGATTCTGTTCTCTCACTGTGCTCTAACTGACTGAATTTTATTGTCATATTTTGTTCTATTGCTATTGTACCACTCATAATATAAATTCAACCAAATATGACAAATAAAACCAGAACTCAACACTGGCTAGCCACATGCATGGCTGTTCTAAATCTTGCCTTAGCAATTCCAATTCCAAGCGATTCCAAATCCCAATAGGATTAGTCTATACTCCAGTCTCTGTTGGTTACCCTTAATAAAGGAACATTTCAATAAATGTCTACTTCATATTCATCATCTCCAACACCACTCCAACATCAACATATGTGAAAATAGCGCATTCCTATGTTAAGTAGTTAAAAATATAAAGGAAGATAAGTGTTTCCAACTTCATTAAATGTCTCTTTAAGGGTAAGCACATGTCTATCAAACATATGGCTTTTCCTGAACCCTCTTTCAGAGTGACACTGATTATTCTATATTCTATAATTCTTCCATCCACACCACAATCTTTCATAATATGGGGATTGTTTCCACTTTCCCGCGTTACCAGACGTTCCATTCAGCATAACTATATATTTCAGTCCAATATGTGTCACCTGGCCTCCATCTGCCCTGTGCTAATAGGCTTGTATTGCTAAATATGATTAATTAAAGCTATAACGCTAATACAGTGCTAATGAGAAGTGTGTCTTATGGCAAAAGCACTGCGGTTCTCACACAAAGGCTGACGTCATGACTCTATGACCCAGATCAATCAGGAAGAAACAGCCTGGGTCTCATTTAGGAGGAAAAGTTATTATTTCTTAGTCACATCAGGAAGTAGCTGGAAGTGGAACTTCTTCACTCAGTGGTTAAAGATGTCAAATTTCGCCTCAAATTAGCCAACGTCATCCTGTCACCATGGCAACTAATGATGTTATTAACACAGAACTTGGGCTTGCAGCATGTCTTGTCTCTGTCTTGGCTTGAATGGATCTCTGAAATCTCCAGATGAATAGGAGTGTTTCTGCTCTTGTTCTGCTCATACTGGAAAAGGGAGAAATACACACAGGCTGTTTCAGACACATAAAAGTAAAATATGTTGAAAACAGAGTTGCCCAGAGATCATTGAACTGCAGGGAGCAGAGGGGTTGGAGAGCTCCGACACTTGGATGTTGGCTGAAGGGGTCCACTAGGAAATTGATTCCCATAATAAAAAATTCCCTGTTCACTCACAGCTGGGCCATGCATGATGTTACTGTATTTGCATCAGGAAGCTGCCACAGAGTCAATGTGAACTTGTTAAGGTGTTCGGAGTGTAATGATCCACAGGAGACCATTGCATAATGGACATTACATGAGCCCTGCAGTGGATGAGGAATTGCTAAGAACCCCCTCAAGTCTCTCATCATGTTGTGGAGAGCCTTGGAATCAATGACATTTCACTAGTAAAACACATAGCAGGTCTTTCATAGCCATTAGAGGTTGCGCAAGAAGATGATAATTGAATGTGGCACTGTATCCCTGCTAGGGGATGCATTATGTCATACCTTTGACCAAACACATTATGTATGAATGGCCATTTTATGTCAAAACTTCAACATTGTGAGGGCAGGAGCACTACACACCTGATTCAAATCATCAAAGCCTTGTGATGTGTTGATAATTTGAATCAGCTGTCTAGAGCTAGAGCAAAAACTAAAATGTGCACCCCTTTGGGTTCCCAGCACCAGGTGTGAGAACCAGTTCTTTATGGGGCGATGCTTAGCCTACAACTTGGGAGTGGGGACATGTGGTGTGTGGGAGCGAATGTGTTATTGTTTTTATTTTTATTTTATATTTTTTATTTCACCTTTATTTAACCAGGTAGGCTAGTTGAGAACAAGTTCTCATTTACAACTGCGACCTAAACTTGATGAGCTCTTCCACAATTTTATGCGGTGAAAATTATTATTTGGGTGAAAAATGATTCTTTACAAATGATTCATCTACATTCAGTGTCATTAATTGTAATGTGGTTATGCCTGTCTAAAAGCAGATTAAAATGTATGAAATACCTTGGGTCATACTGAAGAATACTCATGCCAAACATGATTTCCTTGTTTCTATTAGCATTTTAGGGGCATGAATCTGCTTCCATAGGCCCATAGGTTCAATGTACATGAAATGAGTCAACAAAAGTGTCTCAAACTGTTTTCCTAATAAACAGAGGACTACATGTGTTTGCCTAGATGCGGCGATTAGTGAAATGGAGAGCAGACCCTCCTAGTTGGGGCAATCTGCCAATGCCCCATCCCACTGAGGGCACTAAGGGCACAGTCTCAGGACACCATGGAGGGGGAATGGCTCACACGCAGGGGCAGGAATGAGTAAACAAAGACATAATACTATTACTGGACAACAAAACATGCCTGTCCCTAAAGAAACACCTTTGATTTCTCACAGGGGTGTTGTTTTGAATATTTTACAGACACTCTTATTGAGAGCAACTTACAGTAGCAAGAATACTGTATACATTTCTGTACTTTTTTTGTATTGGTCCACCATAGGAATTGAACCCACAACCTTGACATTGCAAGCAACATGCTTTACCAAATGAGCCACACAGAAATGAGTCACCGATGTCGGCTTCTTGTACCAAACCAACCCAGTCTGTGACATATACAGTGCATTCGGAAAGTATTCAGACCCCTTGACTTTTTCCACATTTTGTTACGTGACAGATGGGTTAAATCGTTTTTTTCCCCCTCATCAATCTACAAAATACCCCATAATGAAAAAAGCAAAAACAGGTTTTTAGACATTTTTGCAGATTTATTACAAATAAAAAACTGAAATATGACATTTACATAAGTACTCAGACCCTTAACTCAGTACTTTGTTGAAGCACCTTAGGCAGCGATTACAGCGTAGAATCTTCTTGGGTATGACGCTACAAGCTTGGCACCCCGGTATTTGGGGAGTTTCTCCCATTATTCTCTGCAGATCCTCTCAAGCTCTGTCAGGTTGGACGGGAAGTGTCACTGCACAGCTATTTTCAGGTCTCTCCAGAGATGTTCAATCAGGTTTAAGTCCTGGCTCTGGCTGGGCCACTCAAGGACATTCAGAGACTTGTCCCGAAGCCACCCCTGCGTTGTCTTGGCTGTGTGCTTAGGGTCGTTGTCCTGTTGGAAGGTGAACTATTGACCCAGTCTGAGGTCCTGTGCACACTGGAGCAGGTTTTCATCAAGGATCTCTCTGTACTTTGCCCCTTGATCCTGACTAGTCTCCCAGTCCCTGCCGCTGAAAAACATCCCCACAGCATGATGCTGGCACCAACATGCTTCACTGTAGGGGTGCCAGGTTGCCAGGTTTCCTCCAGACGTGACGCTTGGCATTCAGGCTAAAGTGTTCAGTATTGGTTTCATCAGACCAGACAATCTTGTTTCTCATGGTCTGAGTCTTTATGTGCCTTTTGGCAAACTCGAAGCGGGCTGTCCTGTGCCTTTTACTAAGGAGTGGCTTCTGTCTGGCCACTCTACCATAAAGGCCTGATTGGTGGAGTGCTGCAGAGATGGTTGTCCTTCTGGAAGGTTCTCCCATCTCCACAGAGGAACTCTGGAGCTCTGTCAGAGTGACCATTGAGTTCTTGGTGACCTCCCTGACCAAGGCCCTTCTCCCCCGATTGCTCAGTTTGGCAGGGTGGCCAGCTCTAGGAAGAGTCTTGGTGGTTCCAAACCTCTTCCATTTAAGAATGATGAAGGCTACTGTGTTCTTGGGGACCTTCAATGCAGCAGAATTTTTTTGGTACCCTTCCCCAGATCTGTGCCTCGACGCAATCCTGTCTCGGAGCTCTACGGACAATTCCTTCGGCCTCATGGCTTGGTTTTTGCTCTGACATGCACTGTCAACTGTGGGACCTTGTATAGACAGGTGTGTGCCTTTCCAAATCATGTCCAATCAATTGAATTTACCACAGGTGAAGTCCAATACAGCTGTAGAAACATCTCAAGGATGATCAATGGAAACAGGATGCACCTGAGCTCAATTTTGAGTCTCATTGCAAAGTGTCTGAATACTTATGTAAATAAGGTATTTCTGTTTTTTATTATGGATAAATTTGCACCAAAAAAAACTGTTTTTGCATTGTCATTATGGGGTATTGTTTGGCAAACTGATGAGGAAAAACTAAAATGTAATCGATTTTAGAATAAGGCTGTAACGTAACAAAATGTGAAAAAAAAGTCAAGGGGCCTGAATACTTTCCGAATGCACTGTATATGGCCTTCGTTGAATAGATCATTTGTTGATTTACCACAGGAGGTTGGTGGCGCATTAATTGGGCAGGACGGGCTCGTGGGAATAACTGGAGCGGAATAAGTAACAGTGTAGGTTCCGTCCCTCTCTTCACCCCAACCCGGGCTCGAACCAGGGACCCTTGCACACATCAACAACTGACACCCACCGAAGCATCGTTACCCATCGCGCCACAAAAGCCGCGGCCCTTGCAACGCAAGGGGAAACCCTACTTCAAGTCTCAGAGCGAGTGACGTCACTGATTGAAATGCTATTAGCGCGCACCACCGCTAACTAACTAGCCATTTCACATCGGTTACACTCACCCCCCTTTGACCTCCTCCTTTTTCCGCAGCAACCAATGATCCGGGTCAACAGCATCAATGTAACAGTGTAGGTTCCCTCTACCCTCCTCTTGTCGTGTCCAGTGTATATATATATATATTTACATATTTTTCTTCACTTATCTTTTTACATTTTTTCTTCTAAAAACTCAACCTCAAAGCACTCTCCTGCCCCGCCTCACCAATTTAAAAAAGAAAGTATTATTTACCTCATCTGAATTCCACAACAGAAGCTAGCCAGAGGTTAGCCATTTTCACTGGCTAACGTTGGAGTTCAGCTAGCCACGGTTAGCTGTCCTCGGCTATCCATTAGCTCGAAAAGCTATCGCCAGTTTTTGTACAGCGCGACTCAGACCAGAGCATACCGGACCTATTCTCTCTCCTTTCCCCGATTTCTACCGCAGGCTCTGGACATTACACCTGGATCTTGCAGCTAACTAGCTGCTACCTGAGTGACTATTGGCAACGTCGGTCCCGGAATAAACACACATTATTACGGAGCTAGCCAGCTGAAGAGTTCCGTCAGCCACTCGTGGGCTTTTCCTGAGCTAGCCAGCTGAAGTGTCTCCTGGGCTACAATCACCTATCCTGACCCTTTTTACTGCCGATGCGGAGCCCTATTGGGTCTTCACGACTGGACCACCGACGTTATCTGCCCGAAGGAGTTATCCAACTGGCCCCTCCGTCGCGACGTAACCTGATCGCCCATCTGCGGCCCACTAATCGTTAATCGTTAGCTGTCTTATCGGCTGCGATCTGAATAGGTCTATCGGACACTTTTCTTGGGCCACTATAACTAACTATTTTGCCAACTTGGACAGGTCCCCCCTTCCACACGGAACCCCACTAACCCACAGACGGAAACGCAGGAGGTGGCTAAAAACAGACCTCCCTCCATCTTCCACCAGCTTGCTACCTATGGCCCGGCTAGCTGTCTGAATCTCACTGGACCCTTTGATCACTCGGCTAAGCATGCCTCTCCTTAATGTCAATATGCAATGTCCATTGCTGTTCTGGTTAGTGTTTATTGGCTTATTTCACTGTAGAGCCTCTAGCCCTGCTCATTATACCTTATCCAACCTCTCAGTTCCTCCACCCTCACATGCTCTCTTTTGATGACTTCTGTAACCGTAATAACCTTGGTTTCATGCATGTTAACATTAGAAGCGTCCTCCCTAAGTTTGTTTTATTCACTGCTTTAGCACACTCTGCCAACCCGGATGTCCTAGCTGTGTCTGAATCTTGGCTTAGGAAGTCCACCAAAAACTCTGAAATCTTCATCCCTAACTACAACGTTTTCAGACAAGATAGAACGACCAAAGTGGGCGGTGTTGCAATCTACTGCAGAGATAGCCTGCAGAGTTCTGTCCTGCTATCCAGGTCTGTACCCAAACAATTTGAACTTCTACTTTTAAAAATCCACCTCTCCAAAAACAAGTCTCTCACCGTTGCCGCCTGCTATAGACCCCCCTCGGCCCCTAGCTGTGCTCTGGACACCATATGTGAACTGATTGCCCCCCATCTATCTTCAGAGCTCGTGCTACTAGGTGACCTAAACTGGGACATGCTTAACACTCCAGCCATCCTACAATCCAAGCTTGATGCCCTCAATCTCACACAAATTATTAATGAACCCACCAGGTACAACCCCAAAGCCGCAAACACTGGCACCCTCATAGATATCATCCTAACCAACGTGCCCTCTAAATACACCTCTGCTGTTTTCAACCAAGATCTCAGCGATCACTGCCTCATTGCCTGCACCCGTAATGGGTCAGCGGTCAAACGACCTCCACTCATCACTGTCAAACGCTCCCTGAAACATTTCAACGAGCAAGCCTTTCTAATCGACCTGGCCCTGGTATCCTGGAAGGATATTGACCTCATCCCGTCAGTAGAGGATGCCTGGTTATTTTTTTTAAATGCCTTCCTCACCATCTTAAATAAGCATGCCCCTTTCAAGAAATTTAGAACCAGGAACAGATATAGCAGATATCAGGTTCTCCCCAGACCTGACTGCCCTTAACCAACACAAAAATATCCTGTGGTGTTCTGCATTAGCATCGAACTGCCCCCGCGATATGCAACTTTTCAGGGAAGTTAGAAACCAATACACACAGGCAGTTAGAAACGCCAAGGCTAGCTTTTTCAAACAGAAATTTGCTTCCTGCAACTCAAACTCTAAAAAGTTCTGGGACATTGTAAAGTCCATGGAGAATAAGAACACCTCCTCCCAACTGCCCACTGCACTGAGGATAGGAAACTCTGTCACCACCGATAAGCCCACTATAATTGAGAATTTCAATAAGCATTTTTCTACGGCTGGCCATGCTTTCCACCTAACTACCCCTACTGCATTCAACAGCACTGCACCCCCCACAGCTACTCGCCCAAGCCTCCCCCATTTCTCCGTCTCCCAAATCCATTCAGCTGATGTTCTGAAAGAGCTGCAAAATCTGGACCCCTACAAGTCAGCTGGGCTTGACAATCTGGACCCTTTCTTTCTAAAATTATCTGCCGAAATTATTGCAACCCCTATTACTAGCCTGTTCAATCTCTCTTTCGTGTCGTCTGAGATTCCCATAGATTGGAAAGCAGCTGCTGTCATCCCCCTCTTCAAAGGAGGTGACACTCTTGACCCAAATTGCTACAGACCTATATCCATCCTACCCTGCCTTTCTAAGGTCTTCGAAAGCCAAGTCAACAAACAGATTACCGACCATTTCGAATCCCACCGCACCCTCTCCGCTATGCAATCTGGTTTCAGAGCTGGTCATGGGTACACCTCAGCCACGCTCAAGGTCCTAAACGACATCGTAACCGCCATCGATAAGAAACAATACTGTGCTGCCGTATTCATTGACCTGGCCAAAGCTTTTGACTCTGTTAATCACCACATCCTCATCGGCAGACTCAGTAGCCTTGGTTTCTCAAACGATTGCGTCGCCTGGTTCACCAACTACTTCTCTGACAGAGTTCAGTGTGTCAAATCGGGGGGCCTGCTGTCCGGACCTCTGGCAGTCTCTATGGGGGTACCTCAGGGTTCAATTCTTGGGCCAACTCTTTTCTCTGTATACATCAATGATGTCGCTCTTGCTGCTGGTGAATCTCTGATCCACCTCTACGCAGACGACACCATTCTGTATACTTCTGGCCCTTCTTTGGACACTGTGTTAACAACCCTCCAGACGAGCTTCAATGCCATTCAACTCTCCTTCCGTGGTCTCCAACTGCTCCTAAACACAAGTAAAACTAAATGCATGCTTTTCAACCGATCACTGCCTGCACCTGCCCGCCTGTCCAGCATCACTTCTCTGGACGGTTCTAACTTAGAATTTGTGGACAACTACAAATACCTAGGTGTCTGGTTAGACTGTAAACTCTCCTTCCAGACTCACATCAATCATCTCCAATCCAAAGTTAAATCTAGAATTGTCTTCCTATTTCGCAACAAAGCATCCTTCACTCATGCTGCCAAACATACCCTCGTAAAACTGACCATCCTACCAATCCTCGACTTCGGCGATGTCATTTACAAAATAGCCTCCAAATCCCCTACTCAACAAGCTGGATGCAGTCTATCACAGTGCCATCCGTTTTGTCACCAAAGCCCCATATACTACCCACCACTGCGACCTGTACGCTCTCGTTGGCTGGCCTTCGCTTCATAATCGTCGCCAAACACATTGGCTCCAGGTCATCTACAAGACCCTGCTAGGTAAAGTCCCCCCTTATCTCCGCTCACTGGTCACCATAGCAGCACCCACCTGTAGCACGCGCTCCAGCAGGTATATCTCTCTGGTCACCCCTAAAGCCAACTCCTCCTTTGGTCGTCTCTCCTTCCAGTTCTCTGCTGCCAATGACTGGAACGAACTACAAAAATCTCTGAAACTGGAAACACTTATCTCCCTCACTAGCTTTAAGCACCAGCTATCAGAGCAGCTCCCAGATCACTGCACCTGTACATAGCCCATCTATAATTTAGCCCAAACTACTACCTCTTCCCCTACTGTATTTATTTATTTTATTTATTTTGCTCCTTTGCACCATATTATTTCTATTTTAACTTTGAACTTTCTTCAAACTACAAATCTACCATTCCAGTGTTTTACTTGCTATACTTTATTTACTTTGCCTCCATGGCCTTTTTGCCTTTACCTCCCTTATCTCACATCATTTGCTCACATTGTATATAGCATTATTTTTTTTTCTTCTACTGCATCATTGATTGTATGTTGTTTTACTCCATGTGTAACTCTGTGTTTTTGTATGTTGTCGAACTGCTTTGCTTTATCTTGGCCAGGTCGCAATTGCAAATGAGAACTTGTTCTCAACTTGCCTACCTGGTTGAATAAAGGTGAAAAAAATATTTTAAAAAATAAAAGTGGAATGGTATCAAATACAGCAAACACATGGTTTCCATGTGTTTGATGCCATTCCATTTGCTCCGTTCCATTTGAGCTGTACTCCCCTCAGCAGCCTCCACTGTCATTTACTCTGATGTGGTAACCCTGATGAGTCCTTATTTAGAATTCTTTCTGTCATAGAGGAAGAAATCAAGAGATTCGTCCCAAATGGCACCTTATGTAGTGGACTACTTTTGACCAGGGCCCATATAGCTCTGGTGTACTGTGGGGAATAGGGTTCTATTCGGAAAACCGACCTTATGTCTGTTTGTCCTCTTTTAAGAAACATGCTAATATACAGTACACTGAGTATACCAAACATTAGGAACACCTTCCTAACATTGAGTTGCTCTCAGAACAGCCTCAATTCTGGCCCTGTTGACTCCCACATTTGTGTCAATTTGGCTTGATGTCCTTTGGGTGGTGGACCATTCTTGATAAACACAGGAAACTGTTGAGCGTGAAAAACCTTCTACCATAACCTGTTCAAAGGCACTTAAATATTTTGTCTTGCCCATTCACCCTCTGAATGGCACACTTACACAATACATGTCTCAATTGTCTCAAGGCTTAGACATCCTTCTTAAACCTGTCTCCTCCCCTTCATCTACACTGATTGAAGTGGATTTAACAAGTGACATGAATAGGGATCATAGCTTTCACCTGGATTCACCTGGTCAGTCTTTGTCATGGAAAGAGCAGGAGTTCTTAATGTTTTGTATACTCTGCGTATATAATATGAATCTATTTAAGTGGCAATCTGCAGTTAGCACAATAACAATACACCCACCCCGCCACTGATTTGGTAAACAGCTGAGGGATGGGGCTAGAGAAATGTCACCGCTGTTAAATGCATGGACAGAGCTATGGATACAAGGACTGACCATCCATGATATCAAAATTATAGTTTTAACCATGTTTTGAAACTATACCGTGTTTGTTTACTTTTACATTGTTTACACAAGTTATGAGTTAAAATAAGTTTATATTTCGGGTTCTGATAAGGTATAACAGTTGAACTAAACTCATGAGACGTCTATAAGTTAAATGATTTAAGAATCAGTGGGTATACTGTATATAATTAATTTACAAGTCTGAAAATGGATGTAGCAACTGAAGTTTGCCACTTTAAAGTCCTCCTCCAGTTTCCTTTTCACCTCATTTAACAGCTTATTTACTTTAAAAAAGGCACATCTCAACATGGGGTCCAGGTCAGACATGACATGTAGGGGGGCTTTCCTCTTTTGTTCTCAAGCAAGGGGGTAGGCTGATGACATCACATTTGACCATCAGACCAACTCCTTGACAGTGGCGGTTCTAGACCATTTCAACTGGACCAAGCTGGGGCCAGAGGGGCCAATTACATTAGACGTTATTGTTGTCAAATCGTTTTGCATGTGGTCCGATACTGTTGTGTTCCGCCTAAAGCCGTCCCTCTAGAAAATGTGTGGGTTAAATTAGTGTTCCGCGTTGTCACTGTCTAATAACGGATGTAAAAAAAGAACGATAGCAAAAATTAGTTATGTAAAAATTATTTCATACTCCACATTTAGGGGGGCCAAAAGGGGGTCCAAAATTGTTGTCACAGGGGCACTGGCCCCCCTTGCCCTCCCCCCCAGAACCGCTAGTGCTCCTTGAATGCCCTACTCCTTAACTTTTTCAGTTGTGTCTAAAAAACACAATTTTGCTCAAAAAATATTGTTTTACCCTTTAGTGTGTGTACTGTACTGTATTTATATTTCGGATATCGCTTTTCAAAAGGAAAAGTTTGAAAATCGCTGGACGATGTCTTTAAGGTTTTCAGTAGTGAGGAGTTGTTGACAAGAATATGATGCCATGTCTGGTTATGAGGTCTGTCAATGTCTCTGTACTTGTACTGTACTTTGAAAGTACTTGTCACATACTTGCTCAATTGGCTTTTCTTCGGAATAGCTGCAAAACTCACAATGGCTCATTTCAATCTCGCTTGTTCAAGTTTATTATTAGTCAGTCATTAATATCTATACAAGCAAACATTTTCCTTCAGTTGGGTCTTAATTAATTACAATGATATTGTAATTAAAGTTGCCTGTTGGACTGATAGAGGTTGCTCTCACTGATAACCAAACAGATACTCAATGTGTGCGTCTGAAATGGCACCCTATTCCCTATGTAGAGCGCTACTTTTGACCCGGACCAAAAGGTACAGTAGGGCTCGGTTCGAAAGTAGTGCTCTACATAGGGAATAGGGTGCCATTTCGGACGTAGACGCTGTTGTGACCTGGAGATAATTATAAAGTAAGTTTAGATTGGACCGACGTTGCTGTTAAAACAAATTGCTCCGATCAATCAACATGTTCCATTTCTCTGAGGATAAATCTCAAGACTTTTAAGAGGGGCAGGCACAGTGAACTGTGTTGCACTGATCCCTATAACGAGAAGAGATTCAAGTATCCCCTGGTGTCACGTCCTGACCAGTAATAGGGGTTATTGGTTATTGCAGTTTGGTCAGGACGTGGCAGGGGGTATTTGTTTTATGTGGTTTGGGGTGTTTGATTTACGTATTCCGGGGTTTTGGTCTATGTTCTATGTTAGTGTATTTCTATGTTCCGTCTAGTCATTCTATTTCTATGTTTAGGTAATTGGGATTGGGGCCTTCAATTGGAGGCAGCTGTTTATCGTTGCCTCTGATTGAAGGTCCTATAACTAGGAGTGTGTTTGTTATGGGAATTGTGGGAGGTTGTGATTGCATAGCTGTGTTTAGCCTGTAATCATGGTCGTTCGGATGGGTTCTTGTTTTGTTTTCTTAAGTGTTCTAAATAAATATATAATGAGCACTCAACCTGCTGCGCTTTGGTCCACTTACTACGACGACCGTTACACCTGGTTGTGATAGAGTACTGCAGTAAAGTAAGAAACATCTGTATTATTGGAAATGAGGACATTCAAACCTATATCAATCGTTATATTTCCTTTGAAGACCAGTATCGATAGCCGCGGGAATCCTTTTTTTGCCCGTGCTACAGACGACTATATCGGTCCACTAATACAGGACTAATACAGGCCCAGTACAATATTTTCATATTTTTTTCATTCAGATTTTCAGGGGGTGTTGCAGCAGCCTCAGCACCCCTACTTCTCGCGGCTATGCCAGTATTGATGACCAGTAATCATGATTGACTTCATCATCGTTCGGTCATTGGTTCCATCATTCACGGTGTGTAATCAAATCAAAAAAATGTATTGGTCATATACACATGGTTAGCAGATGCTAATGTGAGTGTAGCAAAATGCTTGTGCTTCTAGTTCCGACAATGCAGTAATATCTAACAAGTAATCTAACAAATTCACAACAACTACCTTTTACACACAAATGTAAATGGATGAATAAGAATATGTACATATAAATATATGGATGAGCAGTGGCCATGTGGCATAGGCAAGATGCAGTAGATGGTATAGAATACAGTATATACATATGAGGTGTATCAGTGTTTGTACAGTGCATTCAGAAAGTATTCACACCCCTTGATTTTTTACACATTTTGTTGTGTTAAAGCCTGAATTTAAAAATGATTAAATGTAGATTTTTTGGGGTCACTGGCCTACACACAATACCCACAATACACACAATACCCCATAATTCAAAGGGGAATTATGTTTTGACACATTAAAATTATGTTTTGACACATTAAAAATGAAAAGCTGAAATGTCTTGAGTGAATAAGCCAAAATAAGTTCAGGAGTAAAAAATGTGCTTAACAAGTCACATAATAAGTTGTATGGACTCACTGTGTGCAATAATATTGTTTAACATGATTTTTGAATGACTACCTCATCTGTACCCCACACAAACAATTATCTGTAAGGTTCCTCAGTCAAGCAATGAATTTCAAACACAGATTCAACCACGAAGACCAGGGAAGTTTTCCAATGCCTCGCAAAGAAGGGCACCTAATGGTAGATGGGTAAAAATAAGAAAAGCAGACATTGAATATCCCTTTGAGCATGGTGAAGTTAATAATTACAATTTGGATGGTGTATCAATACACCTAGTCTCTATAAAGATACAGGCGTAATTCCTAACTCAGTTGCCGGAGAGGAAGGAAACTGCTCAGGGATTTCACCATGAGGCCAATGGTAGCTTTAAAGAATTTACAGTTTAATGCCAAACATATGTGTTTAAATACATGTAAAAAAAATAATATAGAAAATAAAAATCTTGATCTGTCTTATAGCTCTTAGATATATGAGACACTTCAGAACAAACTTCCTTTTGATATTTTTTGGGGGACTAGTTTTTTATATACAGTTGAAGTCGGAAGTTTACATACACTTAGGTTGGAGTCATTAAAACTTGTTTTTTCAAACCACACTACTAATTTCTTGTTCACAAACTATAGTTTTGGCAAGCCGGGTAGAACATCTACTTTGTGCATGACACAAGTCATTTTTCCAACAATTGTTTACAGAGAGATTATTTCACTTATAATTCACTGTATCACAATTCCAGTGGGTTAGAAGTTTACATACACTAAGTTGACTGTGCTTTAAAACAGCTTGGAAAATTCCAGAAAATTATGTCATGGCTTTAGAAGCTTCTGATAGGCTAATTGACATAATTTGAGTCAACTGGAGGTGTACCTGTGGATGTATTTCAAGGCCTACCTTCACTCAGTGCCTCTGCTTGACATCATGGGAAAATCAGCCAGTCCTCAGAAAAAAAATTGTAGACCTCCACAAGTCTGGTTCATCCTTGGGAGTAATTTCCAAATGCCTGAAGGTACGACGTTCATCTGTACAAACAATGGTATGCAAGTATAAACACCATGGGACCACGCAACCGCCATATCGCTCAGGAAGGAGACGCGTTCTGTCTCCTAGAGATGAACATACTTTTGTGTGAAAAGTGCAAATCAATCCCAGAACAATAACAAAGGACCTTGTGAAGATGCTGGAGGAAACAGGTATAAAAGTATCTTTATCCCCAGTAAAACGAGTCCTACATCGACATAACCTGAAAGGCCGCTCAGCAAGGAAGAAGCCACTGCTCCAAAACCGCCATAAAAAAGCCAGACAACGGTTTGCAACTGCACATGGGGACAAAGATTGTACTTTTTGTAGAAATGTCCACTGGTCTGATGAAGCAAAAATAGAACTGTTTAGCCATAATGACCATCGTTATGTTTGGAGGAAAAAGGGGGAGGCTTGCAAGCCGGAGAACACCATCCCAACAGTGAAGCATGGGGGTGGCAGCATCATGTTGTGTGGGTGCTTTGCTGCAGGAGGGACTGGTGCACTTCACAAAATAGATGGCATAAGGAGGAAAATTATGTTGATATATTGAAGCAACATCTCAAGACATCAGTCAGGAAATTAAAGCTTGGTCACAAATGGGTTTTCCAAATGAACAATGACCCCAAGCATGCTTCCAAAAAATGGCTTAAGGACAACGAAGTCAAGGTATTGGAGTGGCCATCACAAAGCCCTGACCTCAATCCTATAGAAAATTTGTGGCCAGAACTGAAAAAGCGTGTGCGAGCAAGGAGGCCTACAAACCTGACTCAGTTACACCAGCTCTGTCAGGAGGAATGGGCGAAATTCACCCAACTTATTGTGGGATCTTGTGGAAGGCTACCGATACGTTTGACCCAAGGTAAACAATTTAAAGGCAATGCTACCAAATACTAATTGAGTGTATGTAAACTTCTGACCCACTTGAAATGTGATGAAAGAAATACAATCTGAAATAAATCATTCTCTCTACTTTATTCAGAAATTTCACGTTCTTAAAATAAAGTGGGGATCCTAACTGACCTAAGACAGGGAATTTTTACTAGGATTAGATGTCAGGAATTGTGAAAAACTGAGTTTAAATTTATTTGGCTAAGGTGTATGTAAACTTCTGACTTCAACTGTATATATACAGGGAGTACGAGTACCAGATCAATGTGCAGGTATACAAGGTATTTGAGGTAGATGTGTACATGAAGGCATGGTAAAGTGACTAGGCAGCAGGATAGCTAACAATGAGAGTAAAATGATGAACAGAGTAGCAGCAGCAAATTATGAGTGTAAAGTGTGTGTTTGTGTTGTGTCAGTATGAATGTGTGTGTGTGCGAATGTAGTGAATGTGTGTGGGTTTTGTGTGGGAGTGTCAATGTAGTGTGTGTTAGTGAGTCTGTATATGGTGTGTATATATAGTCTAATGAGTGTGTGTAGGGTCAGTGCAGATTGAATGGTACGTTTACTATTTAGCAGTCTGGCTATTTAACAGTCTTATGACTTGGGGGTAGAAGCTGTCTCAGAGCCTGTTGGTCGAGAGCCGACGCTTCGGTACCGTTTGCCAGATGGTAGCAGAGAGAACAGCCTATGGCTTTGGTGGTTGGGGCCTTCCTCTGACACTGCCTGATATAACGGTCCTGGATGGCAGGGAGCTCGGCTCCAGTGATGTACTGGGCTGTCCGCATCACCCTCTGTTGTGCTTTGCTGTCAAAGGCAGTTAATTTGCCATACCAAGCGGTGATGCAGCCAGACAAGATGCTCTCGATGGTGCAGCTGTAGAACTTTTTGAGGATCGACGGGCGGCATGTAGCCTAGTGGTTAAGAGTGTTGGGTTAATAACCGAAAGGTTGCTGGTTTGAATGCCTGAGCCGACTAGCTGATATGTTGTTGTGCCCTTGAGAAAGGCACTTAACCCTAATTGCTCATGTAAGTCGATCTGGATGAGGGCGTCTGTTAAATGACAAAACATTTTTAATGTCAAATCTTTTCCACCTCCTGAGGGGGAAAAGCCGCTGCCGAGCCCTCTTCGCGACTATGCGGGTGTGTGAACCAAGTCCTTAGTGATGTAGACGCCAAGGAACTTGAAGCTGCATATTTGTGACATGTCTGTAGACTTCACACATTGCATTCCATTTGAACATGCAAAGACTGGGCAGTCTAGGTATCTACGGTATCCATTTTAGGACAACATCAACTGCGGATGTCCTAAATGTAATGCCTTCATTTCATAGGATGTGCACTTGAATAACTAAACACATGAGCATGGTCCAAACCTTTGATGACATGGGCTGGATGATGCTCAATTACCTTTTATTGCAATTGGTTGAAGCTTTTTAGAGAGAAAATGTTAGCATGGCACTTATTCCAGCTTAAACACAGCTGAGGCGCATTCTTGACACGCAATGAACATTACAATTTTGTTACACACTAGAGAGAATGATGTCCCATTTGTTTATTTCACAGAAATGAACAGAGCTGAAGGAAAGCTTGCATTAAAAAATATGTTGTTTTTATATTGTAGATAAGTGAAAGGTAGGCCTATACTTAGATCACTTGCTTTCACCTATGTTTGAACATGTGACACGAGAATATGATGCAGCAGAACATGTATATTTGCTCCCGTAGGACCTATTCAAAGACAGGGTTTCATTTCCATGTGTGATGAATTCTTTACTGTGACAGTGACATAATTAACAGGCTGTAAATGGTTCTTGTTAAACTCACACTGGGCTTATGAAGTGACTGGGACTTGAAATACGTCCCAAATGGCACCATATTCCCTAAATAGTGCACTACTTCTGACCAGAGCGCTATAGGCCCTGGTCAAAAGTAGTGAACTTTAAAGGGAATAGGGTGACATTTGGGAAGTAGCCTTGATCTTCACACAGAGCCACAGAGGAGCGGAGATGGAGACATGCTTTGCTTGCACTGAGACATTTTGATATGTCCTCTGCACATCTTGAGGTTAAGAGGCAGACAGTGAAACAGCAGCAAACTTAACTTAGCCCCATAATTAACATAGACGGGACTCCACTTCAAAGACACATGGGTGGCGTCCCAAATGGTACCCTATTTTATACTTTTAACCAGGGTCCATAGGTCTCTGGTCAAAAGTAGTTCAGTATAAGGAATAGGGTGCCATTTGGGACACAACCATACTAATAGGCATTCCTAACCAGCAACAGGGATTACTACTGCTGTGTATATGTTGAAGCTGTTCTCAATAACCAAACAGACAATAAATAATAATCACATTTCTTACTGCTTGCTAGCTGTTTGTTATTTTTCTCCTGCCCCTCTCTGACAGGTCCAGATTGCAGACTCCTTCTTAACATAAATGCTGTTCTATGTACATTCAATTATCAGATGAGGACCATTACATTGTTAGTATTCATAAGAAATATATGAACAATGTACAGTGTAGTTAAATAAAGAAGCATGTCTCTATATGTGATAGAAAGGAGGTAGGTCTCTCTTTAATCCAATGTCTGTGGATGTCATAGCAAGTTTTTTTTATCTTTTCAAAAAAGCAATGAATATCAGGATTTTAATATAGATGATTTGAAATCTGTCCTGACTTCTGTGTCTTTCCAGTTGAATTCATCCTATCAGAGACATCCTCACTGCATCCATCACACAGCTTAACTTTGTGTTAATCACTGTTCTCATGGCTAAAATGAACAACTTTTCTCAGTAGCAAGAGCCCTTGTCTAAAAACCCATGATATAAGTATACTGCCAATGGAATCTTTGCTAATGATCTCAGTGACCATTGTCCCATTGCCTGCATACGAGATGCTAAGCTACTTAAATCCTACCCACGCATTATTATAAAGAGACATTTTGTAAATTTTAATAAGCAACAGTTCATGTCTGATCTGGGGATGTGTGACTGGGAGATTGTGTCATCTATCTCTGACTCTGATCATTCCCTAAATTGTTTTACTTCTTTGTTTAACACTGTTGCAGATAAACATGCGCCGTATAAAAAACTAAGAGTAAAGGATAGCTCAAACCCTTGGTTCACACATGAATTGTCTGAAAAATGACAGGAAAGAAATTCAGCTTGGGCTAGATTGACTGATATGTTGGACTGGCAGTCCTTCAGACATTTCAGAAATAGAAAAGCAAAGTCAACATACTTCTTGAACCGTGTATCTGAGAATGATGGGAATCGAGCGATTTTCTAGAAAGTGATCAAATATCTGAAACAAAACTTTGATGGCGTCGTCTAGGTTACTGGATATTACAGAATGTGTATCACAAGGTCCGTCTTGGGACCTGTTCTCTTTACTATTTATATAATTCATATTGGTCTATCTGTTAAAATGTTCATCTGTATGCAGACGACACTTTTATCTACTTAAATTGTTAGATTTTTTTTATTTAACTAGGCAAGTCAGTTAAGAACAAATTCTTATTTACAATGAAGGCCTAGCCTGGCCAATCCCAGACGACGCTGGGCCAATTGTGGGCCGCCCTATGGGACTCCCAATCCCGGCCAGATGTGATGTAGCCTGAATTCAAACCAGGTACTGCAGTGACGCCTCTTGCACTGAGATGCAATGTCTTGGACCACTGCGCCACTCGGGAGCCCCTCTATGCCATTTCCCCAACTGTTGACCAGGCTATGTTAGAGCTGCAATCTAACCTTGTTGCCTTACAGAAAGCCCTTGATGGTTTAAAACGTGTACTTAATGCGGGCAAGACTAAATATATGTTGTTCTCTAATTCTCACAAATGTTTTTTAGATGGACTACATATTGATTCATTGAAAGGTTCTCCCATCAATTGGGTTCCCGCCTATAAATATCTGGGCATTTGGGTTGACAAAGATTTAATGTTTAAAAAAACATATGGATAAGCTAGTTAAAAACTATGGTTGTGGGCTTCTTATTTAGAAATAGATCTTGCCTCTCAACGTTCCTGCCAGTTCATGACTATGGTGACACCATCCAGTATCAAAAGGTTGTCTGGTTGTCATTAAAGTCCTGCAGATCACTGCATTATTCCCTTTTTGTCCACAAAGCTCTACTACACAAGCTGCCGCCTTACCTAACTTTGCCGTTAAAATGTAAAAACATGACATGCCAAACCCATTCACAAGGTTAGTTAAAGCTTGAGGTTCCTCGGGTCTCCACCGAACTAGGTAAATCCGCTTTTAGTTTTAAAATACCTTATTGCCGGAACCAACTACAAAATACATTACATATTAGATTTTTTTATTTTGTCTTATGAAATTGCATATGCAGGGCTCCCTTGTGAAAGAGACCCTTGTCTCAATGGTGGCCTATCCTGCGCATGCCTTTCCTACGCACTTCTCAGTTGTTGGTACTCAAACTTACCTTATGGAGGTGCGTCATAGGCTTTGCAGAGCTGGTTCCCTTGCGCACGCTGAATACATTGAATTAAACCACTGAAAACCCTCACACCTGCTGGCCAACAGATCTTCTTGTGGAATTTTCATTCATTGGGGTTTTCAGAACAGTTATCTAAAGCCATCCCTTTACATTTAGTGTACCATTATGTCACGTCCTGACCAGTAAAGGGGTTATTTGGTATTATAGTTTGGTCAGGACGTGGCAGGGGGTATTTGTTTTATATGGTTTTGAGTGTGTGTTTATGTAGAAGGGCGTTTGATTTATGTATTCCGGGGTTTTTGGTTAAGTTCTATATTGTATATTTCTATGTCGGTTCTAGGGTGTTTATTTCTATGTTTAGGTATTGTGATTGGGGCCTTCAATTGGAGGCAGCTGGTTATTGTTGCCTCTGATTGAAGGTCCTATAATTAGGAGTGTATTTGCTATGGGTATTGTGGGAGGTTGTTCTTTGCACTGCTGTATTTAGCCTGCAAGACTATTAGTTTGTTTGTTTCTTGTTTTGTTATTTAAGTGTTCACAAATAAAGTTAAGATGAGCACTCGACCCACTACGCCTTGGTCCACTTACTACGACGACCGTGACACATTAGTTAGAATTTTCTCAACACTCACAAGAATATATAGAGAGAATGGTTCAGAATATTAGGGATCAATGAAAGCCATGTAAATACACACATATTTGTCTTATTTTTAGCACCAATTGGTATATTTAAAAATACTCTAGTCTTGTATATTATTTAGGGCTAGGAAAGTATATATGAATAATAAAAATATATACATATATTTGGTGAATCAAAAATACAGTGGTTTGATTCATCCTGAAAGATGCCATATTCAATTGTTCAAGCCATGAAAAATTGGAAGGTGAGAAAAGTGTACAAACAGCAGTCCTATAAATCTACCCTAATAATCCTCACTAATCATGGATCTGTGATGACAATAGTCCAGTCAATGTGAACCATGTGCCTGGCTCCAGGTTTAAACTGCTACATATGCTCTGTGTTCCATATTGATTCAAATAGGCTACATGTCCCTTGTAATATGTTAGCATAATATGATCCACTACTGATAGCGGACTACTACATAAACGTGACAGAGGAAAGAACAGTAAACTAACGATGCAAAGGAAGTATACAAAATGTACGGAATCTAATGCTAAAGTCAGTGACAGTTATAAATGTATTTGGTTATAACTGATGGTGGCTACCGATAGTGGCTAATATTTAACACAATACACATTTTTGGGCATATAATTAAAATATTCTAGAAATCATAAATCAACTCGGTAGGTTTGGCGCTATAGTGTCATTTGCACATTGCTACAGAAGCCTATAACTTGGGTCTCCAAATTTCTTCCCAAATTATAAGGCTAGAATTTCATCAACTTCACTGTGAAAAAGGTGATACAGTATATTGATATGCTTCAGTTTGCTGGCATATGACTGGTTTCACATTTATCTCCAGCAATCATAAAGTAAATCGATCTAAATTAATTATAATTTATATTTACAATCTGTAACGTTTCAGGTAAGACCCAAGTGCAGACTGTGTTGAAGTAACAATGTTTATTATTACAGCAACAGGGGCAGGCAAACAACAGGTTACGGCAGGCACTGGTCGAAAATCCAGAGTGGTGGGGCAAAGGTACAGGATGGCAGGCAGGCTCAGGGTCAGGTCAGGCAGAGGTCGGTAATCCAGAGTAGGAGCAACAGTACAGGACGGCAGGCAGGCTCACGGGCAGGCAGAGTGGTCAGGCAGGCGGCTCAGAGTCCAGACAGACAAGGGTCAAAACCAGGAGGGCGAGAAAAGAGAGACTGGGGAAAAGCAGGAGCTAAGAAAACTGCAGGTTGACTTGACAAACAAGACAAACTGGTAACAGACAAACAGGGAACACAGGTATAAATACACAGGGGATAATGGGGAAGATGGGCGACTCCTGGAGGGGGGTGGAAACAATCACAAGGACAGGTGAAACAAATCAGGGCGTGACACAATCCCCTTGTCCAAACGGCTTACTCATTTACTTAGCTCTTATCAATAGCTTTTATCAATTTACAAATGACAAACCATATTCATTGTGTCATCGCGTGTAAGGGTGGTGTAATTATGAGGGAATAAAGTGAAGGTCAGAATACGGTAGATCTGTAGACACACCTCCGCCACACCTTCATTTATTTGATCTCCACCCCAAACGAATAGCTGGTGTCAGAATACGCATAGAGAGAAAAGAGCATAAAAAGGGAATTACGTTCCATTTACGCTTAACTCAAGTAGGAATTCACCCCAACCTGTATACTAAAATATTTTTAGCCTGGTTGCTCATGGTAACAGAGTAGCTCAGCATATGTCTCCTACATAATAAATCTGACTGTTTATTGCTTCGCTCCTAAAGAACATTGACATGCACTGAGTGCACAAAACATTAGGAACACCTTCCTAATATTGAGTTGCACCCCCTTTTGCCCTCAGAACAGTCTAAATTCGTCGGGGCATAGACTCTATAAGGTGTCGAAAGCGTTCCACAGAGATGCTGGCCCATGTTGACTCCACTGCTTCCCACAGTTGGGTCAAGTTTTCTGGATGTCCTTTGGGTGGTGGACCATTCTTGATAAACACGGGAAACTGTTGAGCGTGAAAAATCTAGCAGCGTTGCAGTTCTTGACACACTCAAACCGGTGCGCCTGGCACCTACTACCATACCCCGTTCAAAGGCACTTAAATATTTTGTCTTGCCCATTTTCATTCTGAACTGCACACATATACAATTCATGTCTCAATTGTCTAAAGGCTTAAAAATCCTTCTTTAACCTGTCTCCTCCCTTCATCTACACTGACACACATGCACAATATTTAAGTGCCTTTGAACGGGGTATGGTAGTAGGTGCCAGGTGCACCGGTTTGAGAAGCATCCCTGTGGAATGCTTTCTACACCTTGTAGAGTGTGGGTCCCGACTAAATGAGGCTGTTCTGAGGGAATATGTTCCTAATGTTTGTACACTCGGTATACATTGCCCTATAAAGTTATGGCTATAATACTTCTATATGAAAAATGGGATTGTTATTTACTTTTTCTCTCTTTCAAAGCAAAACTCACACACACAATCCCTTCTTTGAGGAACATGATAAATGTAACCATGTAGTAATGGAACAATGATCTCATCGACCTAGTGAGACACTAGAGATGATCTTTGGGTGTAACTCAAGACAAGGGGCTGTATAAATATCATGCCTAACTAGAACATCTTAATTGAAGCCCTCTCTCTTCTTGAATGATTTGCGGTCTGTTGTTGTAATGTTGACTGAATGCTAAACGACTGAGCCTTACTAAGCATCTACTGTAAAACTGAGAGAAAATTTGACTGTTTAGCCATGTAATTCTGTACTTTATTTGTCAACAAGAAGCATCTAGAGGCTTTTTATTGTAGAGGAGAAATGTGCAGTCAAGGGAGATTGTTAAGAGTCCTTTTCATTCATCCCACTGAGAACATGTGCCACAAAATGTAATATTTAAAACCAATTTTGGAGTCTTACTGTAAATTTTTGGCACGCCAACAGTGCATGTGGAGACCGTGAATACATGGAGTATTTAAACTACGATGACAGCATACAAGCTTATATATAATCACAATGAGCCTGAGAGGGATTATTAAAGTAAACACAAAAAGGTTAAGCATAGTTTCTCTCAGATTCTCTTTCCAAGTATACATTATCTAGCATGTGTACCCTGGATACGCTAAAACATCCCCTTGTCCATAAACAGTATTTAAAGCTTAATTGAGACTAAACTTTGATCTAGACTTGTTCATGGTGTATAATAAATACAACGACACAGTATATCATAATTTACCATCTTGTCTTACTCAGCCATTGTACCATGTAATTTAGTATGCTCCCATACTATGATGGTCTAACAACCAGTTTGATGGCACTGCACAGTGTATTACTGTGTAAACATATGATTTACTGTATGGGTAATTGCACAATTGACATACATTTTCACTTGACTTTCTCTGGAAAACAACTGTATCTGCATGTTTTCAATATCACATCTTGAACCCTCATATTTGCTCTTTCTCTTCTCTCTCTCTCTCTTTATGTGATGATGTCATCTGTGTATGGATTCTGTCAGCGATTCCAATTGAACTGAGGTGACACCATGTAATGTGGAGAAAGAGCCAATGCTCCAGAACCAAGTTGAGTTATTCTGTTACTTTGAACTCCGGGTGCTCATCCGCTCTCTGATTTTGCATGAGGACTCTTCTATTGGAATGGGAGCAAACAGAGAAGGAAACCTGGTCATAACAGGTATATGATCATCTCTGTGCTATCAGGAAATGGAGTTGCTGCTCAAGGAACACCTCGTGTTGCGCAGACGAGCCCCTCTGCCAGACTCACATCTCCTCGCTGCTGCTGCCTCTTTCCATGAGGTCATTCTTGGCCAGGGAGATTCTGCGAGTTTATAGTTCTGCTAAGTGCCTCCAAAAGCCAGACAGAAGATGGGTTTTTATTCCACTTCACAGTAACATATAAACAATGGTCTGCACCATTTTGAAAGCTGCTCTCCTTTGACTCTTTATGGTTTGTCCCAAATTGTTAGCTTCTTTGCTAAAAATGTTCAGTTCAAATCGTATGGTTACAATATTGTTTTTCACACATGAACAGGTGAAGGAAGATAACGCAATGCTTTCGTTCATTCCTCCGTCCACACACTCGGGCCATGTGATATGAAAGTATTCATCACTTTGAAACTGATTCATCTGCTCGAGCCCTGTGTATGCAACGCTAAAGTGCCCAAGTGCCATTAATCAGAGAAGTCCACACTGACAAATGAGGCTTCACATTAAAGTGTTTGATTATATTCTGCAGATGTGAGAGGTATGTGCGCCAACTCAAATGTGAGCCCCAGTTGCAGACCCCACAGTCCACCAGACACTGGACTGCATCCCAAAAGGCACCATATTCCCTATATAGTGCACTACTTTCCAACAGAGCCATATGGGCCCTGTTTAAAAGTAATGCACCAGAAAGGAAATAGGGTGCCATTTGGGACGCACACAGTGCACCAGGAATGGTTTGCAAATGTGCAAAAGGCTGCTCTTTCATCTGGCCTGGCGTCTGCGAGACAACGTGCTGCACTCAGCCAGAGCACCTGTGCCAATAGTATCGTCTCTGACCCCAAGACGTGAGTCACCCCTGGCTTTGAGAGGTGAACTACTTTTTATAGGCAGTAATCTTATGCATCTATAACATAACATGCATCAAAAACACGACAATGATGACACCTTCTTTTCCAATCATGTAGAACTTACAGTGTAATGACAGAACGACCATCATTCACAACTACTTCAAGGATCAAGGATACTGATACTGTTTAAACAATTGGGATTTGACGTCCAGTCGTCCCTTTGATGAACTTTTTGTTGGGCGGGTTCAAGAAGAGGTCACATGATATTGGTTTTATACTCAGAGAAAATGGCGACTTGAGACTATTTCTCCTGGAAATCTGTTTTTAATTTTACCACCATCAAAGAGCAGCATCTTAATCTCCATGCCTCTCTAGGGAAAATCATGGATTCACTTCAAAGGCTCATTATTGATAAGAGTGGTACGCTGAGGAGCAAGGACATTCCTCCTCCCTCCCTGCTCATCCCTTTTCAATTAAATACCAGAACTGTGCTGATGAAAAACGCCAGAGCTGCATATAGACGTAGTGAACTTCCTTAAATCTTTTCATTGTACCCTTAGGAACGTGTTTTTTAGTAAAAATAAATAAATGGCTCCATCTGTTTGAATTGAATCTAATTTAATGTCATTTATTTGGGTAAAAGACATACAACAAAATGTACAATGTGGATCCAGAGGATAGCGCTTAAAATAATGAATGAAAACACTTGGTCCTCAATGGGAAAAACAATAAGACATAGTCCTAATGGATTTGTACACCTCTGTGTATTCTCCAAAATCTGAACTCTACTCTTTAGCAGACGCTCTTATCCAGAGCGACTTACAAATTGGTGCATTCACCTTAAGATATCCAGTGGAACAACCACTTTACAATAGTACATCTATATCTTTTTTTTGGGGGGGGGGGGGGGGGGGGTTAGAAGGATAACTATATCCTATCCCAGGTATTCCTTAAAGAGGTGGGGTTTCAGGTGTCTACGGAAGGTGGTGATTGACTCCGCTGTCCTGGTGTCGTGAGGGAGCTTGTTCCACCATTGGGGTGCCAGGGCAGCGAACAGTTTTGACTGGGCTGAGTGGAAACTGTGCTTCCGCAGAGGTAGGGGGGCCAGCAGGCCAGAGGTGGATGAACGCAGTGCCCTTGTTTGGGTGTAGGGCCTGATCAGAGCCTGAAGGTACGGAGGTGCCGTTCCCCTCACAGCTCCGTAGGCAAGCACCATGGTCTTGTAGCAGATGCGAGCTTCAACTGGAAGCCAGTGGAGTGTGCCGTGGAGCAGGGTGACGTGAGAGAACTTCGGAAGGTTGAACACCAGACGGGCTGCGGCGTTCTGGATGAGTTGTAGGGGTTTAATGGCACAGGCAGGGAGCCCCGCCAACAGGGAGTTGCAGTAATCCAGACGGGAGATGACAAGTGCCTGGATTAGGACCTGCGCCGCTTCCTGTGTGAGGCAGGGTCATACTCTGCGAATGTTGTATAGCATGAACCTACAGGATCGGGTCACCGCCTTGATGTTAGCGGAGAACGACAGGGTGTTGTCCAGGGTCACGCTCTCATCCATGTCGTCTAACCATCAGATATACAGTTGAAGTCGGAAGTTTACATACACCTTAGCCAAATACATTTAAACTCAGTTTTCACAATTCCTGACATTTAATCCTAGTAAAATGTCCCTGTCTTAGGTCAGTTAGGATCACCACTTTATTTTAAGAATGTGAAATGTCAGAATAATAGTAGAGAATTATTTATTTCAGCTTTTATTTCTTTCATCACATTCCAAGTGGGTCAGAAGTTTACATACGCTCAATTACTATTTGGTAGCATTGACTTTAAATTGTTTAACTTGGGTCAAACGTTTCGGGTAGCCTTCCACAGGATCCCACAATAAGTTGGGTGAATTTTGGCCCATTCCTCCTGACAGAGCTGGTGTAACTGAGTCAGGTTTGTAGGCCTTCTTGCTCACACACGCTTTTTCAGTTCTGCCCACACATTTTCTATGGGATTGAGGTCAGGGCTTTGTGATGGCCACTCCAATACCTTGACTTTGTTGTCCTTAAGCCATTTGCCACAACTTTGGAAGTATGCTTGGGGTCATTGACCATTTCGAAGACCCATTTGTGACCAAGCTTTAACTTCCTGACTGATGTCTTGAGATGTTGCTTCAATATATCAACATAATTTTCCTCCTCATGATGCCATCTATTTTGTGAAGTGCACCAGTCCCTCCTGCAGCAAAGCACCCCCACAACATGATGCTGCCACCCCCGTGCATCAGACCAAAAAGTACGATCTTTGTCCGCATGTGCAGTTGCAAACCGTAGTCTGGCTTTTTTATGGCAGTTTTCTAGCAGTGGCTTCTTTCTTGATTTGATTGTTGTGAATGTATTAAACCATACCCCTGAAAAACAATCAATTTCCAAATCCTATATTAAGCTGCAGTGAAATAATGAATGACACGAGAGCACATTTTCAGTAGTTTTATTGAAAAATGCCTCTTCTGTTTCAGAAATAAATAAGAAAATAAGGCTGTGGTACTCACAATTTGAAGTTAAAACATGAAGCAGCAATACCATATTCATAGTCTTGCACACAAATTCCAACTGCATTCGATATTGATAAAACAACAATGATAACAACTATATTCTGATTAAAAAACATACTAAATATACACCACAAACATGCAACCTTTGGTAAAATCAGCTGTGAGTTGATATAAGAAAACTGATAAATATTTAGTCTAAAGATACAAAATGGAAGCCATGTTAAACTGCAGTACTGAAGATGAAAACTTTAGGTAGATGGTGAACAGATGGCCATCTTTCAAGTGAAAAAGAGAGCAAAAGTATAAAATAGGAATAAAACATAAATTGATAATCAGACATTTTGAATGAACCGTGATTGAAAAGAGAAGTGTTTTTCATTGGATGCCCAACACTGTGTGAACAAACATTTGCATTGTCCAACACTGCAATTCGATAAACACTTAATGCAGATATGTTACAAGCAAAATACACAATAGGAAAAAAACAGCAAGCTCACAGATTGTCATGGAAAAATGTATAGGATTTTGTTTTTGTTTCCCCCTCCCCCCAACAAAAGATGAATTCACATATGATTTAAGGTACTTCCAAATATAGATGAGGTATCAAACCTCTTTTTAGTGAAATGTGCATAGCCCTTAATGACACCATATGTGAACAAAACAAAAACAAACACAAGAAGAACAAAAAATAACCTATTTTATAACGCTATCCTTTTGGATTCCTTTCTTGATAGTGACCTCTCTCAACGCTCGTTTTGTGAATCATCTTCTTCTTCAGGTGTTGGGACTACGTAGGTTTCAGGCTCAGGTGAATATGGCTCTGGTTGGAAATAGTGTTTTATGCCGATTGAACATGAGTGTAATTTGCAGAGTATGTCTCAACATGCACAAAATGAACTGTTGTGTTACAGTATGTTTTATTTTCAGGCTTGGACATGCAGTATACTGGTGAAATGACACAATTGAGTGGACGTGGCCATATACAGATAGGTTGTGATTTTCAAGGGCACTGATAGAAAGGGTTTGTAAACAATTCAGTGCATTTTCTAAATCTGTCTGATGTTAGCATTTCAATGTTAGTCCAGTTTGAGTGGTGGTGGGTGGGTTCAATAATTTAACAGAATCATCATTGCCATTTTCTGCAGCTCATTCATTTACAAAATATCAACACAAAATATCAAAAATCAAGTCATTCTAGCACCAGCCTATTCATACATTTTGTGATGTTATTCCTCATAACATAACAGAGGTAACCAGCTGGTAGTGGTAGAATATCCATTAATACTACAGCAAAATAAAGAAATGAGAACCAGAAAAATGTATGAATGACGATTCTTAGAATGCTCCTACTGTGTACGTAGAGAGAAACACTACCTCCAGGGGAACGTGGTACAATATGAGCCTGAGCAGTCGGGGTGTGTGTGTGGTGTGTGTGTGTGTGTGTGTGTGTGTGTGTGTGTGTGTGTGTGTGTGTGTGTGTGTGTGGTGTGTGTGTGTGTGTGTAGGCTACAGAAACATCACTTGTGGGGACGTGGTAGAAAAAGAGGCATTCATGTTGGCATTCAGCAAGCAGCAGGTTACAAGGCAAAAGTGTAACTACAGGTGTTAAACCTACATTTTGTGGATGTGATTCAAACATAATTTACAAGGGACCATTAGTTTATTTACAGATAACACCTCAAGAGTAACAATATTAATATTGTTGAAGTTGTTGATTCTCTCTGCTACAAAATACAACCTGGTTAGTGTTTTTGTTTGTTTTTGTTTGTTTGTTTGTTTGTATATGGTCCTCCACCCGATAGGTTTCTCCGTTCGTTCTTTGGCTTCAAGATGCAAACAGACCACTACGTTGTTGCCATCACCGATGCTTGTTTGTTCTAGTTGCTCTACAATGTTGTTAGTACCAGTCCACGTTGTTGTTCTTGTCTTTCTCTACATAGTTTGTTAATGTTATCCTTTGGTGGTTATCCTCAAACAGCTCTAGAGCGCGTGAGCAAGTATCTCAGTAAGAGGACTTTTTTCAGGAATTCAAAGTGAAAGCAGCACAGGCGATTTAGAAAGTTTACTATGGTGAACCTGAAATAAGGTCAAACAGGGTGTTAGTCTTCAGTTGGTATGGGAATATTTACTTTCTCTCCTAATGTTAACAAATCAATTATCACAATTTATATATAGTCCTTTCTGGAATATATCCATTTGTCATCAGCCTGTACTGTACTTATATTATGTAGCAACTATGTAGTAACTATGAAGCAACTATGAAGCAACTATGAAGCAACTATGAAGCAACTATGTAGTAACTATGTAGTAACTATGTAGTAACTACTCATGCTTGTAACTCATGTTTCATGCTGCGGCGTCATGCAGTCATTGAGGATGTCATGCAATCTACCTTTCCAGTTACATACCTCGGTATCCTTGTCCATTGTAAGGAATGCCGACACACTGGGAAGAGTCACAGTAGCCAGGAGTGCCAGGTTGGCCCCTAATACCTGCGAACCCTTGGCGCCCAGGAGGACCGCGGGGCCCGGTGGAGCCTGCGGAGCCTGGAGGGCCGGTCCGTGTCTCGCCTGCTGGGCCTGAGAGAGAAAATATCACAACCAACCAATCAGAACCCATCTGAGTGTCGTCGCCCTGTGACATCAGTGGGAACTATAAGAGTAGTACCTGGTTCTGCCACAACAACTTGGAACATTCAATTAAAAAAAAGGACAAACTGAAGCTGAAGGAAAAACCTGGATTCCTTCGTTGAACCTTTTTCCCTCCTCTGTTTCGTCTAGACGTTTATAAAAGCCTAAGCTTGGAATTTTCACCTTTACTCCTTCAGCCTTTCATCCATGTTCCTTCAAGTCCTTTAAACATGGGTTGTGAATGAGGCCACAAGAAGACCTCAGCATGTCCATCTGATCAGCCCATGAACAATCACTCACCATCAGCTAGCTTCCCCAGTATCCTGGGAAATTCCTTTCCCCCCGATTCAAGACCACTTTCCACAAGTCTTGACCTTGTAGTACTAAGTAAATTGCATGTTTTTTCTCCAGGCTCTCCTTGGTGAAGACCAGGCTTCTGGAAGTCCAGTGCTTTATAGTTAAACGTGCTGTATGGAAGTGGAAGACTGGATGACTGTATTAGCTACACCTGTATTGTTACGCTACAGCCCCTGGCTGGATGAGCTCATGTTATTGTTGGATGTCTTGGTAGGCAGTTTGTCTGGAATCTAATGATTCTGCATTACAGGGTTAAACCAAAGGGAATCCTTGGTTTCAGTACACAAACTATGACCTCTGTCAGCTCAAGCCATTAGAAGGGATGGAGAGTGTCTAAGCAGAGCTCATTCTGAAATCAACTCTGGTGACTATATCCAGACAGTTTGATGTCACTTATCTTTTTGGTACAGATAAGTCGCACACATAAACCTCTCTCACTCTTTTGGTTTTCACATTTGCAACTGTAACTGCTCTCCATTGCTTTCAATCTGAACTGGCAGTTTTCGAACCATGAGGTGTCATAGAGTTCGGATGGGTCCTATCTTCAGGTGCGGTAATTAATGTTTACCCCAGTGTGAACAGAGCATTTATTTCAACATCTGTGCATATGAGCACCTCACACACAAAGGCAACATAAATCCCCTAGAATGCAGAGTGTTTAACTGGGAAAACACTGGACAGCAGCGTTGATAATTTATTAAGCACAGCTGGCCCAGCACAGCTTCAGGCAACACCTCTGAGCTGATCTGTAGCCTGTAGTTACTTCCTGCAAGGCAGATTTTAAATGGGAGGAATGGTTCAATTCACAGTGACACACCCAACTTACAATGAGAGATGTGGTGAGAAATGACTCCCATTACTGTAGCTAAAGTAAAGTAACGATTGATTTCCCCAGATTGAAACAAAATAATAAGTTTACTGAATGAGCACCCTCATGGAAGGAGATGGGTGTTGCTATTAAGACTCACATACGATGCAATACAGGACAAAGGAGGAGTGGATTGTTGTGGACCTGGAGCGGAAATGTTGTGTGAAACTAACCAGGTGGTCCTCTTTGTCCTCTCTGTCCGACTCCTGGTGTTCCTTGATCACCTTTCTCTCCTGCCGGGCCTGAGAAACAAACAACCAGAATCACTGACAGCAGACAAAGACAAGGACAACTCAAAGAGAAAAGCCTAATGAAACCATTATGACACAGGAAGTTAAATATTAATAAAGCTTGCAGGGGGAAAAATTGATGGACATTTCCCAAGCCACTGAAAACAGTCTGAGACAGGCCTACAGAAAGACACACAGAAATACAGACAGAGCTACTGAGACGAATGGAATATGTTGTGAAGATGAGACTTTGGAAAAGTCCCTGAAGGCTTCATTCCATTGCTAAGACAGTAGTAAGACAAAATGGCTCGTCTATGGAAAAATGTCCAGTCTTTGTTCCAACCGTGATATGATTGATTATCTTCTGATTCCACACAGCAAGACACTAGTTAGGCCTACTGATATTGAACAGCTAGGTCAGCGGTGGAGGGCTGTGTGTCTGCTGGTTTTGTTATTTCCTTTCAATGTGTGTCCACTTAAGACCTAGACAACCAGGTGAGGAGTTCCTAACTACAAGGGAGGAGCGAAAACCCGCAGACTCACAGCCTTCCAGGAATTGAGTTTGACACTCCTGAGCTAAACCTATTGACAAAAAAATGTATTAGTCAACATATAGACCTATTGACAAACATCTTTATTGGGTCAACATAGGGGAATTCTTGGGCTTCTGACAGCAATGGACATGCGGGACAACGTACCTCTCTCTCCTTGCGGGCCAGGTTGTCCAGGACTTCCTGGGAATCCGTTCCTGCCTGTCTGTCCGGGCTCTCCACGGGGACCCTGGTTACCGCTGGGCCCTGGGGATCCGGGGGGACCTGGGTTGTTGCTGCTACGGTAACCGCTGGGAATCTGGTTCAGCATCGAATTGACTCGACTCATTTGTCCTAAAAGTCGACATTGAAAAGGTAACAGACATTTAATGAAATGCACACTCTGTTAGGACTTTGATTTCAGACATTTAATGAAATACAGACTCTGTTAGGACTTTGATTTCACTGTAGTGGCAGAACTCCTTCTGAATGTAGTGCTAAAAAAAAGGCCCACTCACCATTAACTATCTGCTCGCACACTTGTCTGGCAATGGATCGCATCATGTTCTGAGGAGCAAAGTCACCCTAGAAGCAAACAAGGAGGAAGGCTTGGTGATGAATATACATGACTTACTGAGATTAACTGAGGTTAAAAACTTGAAGATGGACCCTTGGGGATGTTACTCACTCTCTCTCCTCTGTCCCCTTTCATACCATTGGCTCCCTGAATTAACAGAAGAATACAAGGCCCTTACATTTCACTGTATGATGCAACAACTTTGCCTTTCCGTGGTTTGCATAACACGGAGAACTGGATTATGAAATTTGGTGAGATATATGCTTACCGAAACACCTCTGTCACCAGACTTTCCTGGTTTTCCTGAAGCCCCAGGCATTCCAGGAGATCCGGGAGGTCCCTGAACAGTGACAAGCACAAAATCATCAATCTGATACACCATGCACTTTAAGGGAACACAATGGAAAGTAAAAAAATGTATGTACTGTGTGCATATGTTTTTTTTTTTTACTGGCAGATAAAATCAATCAATCAGTTAAGACATTAACAAGCAAAGGAACCAATCAGATACAGCGACACAAACAAAGGAACCAATCAGATACAGTGACACAAACAAAGGAACCAATCAGATTACATTCAAGAGACTTATGGTCTGTCTTTACTATAGTTTAGGAGATTATGAGCTTGACAGTGACATGATATGCAGTACATAGATTCCTTTCTCTCTCTGACTGCATTTTGTCTGAACATACCATTGGTCCTGTTGGGCCTCTGGATCCGGCCTGTCCCTCCTTTCCTTGGGGTCCCTGCATTTGCAACACACAGACAATAGAGTTAAACAAGTTATTGAGATGACAGGATCAAGCACATTAAACCCTAGGCCTAGACATTGTGTGATCATTAGACAATGGCCTATTGACTCACCCTAGGTCCAGCAGGTCCAATTGGGCCGATGGTCCCAGCTACCCCAGGTGGACCCTGGGGGAAAAAGACAGAAACATAACCCACTTCAGAACTGGATATGTTTTCCCCCTCACAGCCCACATTAACACAGGTCACGTTCCTTTGACCAACCAACTCAAACCAGTTTGTTTCACCACAAGTTTTCCGTGTGTCAGACAGTAAATCTCCATTTTATTTCTCGTTTGCTCAAAAACCCTGCTCACTTTTTTATTGTCAATCCTCTCTCGCCTTTGATGCTTTGGCATAAGATTTACAGGGAACATAATATATTCCAGATCCATTTTATTGGCCATTATAAAACAGGGCTGCGTACTCTGCAAGTCATTAAATGCATGTTGCCACAGCATCTGTTCTAGCATGGTCACCTGCAAACACTACCCACAATCACTTTGGGGATGGGTTCACCAAGGCTTTTAACTTGGAATCAATAATTATCTTACACTGGGTAATTCATTCGCCAGTGTCTTGTGGCATAAACACAGCTGCATTCATTCCGAACCAAGGTTTATTTTATTTTATTTTATACGGGGAGGGTGAGGGCTTGGTTCCTAAATCAGAATTCACTCAGCATAGAAATACTCTGAGTTTACTAGCAGACATCTTTCAGTCACAAAAGAGGCTTCTCTTTTCTTTTATTTAATCTATAAATCAAAGAAGTGGGCTATTTCTAGAAGTACAAAGATGCCATTTTATGTATGAGAACTGGAGCTCCTATTTATTTGTGGCGCTGTCGGTCTAATGAAGACCATCTCAGAAGATCTCTAAAATGCAGATGTCTGAGGACACATGGAAGTGCATTGTTGTTGTGTAAAAAGTCACAAGCTAAGCCTGGAAATCATTGAATGTTGTCAATGTTGATTAAACAGAAGAGCCAGCTTCGTTATGTAAGTCGCTCTGGATACGAGCGTCTGCTAAATGACGTAAATGTAAAATGTAAATGTCGTTTACCATGATGTTCTGTGTAGCTATGCCATCTATCATAGACGGTTGGTACGTTACAAAACATAGGCTCCAGGAAACCGGATTTTTCTTTCTTACATTTTTTATCACCTCATCAGCTTTCTATGCACCATAGTACAACAACTGACACAAAGAGGGAGGCACTGCAGTACAACAACTGACACAAGGACGAAGGCCTAATGTGGACGGCCTGACTAGAAGCCTTTGTTTAACAGAAATGGTTTATCAGGCTGAATGGTTTTCCACTCACTTAACAGAGAATAAATCCAAATTGGGGAATCTCAACCTGTTGTTAGTTACTGTCTCTTTGTGAGTCCTCTTCATAAGAAATATTGTTTCTGGCTTGCCACATAGAGGCCAGAGTAGTAGCATATCTATGAATTATCCTTGGTTTCCTGTTCTAAAACACAGCCGGGGCCGCGAGCCAAAGCAGCACTCACTTTCTGTCCAGGTAGCCCAGAATCACCAGCTTCTCCTTTTGGTCCTTGTCGGCCCTGAAACAGTGGAGGGAGAAACCCATTCACACTCAGTGGATCATATAATACATAACACAACACACACTAACCTGGGTGACAGACCTAATACAAAAATCTGTCAATCTGTCTTTGTGTAACCCAAGGTAAATACACTGTGATGAGAGTTGTGTGCGAGATGTGTGGAAGTATATTGGTGATGTCCAAACAGGCCATGGGTTAATGAGACATTTCTCTTGAGTCTGGGTACGTTTCAGAGAAGGAAATCCCAGTGGTGATTTATGCACAGGCTGGTTTAAAGGCCTCAGATATCATGTTTAGCCCCAGACATGGAGGAATGCAGGCTCTACAGGCCCTTGCCACAATTACTCCAGCTTGTAAATTCCTTACATAATACATGGCCGAAATTATCCCTATTTGGTGTGTGTAGTCATCGTGGGATTTACGTTTAACCGTTGTAAACGAGCGTTGTGTGGCAGTGGCTGGGGAGAGGGGAGTGTGTGTAGGAGTGTGGAGTGTTCAATGGGAGAGTGAGACTCACAGCTTCTCCTGGAATAGACAGCCCACTGCGTCCTTGAGGGCCGGGCAGACCCATAGGTCCTGGCAAGCCTGTATCTCCACGTGGTCCAATTGGACCCTATTAGAGAAACAAAGACAAGAGATAAGAATCCATTAGACCTGGAAAGAATGTTAATATTGAGATCTCCAGACTGAAAGTAGTAGTGCAGTCAAATGCTACTGTTGCAATATGTGGAAGAAGGCACCAGAAACCGTGGAATGCATGCACTGTCAAACAGAGCCTCCCTCAGTTTCGAGAAGACAAACACATTGCCAATAAGTGAATTCAGATGTGTTTCTTCCACATCAAAGCCATGAAACTGCAAACAGTTCTCAGTTTAAAGGACACTCCAATATTCCACATTCTCCAAACTGTGTCAACAACCTTGACCACTTTATGACTGACATCAGTTATGACTTTAAAATGTAACCCTGCAGCTCTAAAGAGGGACTCTGAGAGGTGAGGTTAGTGAGGTACTTACAGCCGGGCCACTCTCCCCTCTTTCACCCCTGGGACCTTTGCTACCAGGCGCGCCCTGGGGAAGGAAGAGCATTAGTCAAGTTAACACTGTGAGGGAGAGGAGTGTCTAGAAGCCCAGAGCAACATCTGTCAGGATGCTGTCAGGATGGATGCTCTCTCCCTGGGGGCTCCGTAGTCATAACATGCAGACTACTGTAGTTTCCTTCTGGTTTGCCCTTTTAAAAACAAATAAAGGCCAAATTGTACAGTCAGTCCTGCATAATGAATATGTTTTAGAGTGAAACTCTACAGTCATAACATTTATAAGAACGTGTCAAAAAAGATAATTTTCCATCGGCAGATCAAGGAGTTCACTAGAACCCCCTGGCCTGCAGCAGAGAGAGGGAAAGAGTGTTTGTCCGAAAAAGCACCCTATTGGCTACATAGTGCACTATTATTTTATCAGAGCCCAGGTAATAGGGTGCCGTTTGAGATGTAGCTGTAGAGGATGTCTTACCACTGCCCCCTGTGGTCCCTGGGGTCCTGTGCTCTCTGAGGTGCATGTGCAGGCTTTGGGGAGGGACGGGCACTTGGACTCCTCTCTCTGATAGGGAAAGGAAACAGAGAGGCACAGGAGTTGGCCTAAAACACAGACCAAGTTCTCTGTGCAGGTAATGCGCTCAGCCAGTCTCATGTACGCAGAATTACAGACTTCATGACTGTAAGTTTCTCTGGGTAAGAGCGTCTGCTAAATGACTGAATGGTAATGTAAATGTAAACGGAGGCAGGGTCAGGAGGTTACAGGATAATATGGCTTATTTGGAATGATTAGATGGTATTAGTACCAGTAGTACTGTACATGTTAAGACTATACAACAGATGAAGTACATGCTCTTTAGTTGACAGCAATATTTCACTAGAACAGCTCAATCAGACCGCTGTGTTGCATGCAACGATCCTGTGGCAATGGACATCATGAGCTTCCAGCAAGCCAATTGTTGAAAAGCCCTACCCACAAGAATTTTTTTTTTACATTCTGGGTATCCAAGCAACAGTGATCGTGGGGCTCTTGAAACAAAAGCTGCTTTTACTTGTTGAAACAGAGGCGGGTTCATGGATAACTCTGGTGGGACTAAAGTGAGAAAGTCGAGGTCGAACAGGGGCTTTGAGGCATAGGACCCAGGGTCAAAACACCAGAGCCTGTGGTACAGTAAAAGCATCACGTGAAACGTGTAACAAGAGTTGTTGACAACGTCTTCGTAGCTCGGCACTGTTTGTTGTTTAATGTGCGTATTGTTGAAGGCCGTTCATAGTTGTGATGCCTTTACAGTCGATAGCCATTGCTTCTCCGCCGAATGGCAAGGCTCTGGGGAAACCAGGCAGGGTAACTGCAAATCAGTGACATACACTACTTGACAAAAGGCGTTTGAAGCTGCAGCTGGGCTATTTAAACAATTATAGCACAGCCTAATTCATGTGCTTCACAAACATCCAATGGGAGTCTTCCAAGAGTTGGAATAATTTAAGAAGAAAAAACAGGTGGCTTAAAGTTTTCCTATTCTATATAGACTGAATGACTTTCCTTATCCGCTGCCAGAAATGTACGTTGTACTGAGGCACGTTTTCATTCAACGATGTCTTTGACATATTAGATAGGACAACTGCATAGGGTTGGTAGAGTCAAGTTCTAATCATGCAATGCTTCGCTGCTATCACTTTTCCATAGGTTAAGTGAAATGTACTGAGCTCGCTGTCTGCACACTAATTGACCACTGGGAAAATCAGATTTCTTCTTCATGTGTTCAGGATTTTGTAAGTGTGTCCTTAAGAGATGCGGGTTTGGTATGCATTTGTTTACTGCAATGTTAAAAGATGAGACAAGCAACAAGCATTAGAAGCATGTGTCTAATATGCATGTGCACAAACACACACACACGCACGCACACACACACACACACACACACACACATATGCTCAACAGGAGAACTAAGGAGATGGGTCAGTGAAAATGTTAACAGACTGCTCAGAGCTTGTTTTGCGTCTGTTAAGTTGTACTGCCCGCCTCTCCCCTCCAGGGAGGTCCAGATGTAGGGTGAAGTTGTCCCTAAACACTGATCTGGGATGAATTTTGCATTTCCCCCACTAATGGGCTATGTTTAGGATTCTGGCAGAGGAAGCTGATCCTAGATCTGTACCTAGGGAAAACTTCAGCGGAGGTCCACTGAGGCTGCTCTTACTCACCATAGATGGAAGGTCACAGCATCTGTCTCTGCTCGTCCAGCCCAGGGTGCACACAATATCGAACATCTGGAGCTGGAACTGTGGAACAAGAAAAAAAGTGAAACAGTGTTAGTTACATGTGTCTTTGATACTTCCTTGTCATCCAAAAATACCAACTAAGAGCATGCAGACAGAGAGCCCACAGAGAATCAGATAGGGATAACTGAGGCACACTCCACTTGGGGTAAACTATGATGGAGACAGTAAGCTTCAAGGCTTCCTCCTGTCATAACAGCACTCAGATACACATGGGTACTATAACTGACTTGCTTGTAGGCTGCTAGGGCAGCAGGTCCATATGCTTTGACGTTGTATGACAGTTCACTTACAGTTGCACTTTTCCCCTTGGAGCCAATGGACTTGGACATTTTGCCTAGGACTTGATAGCCGTCCGTGGACGTGTTTCCAGCTTCCTTAATCTCCTTGTCCGCCACCTCTTGGCAGTCGAGGTTCAGCTTGACTTTGGTGGGGGAAACAAGGATGTGGAGCTGTATAGAGAAAAGATTGAGAGTTGTTACATTCTTCGTCCAGGACATACTTTCGTCTAGGACCATCTGCTTTCTATCTTGAAACTCTGCAAATCATTGGCTTATCTGGGGTTGACAACAGAGCGCAGAGAGACACAGGGTGTATGTGGATGTGTTATTTCCTCTCCTTGATGTGGTGATCACTGATAGCCTCCAAAAGAGGTAGACCAGAGAAAAATAAAGCCACACGATTTCAACACATTCTGATAGCTAACACTAAATTCTAAGGATGTACAGTGTCCTAAAAGTTTTCTCAGGATAAGATACATGGTTCTGGTTCAAAAAGTCATCTGTACTAATGTATTAACTGTTAATTACATATATTAGTCATATAGCATGTAATATCATCAGTAAAATGAATCTGGTGTGGTAAAACACAATAGGAAATACCAGATCAGATGTTTTCAGCAAAAAATGCTTGCTCAATGATTTATAGAGCTGATGGGGTTAAAGTGTATGTGGTGTACACCAAGGATGAGTCTTTCCACCGCTATGTTTCACATGTATGCATTATGTTGCTATTCCTTACTCAGATCAACCTCACATCTTCTGATGATGTAGTTTTGTGGTGTGCCATAAGAAGTGCTCCCTTTTACTCTCTCCCTCTACTGCCAAGAGGCTAGCTGCTGTTCTGTGGAGTTCATTCACATTCTTACTTAGCAGGCAACATGTTACTGTACCAAGCCATGGAGTCAGTCCCAGAGATTTGGCAACCACATGCGGTTTCATTCATTGTGGTCAACATCGTTGGAAATGTATAGCTATGTTTTGCAGACCACTAGCGGAGGAAGCTTGTATCTCAGGATTCTTCTGGGAGAGCGAGTAGACAGACAGTGGAGCACGCTCAGCAATTTATGGAAACTGTGAATCTGTTTTGGACAGAGAGCGGGTAAATAAGGTAAATATATAGCCTAAGAAAGCAACTTGGAGAAATGATCAACTCCACTCGAGGAAATTACATCATCAGACGGCGCTCTATACAGTCTCCAGTTCAGTTTAAGCCCAGTTAACACATAACGTTCTGAGAACCATATGTTTCTTAGCGCTTGGTGAGAGCGTGGTTATCCTATGGTTATTTTACATACAACCTTCCCACAACTTTCCGGGAATGCTGTAGGATAGTTGCTTGGCTTTGAAACATTCTCAGCACAGTTAAGGAACTTCACAAAAAAACTTTATTTAGTTAGTATTTCATTACTTTAACAGAGGGTTTCCTTCATGTTCAAACATGGTTATATTTAATTTTAATGTTGGTAATGTTCTATGAACGTTCGCCAACTGGTTTGATATTGGGGATGTTCTCAAATAGTTTAAAGAATGTGTTATTCTGTGGCAATTTCTGTGGCAACTTCAGTACGTCATCATAGCGTTTCCTACAGGTTTACTCATGGTTCTATTTAAAGTCAGGTTCTCAAATTCTTCTGAGAACATTAAGAAAACGTTCCAATGTTGTAAGAATGTTATTTAAAAACAATTAAAGAAGAAAACTTTAGTAACGTTCAGAGAAAGTTCTAAGAACGCCCAGCTCTGAGTTAGACCCAGCTATTCAAACAGAGCAATACAACAAATATCTTTGTGACCAATAAAAAAATCAGACAGTTTAACCTGCAGAAAAGAGATGCCAAGAAGCTATAATGACCAAAAGGTAAACCCTTGGTCAAGGTTTCCCTGTCTTGGTAAAAACGTGGTGTGCAGCAAGCAGCATAGTTAAAAATGGCATTCCCTCTAAGCTCACTGACGTGACGGCCACGTTACAGATGTTGGGGTTTCCCTTGACCTCCGGTCAGTCACTGGGACAGATTACACAGCACCTCCCTATGCCAGACCTTCTACCGTTCAAGTATGATTATGTCCTCTCTCTCTCGGACCTCATGCTCACCATCGTCTAAAGCATATTAGCCTCTTCATACATACGTCTTGAGGGTTCTCTACCCATTTGGACTATATACTGTACAGATGTAAGAGCTTAATTTGAGCCAATTTACTAGGGCATGAAAATAATTAATTGACATTTTTGTAGGGATGATACAGGGAAAATCAAGTCTGAAATTTCTAAGTGGAAATTTCAAACTTCAGAAGCCTTTTTAAACCTAAAATAGACTACATGTTTTAAATGTTCTGCATTCAGGGAAGTTCTCCTGCAACAGGGTGATCAAATTAAGATCCTACATCTTTATGGTTTTCCTTTTGTTCATTGACTCAAGCTTCCATGACATCCATATGCCTTTGTTTGAGTATTGTTTGGTATGATAGGCATAAGACTGTTATTGTATTATCCAAACACAAGACAATGGTTTTCGATAATTAATTAAACTTTTGATACGTTCATGTTGAATGATGAAAAGCATAGTCGAGCTGTCAGGGTATGTCAACACTAATTTATCATCTTTATGGACATGAATATTTGCATGATTCCTAACAACTATCAATCATGGTCTAAGTAACTGCTTTAGAGTTTGAATCCTGTGGATCTGCTAAACCTACTGTAAACTTACCTAATCTCGGTTGAAAGAGAGGGTTACTGGTGAGAGAACCAAGCCCTCAAACTGTCATCCGAGAAGGGCATCTAGAGCAGGTTTATACAGTAGTAGCAGGGAGTTGTTTTTTTTGCCTGTTGATAGAATGGTATTGTATTTCAACCAAATATACCCACAGGAGGCTCCGAATTCCTTCAGAATCCTCATAGGATTTGTCCTGTTGAGTAGAGCACGTCTGTTAAACCCATTTTAGGGAGTTTTGGATCATCGCCGGTAACAATTTTTATTTTTTTTCCCTTTATTTAACTAGGCAAGTCAGTTAAGAACAAATTCTTATTTTCAATGACGGCCTAGGAACAGTGAGTTAACTGCCTTGTTCAGGGGCAGAACGACTAAGACCATTCAAACTCTGAGTTAGCTCTTTCCTGACTGATTAGATCGAGGTAAATCAGCCTTGCGGTGAAGCAGTGCAACCCGGCTGTTTGAAAGCCCATAGCCTTCCTCAGCATACAACACTTTCATAATCCTGCCAGAGATGGCTAAAAAAACTAATCAGGACATCAATCAAATAAGGGAGTGAGAGTCTGGGTTCAAGCTAGCCTGTCTAAATCATGTTTGTTTATGCTGCATATGCTGGCAGCAGGGATGGAGAAGTGGATTCTACAAGTCAACAGCTCTGTAACTATTGGTCATCTGCCTCTTAAAAAGACATGTGCATTTTGCCACTCTGCAAAAGAAAGACTCAACCTCTCCACTGACAGAAGAGAAAATTACAAGTGAAAAGCGCTTACACTAATCAATCCCAGCTCATTACTGTCTGTTTGTATGTCTGTCTGTCTGTCTGACTGGGAGAGTCACTGTGAGAAGTGTGGTTGAGGTCCTGTCCCCAGTGAGAGCAGTAAACCGCCTAGTCTCCTGTCATGTGCCATCTATTAAAGGAGACATGACAGGCTTTGCCATTGGTTAAACTTATCAGCAGAGCTAATTCTAGGTCTTCCTTTCATGTGGCGGTTCTCATGAGAACCAGTTTCATCATATCGCTTGATGGTTTTTGCGACTGCACAAAGTTCTTGAAATTTTCCGGATTGACTGACCTCTCTTTGCTTATTTGAGCTGTTCTTGCCATAATATGGACTTGGTCTTTTACCAAATAGGGCTATCTTCTGTATACCAACCCTACCTTAAGAAGGAAAGAAATTCCACAAATGTACTTTTAACAAGGCAATTGAGATGCATTCCAAGTGACTACCTCATGAGGCTGGTTGGGAGAGTGCCAAGAGGGTGCAGGGCTGTCATCAGGGCAGGGGGTGACTACTTTGAGGAATCTCAGATGTGGAGTATATTTTGATTTGTTTAGCTCTTTTTTGGTTACTGCAAGGTTCCATAAGTGTTGTTTTGTGGTTTTGATGTCTTCGCTATTATTCTACAATGTAGAGGGTGGTAGAAGTGGTGAGGAACCCTGGAATGAGTAGGTGTGTCCAGACTTTTGACTGGTACTGTATTTCTTAAATCCATTCTTTTACTTTTAGATGTGTGTGTTTTGCTGTGAATTGTTAGATAGTACTGCACTGTTGGAGCTAGAAACACAAGCATTTCGCTACACCCGCAATAACATCTGCTATATATGTGTATGACCAATAAAATTGGATTTGATTTGAATTTGAAGCTGTGGCCAGTATCAGCTCTATCTGGCATATGCTCTCACCCTAGGACAGATACAGCATGTACACAATTGTGCTGGAACACTGGGACAGATACAGCATATAGGCCTACACAACCCTGCTGGAACACTGGGTAAACCCCAGAACAGAGTCACCCCCCCAACAGCAGCAGCAAGAATTCCCCTGTGTTTAGCTACCAGAGGCAAAACTAGGCCTGCCTCCAACATCCAGGCAGAGAAACTGCAGCAGTGCCAAAAAGGAAAGAGAAAGAGAGAGAAAGAGTGAGTGTGATTGTGAGAAAGAGGCAGACAGAGAAAACCTCCCCCTAGCCTCGCATTCCACTGCCTCTCTGATGTAATTGTTTAATAGCAATAGCAGTGACCCAATATTTTCCAGACTCGCGCGCCAGCAGTGACTTAATGGTCTCCCCAAAAAGACTTATAGATTGTAGTGAAAATGTGTAATAGGGTTGTCCACACCACCATCCCCTGCAGTACGTCATTTCCACAGCCCCCATGAGCACCCTGCTCTGACCTTATGGTGAAGGACGCATTCCCACTGTTAGAAACATTCCTGTAAGTACCAGAGGGGAGTTCTTCTTTATAGCTCTTTATACACAGTCTACTACTCTATGCCTATAGTCTTTAGTGGTCTCTCTTCCTTTAGGCTACAACTCAGGGACTGAACTTAATGCTAATCCAAGTGATCAAATATGGCAACACCCCTGATTTCTCTGCCCCACTAGTTCCTATTGGAAACCAACAACCAAGGAATTAGAATTTCATCCAGCTCCAACCTATGTGGAGTTGGACCTGGACCAAACACGACCACTTCAGCTTAGCATGAACCAGCCATTTGATTAGCTTTAATGTCCTAAGAAACTGCTACAAGATCAATTGCCACTTTTATCTCTTGATTACTTTGAGAGGTATTGATTACCATCAATAACAACAATCCATGCATCATGTGACATTGGGGTTTTTACAATTTACAGTCAAAGACCATCTGTTTGATTAAGCAAACATCGTTTTGCAGCACACATGTCTGTAGCTGTATCGGAGGTACACCTCCTGTAACATATAACATATTTGGAATGCCAGGTATCCCTTCTCAGTGTCTGTATATCCTCGGGACATGCCAAGCTTACCGCAAGAACAAAGGGGCCAGCTGTGATTGGTGTACCACACCTCCAGTCTTAGTTGCCAGGCCCAGAATGTTATATAATCCAGCCATTTACTTCACTACACCCAGTATATTCCTCCAATCCCAACAGTCACGCAGACAAGCAGTCGGTGTTTACCTTGTGGAAGCTTCCATGGAAGATTCTCTTCACTTGATCATTGTCAAAAGTGACCCTCTGGATCTCCCCCCTCGTATCCTTGTTATAATACGATATAGTTTGGCTAGAAGCTGAAAAGACAAAAACACAATTAGAGAGAGAAAGAAAGAGGTTACAGATAGGTCTCCAACATCACATTAGGACTTGGTGTCATGCAAAGCTCCTAAACTAGAAACAGGACTCCACCATCATCAATGGATAGTTTATCATGAAGCACAAACAGATATGCGTTGTGATAGCTACAACATAAAACAGCATGGTTGGGGCTTTATAAAGGCCAGCTGAAGCTAGCTAGTACAGAATGCTGGATGTTGGATGAGGCTGTGTGTGGTTACTGAGGGAGACCAATGCAGCCCTGTGCTCTGGAGCCCATTACAATCCATTCACTGATCCCATGAGAGGATATCAGACAGAACCACAGAAAGATATCTACAGCTGCTGGATATCTTCTCCTCACAGAACACTACTTCATCCTTCCTCTATGCAGCATCCCAAATGGCACCCTATTCCCTATGTAGTGCACTTCTTCAACCAGGGCCCACTATGTAGGGAATACGGTGCCATTTGGGATACAGCCCCAGGAACCTCTTGTAACCCTTACTGTAACCCTCCACCCTCAACCCCTTCAAATCCACAACCGCAACCATTCAGCACAAGTCAAAGAGGCTAGAATGCCTTACGATCGATGGTGACCCCGACTTCAGGCTTGTCGTCCTTGGTGGACACCTGCCAGATGTCGAAGGCCTCAGTGGGTGTGTCCGGGAGGAGACGGAACATCATGATGATGGTATAGGAGTGAGGTAGTCCGTCAGGGTGGATCTCTCTGTTCAAACCCCCACGCAACACCCACAATTAGACTGACCATTCAAAAACTACAAAATCAACTCACCATCAATACACAGTAAATATGTGATGGGATGTATAGACATTATGGACAGTATATGGATATCTGAAGAATACGTGGATAGAATAGCATATGTACAGAAATAGTTCAATAGGATTTCACTAGAATACAGTACAGTATATACATATGAAATGGTTAAAACAGTATTACCATATGTTTATGTAGCACTGGGATATGGATGAATTTGTTCCTTTGAGTAAAAAACAGAGGTAAAACTATGTGGAATGTTAAGCTGACCGGGGATATTTGATAGGCCTACTGTGCAGCTGATAAAGCGCTTAGAGATGTATGATGTAGGAGATAGACAGTGGAGTTGGATGTCTCTGAGCTACGTGGGCTGAGTGAAATAAACAGTATGCCAGAACTTCAGATTGAACAATATGCCAGAACTTCAGATCACTGCTTAACACTTAACAGGATGTCGTAAATCTATTGACCTAGTTTAGAGGGGAATGGTGTCTAACAGTCAGTCTGAACATAGTTGGGCAAGACGTGTCATGTTAGTGGCCTGGCCTATATCCAAGTGCCAAACAGACGTTTATACAGTTTTTACATGATGGAAAGGACCCACAAAAAAGTAACGTTCGAAAACATATAACTTCTTAACGGTTGTCTCCCTACATTGACCTCCATCTCCTGAGTCTTCCTCCACTTGAGCGTAGACAAGCTTTCAGTCTGAGAATATCATTAGAATCTGAACAAACAGTATTAGGGTTGCGAAAGTACAGCAACTTTCCCCAAATTCCTTGGTTTTACAGTTTTTACAATGGAAAAAAAGTATTGATGAAAAAAAGTATTGATGTTTTTATTCTGCAGATCAAATGCTACTCTAGGTGCTGCTTTCCATCAAAGGTCAATCAAGCCATGACAAGGTCACCCACAGCATATGGAATGATTAGGGAACATATTAACAAATCGTGCTCAGCTAAGTAGGGTTTTGAGATAATGTTTTCCAGCATGTTTTAAAGACATGTAATTCACCAGAGATCCACAGCAAGTGCTGGCAGGTTTTGTGCTGCAACTCAATTATCCGTTAAATCCATTAGCTCAGAAAAACAGCGCAGACATACAACCACAAGATGTAGAATTGAGCAATCCAAGCCAGAGACGATGGTAGAGTTGCAAAATTCTGTCAACTTTCACAAAATGCCTTGGTTATCCAGAAATTCTGGTTGGTTGGATTATTATTCCCTCCTGATTCCGGGAATTTTCAAACCTGGAATACCTGTGGTAAAATACCAGAATTTTCTAATCCAAGACAATGGTATCTCAGACTCACGTGGTGGGCTGGGTCAGGAAGGAGTTCTTATGGAGTCTATAGGCTGTGTAGCTGTTGAAGGAACCAGTTTCCATAGACACTCCCTTGATATAGCCATAGGTCTTCTCTGTTAGGTTAAACGCCTCCAGCATCCTGAAGCCTAGAACACAAGGTAAATAAGTCTTACTAAGTTCTAGGAGGTTCTAGGAAGTTCTACAAAGTTCTAGGGCGTTCTAAGAAATTCCTCATATACAATAATGAGGAAATAATGCATGCTGTTTCTGCAGTTGGTTCTAATTTGGGATGCACATAATTAATCATCTAAGCATATTTACCAGGTGATGTGAATCCATTTAGGTAGATCAGGGGACAAGCTGTGAAGATAATATCAAAGATAAGCAACAGTTTAATTTGTTTCTAGAATTTATTTTCATAGCAGATAAATTATTTAGCAGTTAGCGATTAATTTAAGTGTTATCCAAAATACAAAAGACCCAAAAAAGCTCACATGATGTTGCGGTTTCGCAAATGAAGGTCACAAGGTTGTCTTGGATAGTTGCAAAGGCGTCGAAGTCATCCACAACGAAGATGTGTCTGTCGCTTGGCTTGCTCCCAATGTTCTGCAGCTCAGCATAATCCACATCGGCAACACCAACCACAAACACACTGTAACCTGGAGGAGGAACATGTTCACACTTAAGCAATAAGGCCCGAGAAGGTGTGGTATATATATGGCCAATATACCACGGCTAAGGGCTGGTCTTATGCGCGACGCAACGCGGAGTGCCTGGACACAAGGTGCCTTATTGCTATTATAAACTGGTTACCAACGTAATTAGAGCAGTGAAAATGTATGTTTTGTCATACCGGTGGTATACGACATGATATACCATGGCTGTCGGCCAATCAGCATTCAGGGCTTGAACCACCCAGTTTATAAACTCACATAACCAACTATGTGTATTGATGATTCTAATAAGTTACAGATTGTCGATAATTCAATGACAAGATAAACAACACAAACAACACACTCGTTGTGATTGACGGTTTGACTGGAAGATTCCTGTTCAGCAAACTCAGTAACCCTTACCAGCATGCTGCAGGGCGGCAGCGTTTTTCTTCACCTCATCCTGAGAACGACCGTCTGTGACAGCTACCACAACCTTGGGGACGTTCCTCCTCATTCCATTTTCGGACGTAAATACCTTCTCCTTGACATGCTTCAGAGCAACACCTGATCAAGAACAAAGAAAGGTCAATGAAAATGACAATTTAATTAGTGTGATATCGGATAACTTTGTATAGACAACAATGTCTATTTAGTGGATGGATCTATAAAGAATAAGCATGTTTGACTTGCATCCATTGAAATGTTAGCCTGAATGCCAGTCTGTTTGTGCCATAATGCCAACTCCTTGTCACTCATTATCATGCCAGTGACAGTAATGGATTTGTTAAGAGCAGACACCGATCTGGGACCAGGCTCATGGAACGTGTTGGTGTCATTGTAACGTTTACAACCTGAGACTAGTTGGTGGGTGCTGGGTTTGGGAAGAGGCTCACCGGTCTTAGTGTTTCCTCCTCTGTACTGAATGAGTTGTAGAGCAGCGAGACCGCTGCCCTTGTCCGAGTAAGAGTTCAGTCTGAACTCTGTCTTTGCTTGATCGCTGTACTGAACGAACGACACCTGTTTCCAAAGTAAACAGACATGAGCATTACGAGGAGTTGTAGTATGATGTCATGGCGTACCTGGTATTCTATGTAGTATGTTATGCTAAAACTAACAGCTATCACCAAGTTGACTAACAATAATAGTCTTAAAAGCATATTGTAACACGATTTATACCTCTATTTACAGCACTACACACCTGCATTCCTGTCGATCCGATGACGTCGAAGGCTCCAATCATGCTGAAGACGAACTGCACCACTTTCCGGAAGCTCTCTTCCCCGATACTCCACGAGCCGTCAATAAGGAACACCACATCTGCCTTGGCACCTTTGCACACTGAGACAGAAGAAAAACAACTCAATGAACTGCACTACATAGATTCCATGGCAGGCCACAGACTCTGAGCTGCCTGGAACACCAGGCATCAGCCAGGCATCAGAAAGAGAGTGGGCAACCTAGAAAATAAAAACGTCTGCAGGAATCTCAAAAACAAAACCATCGAGGAAAACAATGACATAATGAAGCTGTACATAGCAATTATTGGTTTAACTGATCAAACTTTCCTGAAAAAAATGATCAAAACAAGAAACATTTGGTCACCATGAGGGCTGGAAATGAACTGCTCTTTAATGGCTTTCTCGCTTAGTACAAAAAAAGTAGTTGGCAAAACAAAAGATAATGTCTGCCTGATGTGGTAGAGCACCTTTTTTTTATCTCTCGCAATCCTGTGCTCCAAGTCTGAGTCCATAAACAAGTTTTACACAATATCTTATCAAACAAACAGCTTCTTTGGACACCTAGGTTATTCATTAGTCAATGGTTGTGTTCCATTGAAAAACCCTGGGGGTCTGTGTGGACCATGTGGCGGCCATTAGTTTAACACTGGCACTAACACTAACTCTGATCTAGAGGAAATAAGTCTGCAGGTCTCTGCTTCTGCCAAATAATGAGATGTTGAGTGTTTTGCATATTCTCTAAACCTGCCTTTTTATTACTTTCACCTAATGGCACTAAAAACACAAATAAAACCATTCTGATGGCACGAAAAACACACACAAATAAAACCATTCGGATGGCACTAAAAACACACACAAATAAAACCATTCTGATGGCACTAAAACACACACAAATAAAACCATTCTGATAGCACTAAAAACACACACAAATAAAACCATTCTGATGGCACTAAAAACACACACAAATAAAACCATTCTGATAGCACTAAAAACACACAAATAAAACCATTCTGATAGCACTAAAAACACACACAAATAAAACCATTCTGATGGCACTAAAACACACACAAATAAAACCATTCTGATGGCACTAAAACACACACAAATAAAACCATTCTGATAGCACTAAAAACACACAAATAAAACCATTCTGATGGCACTAAAAACACACACAAATAAAACCATTCTGATGGCACTAAAAACACACAAATAAAACCATTCTGATGGCACTAAAAACACACACAAATAAAACCATTCTGATAGCACTAAAACACACACAAATAAAACCATTCTGATAGCACTAAAAACACACACAAATAAAACCATTCGGATGGCACTAAAAACACACACAAATAAAACCATTCTGATGGCACTAAAAACACACACAAATAAAACCATTCGGATGTCTTTTAAGCTTACAGCTGGTTTGAAGCTCAAATATTCCATAGCATTGGTGGATGCAGTGCTGTGTGGTTATGTGTGGTTCTGTATGGTTCTGTGTGTTTCTGTATGATTCTGTGTGGTTCTGTGTGGTTCTGTATGGTTCTGTGTGGTTCAGTGTGGTTCTGTATGGTTCCGTTGGGTTATGATTGGTTCCGTGTGGTTCTGTGGCTTTATGGATGTGGTGGATATGGTGCCATTTCTGCTTACCTGCCCATGCAGGGGGGATGGTAGGAGGTGGTGGAGGAGTGGGGGGTTGTGTTGGCGCTTCAGTAGGCTTGACCACTTTGACAAAGAGATAACAATAAGTCAAAATAGACAAGAATGGACAATTCACAAAACAACACTTAAAGTAACATTTTGAAGACTTTCGATACTCACGGGTTCTCTCCTTGGTGCTGACTCCGGGGCCCTCCAAGTTGGGGGTCTGAACGAACACGGTGGCGCTGTAGAGAGCGTCCGGGGAGAGACCCTCGAAGCAGTACTGGCTCTGAGCTGCAGTGATGGTGATCTCCTGCTGACCTTTACTGGAGGCTAGACAGAGACAGCACAAAGACAAATATGAGACATGTTGACATGTGTTGAGAAGAGAAACATGTTGACATGTGTTGAGAAGAGAAACATGTTGACATGTGTTGAGAAGAGAAACATGTTGACATGTGTTGAGAAGAGAAACATGTTGACATGTGTTGAGAAGAGAAACATGTTGACATGTGTTGAGAAGAGAAACATGTTGACATGTGTTGAGAAGAGAAACATGTTGACATGTGTTGAGAAGAGAAACATGTTGACATGTGTTGAGAAGAGAAACATGTTGACATGTGTTGAGAAGAGAAACATGTTGACATGTGTTGAGAAGAGAAACATGTTGACATGTGTTGAGAAGAGAAACATGTTGACATGTGTTGAGAAGAGAAACATGTTGACATGTGTTGAGAAGAGAAACATGTTGACATGTGTTGAGTGCTGAGGCTGCTGCTTGAAACGTTGCTCCTCATAAAAATCACAGGTCTTCTCTGAGTACGCAAACCAGAGTTAATGCCATTCAGCTGGGGTTATTTGACAGTTCTGCGGTTAAACAATAATGTCAAAATACATGTAATATCTGTGTTATCACTTTACACATGTAATTCAATATGAATTGTTTTGGGGAAAATGCAGAAATATTTTGAGAATGTTTTTTGGGGGGGTCAAATGAACCATGAGACCAAGACAATGGCCTTATAAAGTGGAATTATCCCCTCATTCACCTCTCCTAGGCTGACCCCTTTCTGTTTAAGGCTCCCATAGTCATTTCTTAGTCATTTTTGGTCAGAGACGTTTGCCATGATCCTCGCTCCTCCACCACTGTTTGCATTCCACTTCAGACAAACCATTGCCTCTGTCTATGTCTGAAGCATCTTTAAAAGGTTGCTAGCTTCTCAAAAGATGGGGACTGTTTACCTTCGGGGAGTGCTTTCTGCAGCAGCTGTCTTCTCACACAAGCAAAGCCTGCTTTCGTTTGGAAATGTGTCATGGGTAATGACTATCATGTCAATATTTAAATCCTTGCGATACTGCTTCCTGTTTTTAACAGTTTATACCCTGGTTCTATGTGTGAATATGAAACAGATTGATTCAAAGGCAGACAGTAATTAAAAGGATGTCCTCTATTCAGTCAGCGATACAATTAAAATTTGGTGGACGTATGCATTCAGAAAACGCCACATCATGCATTCTCCTTCGAGGGATAAACACAGGGGAGGGCTAAGGATAAACAGTCGTGTGAATGTCTAGACTGAATCTCAACACGCAGCACAGTGCCATTTCAATGTTCTGAACACAGAAGAGGGTGTGGCTCTGATCCGTGGAGAATCTATAGCATCTCTGACTAGTGACTGACAAATACATCATGTGTTGATGTCCCTTCAACATTCTCCTTTGTGGCTTCAGATTTTTTACATAAAAGGAAGCATATACTCAATTGGAATGCAGCAATTTTTCAGGGTAGAAGAAATGTCTCGTCTATCCAAGCTTAAAGGTGAAATCTGCGATTAATGTTTGGCTGAAACAGGAATTCAGGATTATGGCTTTAAGATTGAGACTTACGGTCCAGAGGGTTGAGCTTGATCCTGTAGGAAGTGGCAGCCCTGTGAGGACTCCACTTGATGCAGAACTTGTCGAAGCCAACGTTGTAGGTCTCGATGTTGGTGACGTTCAGGTAGACTGTGGAGCAGAACACAAGAAGAAGATATCAGACTGACTTCAAGACTGAGGCTTACAGTGGACCCTGGTCAAAAGTAGTACACTATGTAGGGAATAGGGTGCTATTTGGGACTAAGCATGTCTTCAGGTTAGCATTGATGTTCAAGCAAGGGGATATTTCTGTTATTCAAACACATACGTGTTGTTCCCTGTCCTTCGAGGGCCCCACTCATGCCAGCCCCATACTGGGCAAACACTTTGACATCGTAGGTGGTGCCAGGGAGCAGGTTCTGGAGGGTGTATGAGGTCACGTCACCCACAAATACATCCAAGCTCTTACTCTGATCTTCTTCTGCAGGCAAAACACAACACAAACTACTTTACAACAGTAACACTACAACACAAACTCATACGGAGAGGAGAGGAGCGGTCTGCTATAAACCCGAAATCATCTCAATTGAAATGTCAAGGTATGGCCCTTAGATTTCATGAAAATTATTCTGCATCATTACTTATTCATTGTTGTTAATAAACTTTGGCTTTGTACTAGAAAGTGTGGCTGGTTGATATGGACAATGAAATATAAAACCCTGCATGACAAAGCATGATACTGAGAAGTCTTGTAACTCAGGGTGTTATGGGTCCCTTCTCATGATTGCACAGACGTGGCCCAGAGTCTGACGTTATCTCACCCGCAGGCGTGTAGACCAGCTTGTATCCGAGCACTGGAGACGGAGAGGGGTCCCAGGCCACACGGAAGCGGGTGTACCACTCGTCTGAGACGCGCAGGCTCAAGGGCTCCAGCAGGCCGACTATAACAGAGGCACAGCAACAGCAGAGAGAGCAGACACATGTCAACATTCAATCAGACGGCAATTACTGCCAACAACAAGTGAGGCTATAACCCCATTTCCAGAATAGCTAGCCCCCAGTGCAGTAAGTCACCACATTACCACAGCATATCCTGGGCTACAAGTCGACAGCAGCCACTGTTGTTTTTCCTCCTCCTCAGTTTATGAAGACTATTATGAGTAATACATGTGTTTAGACTGGATAGATTTTTTCAGTCTTGCTGAGGGAGCTGAACTGGGTAGTGGGTAGGTTTGTTTGCGTGGGTGGGTGGTGACAACCCATTGGAGCGAGGCCCATCCACAGTGGTGCTTCTTTTAAAGCCAAGACATGAAGTTTCTATTGTTTGTGTAACTCGGGGCAATTGTTCACCAGTCGCTGAGCTTTCCCAGTTGCCTCTACTGTGAATTCCCAATCTTCCGAACTCTTCAAAATATATATTTTTTGGAATCGTTTGAATATAGTATGGCTCTTGTAAGTATTTTCCAGTTCTCACTCCCAGCTCAGCTCATCAGGCTTGGAAATTCTGTCCAGCTAGCTAGACCGACCAGGTGTACAGTATACTACACTGAACACTTCCTGAACACTTTTCCTAACTGCGTTACCTGTGCGTCCGGGCCCGATCAGAGATGGCCCTGCTCCATCAGCATAGATGGCTTCAACAGTTATGCTGTAGGGAGTGTCAGGAAGCAGGTTCTGCAGGATGGCATTGTTTCTGTTGCCAGGAACAACCGTCTGTGAGGAAAAATACCACAGAGAACTTAGTCAGTTCATTAAAAAAGGAACATAATTATGGAATTACTTTTGGAAGCTATGCACTAATTCTAGGCTTGCTCCTACATCAATGCAGCAGAGAGCAAAAAGAAGGCTGTTAATGAAAGTTCCCCGTCCTCTTGGAACACTGGAGGGTTAGCTCTCCTGACCTTTCTCGTTTAGAAGCATTTGTTATGTCACTCAATGGTTGGCTTACTAGGGAATAATTATGCAGCGCTGCTGTGCGGCCCTAAAGTGCTCCAGCTCTGTGTTTAAAGTCATTAATAACCCAACGTAATGTAACGTAATGTTTCCAGTGATAATGTTGATCTAACTGAGCCTTTAATTCATCTTACTAATCAGCAGTTATTTGCTGGAGTTAACCAAACAGACGCTGAAGTAAGACTATGTAGGCCTACAGCGCTTCGGCAGTAGTAACACGTTGAACAGTAAGTTCATGGGAGTGTGGAGGAGTGTATTTGATTTGCAACTCAGCCACATATAAAAAGAGACATGTTTAGGTCATGAACTCACTCGTCGCTCGAGTAAACCTTAAAGTTCCCTGCTACGTGAAAGTCTGTCGAGAAAGACTCTGTATGTGCACCAAATGGCACCCTATTCCCTATATAGTGCACTACTTTAGACCAGAGCCCTATGGGTGCCATTTGGGACCCAACCTATGAACTCACAAACTCAGTGATGGGGTCTCCTGTGGTGGGGGCGTAGGCGATCTTGTATTGCTGCACTGGGCCCTCCGCGTGGTCCCAAACGATGGTCAGAGTGTTGGTGGTGGCATCAAACACCCGCAGGTTCCTAGGTCCAACACGGGGCACTGCAACAGCAACAGCAAAAATACTGGGTTACACTCAAACACATGTACCTAGCAACGCTGCACACCACATGATCCTCAAAATGTTAAACAGCTGCACCATTGAGAGCATCTTGTCTGGCTGCATCACCACTCGGTATGACAACTGCTTGGCATCTGACCGCAAGGTGCTACAGAGGGTAGTGTGTACTGCCCAGTACATCACTGGGGCCGAGCTCCCTGCCACCCAGGACCTCTATACCAGGCGGTGTCAGAGGAATGCCCTAAAAATTGTCAGACTCCAGCCAAAAGCCATAGACTTTTCTCTCTCAACCGCACGGCAAGCAGTACCGATGCACCAAGTCTGGAACCAACAGGACCCAGGACAGCTTCTACCCCCAAGCCATATGACTGCTAAATATTTAGTTAAATAGCTAACCAAATAGCTACCCAGACTATCTGCCCTGACCCTTTTCTGACTCAGCACATACACTGTTGCTACTGTTTATAATCTATCCTCTTGCCTAATCATATAATATATCATATAATATATGTACATATCTACCACAATTACCTCGTACCCCTGTATATCAACTAGGTACTGGTACTGTCACGTCCTAGCCAGTATAAGGGTTAATTGTTATTGTAGTTTGGTCAGGATGTGGCAGAGGGTATTTGTTTTATGTGGTTCAGGGTGGTGTTTTGGTAAAAGGGCGTTTGATTTAGTATTTCAGGGTTTTTGGCTTATGATCTATGTTTAGGTAATTCTATGTCTAGTCTAGGTAGTCTGTGTTTCTATGGTTGATTAATTGGGGTTGGGACTCTCAATTGAAGGCAGGTGTTTTCTCTTTGCCTTTGATTGAGAGTCCCATATATTAGGGTGTGTTCGTGTTTGGGATTTGTGGGAGATTGTTTTTGCATTGCGTGTTTTTGTGAGCCTGCAAAACTGTCATTTGTCGTGCTTATTGTTTTCTTGTTTTCTCGTGTTCAACGTTCGTTAATAAATTAAGAAAATGAACACCAACTCTACTGCGTATTGGTCCACACTTTCAGACGACGATTTCGCTATATCATCGGATGATGAAGAAGTTTGTGACAGGTACCCTGTGTATATAGCCAAGTTATCGTTACTCATTGTGTATTTACTATTACTTTTGTTATTATGTGTTTCTATTATTTCTGTATTTTTTTTTCTCTCTCCATTGTTGGGGAGGGTCTATATGTAAGCATTTCACTGTTAGTCCACACCTGTTGTTTACAAAGCATGTGACATATAACATTTGATTTGATTTGACCTAGTAACCACCACTATATATAGCTACGTGTGTGTGTGCGCGTATTTGAATGTAGACTATAGTATAAGCAAGTATGTGTGGAAGCATTAGTAAAACTCATGAGTCGAGAGTATCAATGTAAACAAGAGTCGCATGAGTCAGTAGTATCAATGTAAACAACAAAGTTGGATTCAAGTCTCACATGTTTTGCCGTCTCCCTTCACTGGTGAGCCCTCCCCATCGGCATACAGAGCCAGGACACTGATCGAGTACGGCGTGTCGGGAATGAGCGAATCCAGGAACGCGTTGTTGATGTTTCCTGGGACCAGGACCTTTGGAGAGGTCATAACACATAGATCACAATGATGGCTTCCCAGAAAGGAACATTGTTTTGCATCCCAAATGGAAACCTATTCCCTAGTTAGAGCACTACGTTAGTATAGGGCGTCATTTGGGATGCATCCTGGAAGAAGGATTCTTATTCAAATGACCTTTTTCATGCATTACATACTGCTCTGGCACTGCTAACGTACATAATGAGCTCACTGTTAATCCATGCTAGAGTCTTCTTGGAGGGAGCCTAGTGCCAAAGGTTAACATGAAGTACTAACAAAGCCCTGAAGAGGTTTAAAACGCTAAACAAATACATGAATTTAGCGAAGAAGTGATTGATAAACAAATGAGTGTTATGAAGCATCCATCGTCTGGTAAATGCAAAGACGTAACCAACACCACGGGACCGGTGCTCTGTCATTGGACAGGCCTCAACGTGTACTGTATCTATCTCACCCCTGTTTCTAACAACAGTGGAGCCCAGTCTCGTCATATCACCAGGGTCACCACTGTCACTAAGCAGCACATTATCTATTACCTTGTCTGGGGGACGGCCATCACATCATGCTAAATACCTTCATCTAAAGCTTATCTGAGGATTTAACTGAAAATCTCCTAGTTGAAAGAGTGATGGACAAGACATGCAGGTAGCTGAGGTATATAATAAAGTATATTTCCTGTGAAAAGCACTCATAAGGCTGTCCTCCTTACAAAATGGAGTCTGATTGAGAATAGACAGGAGGTTAGCTGAGCTTAGCATGTCTCTTAGCATGAGGAATTTTTAAGGCCTACTGCTGCATCAAAGAACATTCCAATAAAAACAGCCTCATTATCGTTCAACCAAGGCCAAAACATCAAACGTTACAATTTTCATCTATGTCTATCGCAGATGTGCATGTGCACATTTTCCAAACTGCTAGTGGTACAGTAAAAGCTGTTTGTAGGCCAATTAGCTCTATCTTTCTCCTGTAATCCAAGATATGTGTATCGCATCGGTGCATAAAATCAATGCTGATAGACAGAGAATTAAAAGCCAAAAAGTCTGGATTTCCCCATTAGCCTAATGAACACCAACCTCATTACTAAAGGAATGCCATCTGTGGAGATTCTAAACAAACTCTTCGAGTGAGGGTTTTCGATATCTTCATCAAACATAGAGCCCAGCAACCCTACTCTACACTTTTATTGCTTAAGTGGACTTTACCTTTCCCTCTGAGTGGTCTGAGCAGGGAGAGTGAGCGGTTGAGTGAACGTGCCTCCCCTCTTAATATAATGACAGGCTCTGGTTAACAGTGGAGAGAGATCATTTGTAAGTCCCAAATGGCACCCTATTCCCTATATAGTGCACTGCTTTTCACCAGTCCTATGGGCCCTGGTCCAAAGTAGGGCACTACATAGGGAATAGGGTGCTATTTGGGATGCATCTGGAGAACTTACTGTCTCGGCGGGTCTGTCTCCAGACAGAGGTGCGTAGACGATGCGGTACTGCTGCACCTGGCCAGAGGCGGGCTCCCAGCGCACGTTCAGGCTGTTGGTAGTGGGGTTGTAGATCTGGATGTTCTTAGGAGGGGTTCGTGGAACTGGGGTTCAAAGAGGGTCAGAGAAAGTCAAGAATTATATATACAACCTCAAAAACATAAAACAACAACTCTGATTCTACTCTACAAACAACAACTCTGATTCTACTCTACAAACAACAACTCTGATTCTACTCTACAAACAACAACTCTGATTCTACTCTACAAACAACAACTCTGATTACTTAGAAGAGTACTAACTAAGTGAAGATACCACAAGAAAATGTGAGAATTAATAGACTGCTATGTTTCAAACAGGATGTAGCTCAGTAAAAAAAGGGGGGAGGGGGGACTCAAATGCTGAGGGAAGTAGTCTCTAGTAACCAAGTGATTTTATAGTGTCTATGTGAAGAGAACGTATGGAGAAGTTGCACCGTTTGGGCTTATGCAAAAGCCTCTTAACTTTTAAACTAAAACAGATGTGCATATTCCTCTGGCATTCAGCACCTTAGCCCATTAAAGATTAGATGCAGTACGTAGACTCAGACCCAGCCACCTTATTCATAAGTAAAAACATTCCAAATAGAACCTGTTTATCCAACAGCGAGGTTCATTCTATATGAAACACATGCATATGGTGTGTTTAGGAAGACTAGTCTGTCAAACATACAGTATCTTCCCATTTGGAATCATTATGCACCATGTGTTCTGTAATACTGATATGCTCCGCTGGAATCACAGCTCTCCAATTCACTTCACTGGGATGGATTTCTGCTGACTGCACATGGCAAACCATTTGAGCAGAAACAACATCGATGCACACAGCAGGGTATCAAAAAACAGACACAGGCAGGGCAACCTATTATTATTATTATTATTGTCAGTATTATTAGTATTATTAGTGTTATTGTTATTATTTTTATTATTGTTATTATTCTTGTTATTATTGTTATTGTGAGATAAACTACACCTTTGTTCCATCTAAGCGTTATGGGGGAGGGGGGTTGTGCAAATGCTATCTGGTTCAGAGATTTCAATACAACATTTTCTATTTCCACTCAGTTTTGTTAAATGTTGACCTCATCAACAATGTTTCCCTATGAGGGTATCTATTATTCTGAGACCTATCTACCGGTATCTTGAGTTCAAACTTTGGAAAAACCAAACAGGCTCCAAATTTGAAATGCCACTGAATCAAACCAACTGAAAAGAGCATGTCTTTATCCCGATGAAAACAAAATGGATGATTGGAATTTCGTCACTTGATAACTTACGCGTCTTTCCAGTCTCTGACTGGCGCAGGCCCTCTCCCTCGGGGTAGACGGGGACCACGGTGACAGTGTACAGCGTGTCTGAGAGAAGGTTCCTCAGGATGGTGTTGGTGGTGCCACCAGACACTTGCTCCTGTTCACAGAGAGGTGTTTGAGTTGCATTATCAGTGTTTATAACATAGATTGGTTGAATCCTATTGCATCCATATTAGGAAGTCATCAGATTCTTAGGTATATAAATTCCTAATATGGATGCCGTAGTCGACTCAAATCTGATTGGTCAAGAGATACCCTGTGCAGCATCAGAAGTTAAGGCATGGATAGTTGGTGGTCTTACCATGTCCTCGGCTCCGCCAGAGGCAGGGACGTAGAAGAGGCGGTACTGACGCACGTTGCCCTCCGCTGGCTCCCAGCGCACCTTGAGGGAGCTAGTAGAGGGGTCAGTGACCTGCAGGTTCTTCACCCCACCCAACGCCTCTGACAAGACACAAAACAACAAGTTTAGCATAAAATCACTTATTCTATTTTGTAACCCTTTTTTTTCTTCTTCACTGTACTCATTGTCCCTGTATTGTCTGTTTTTTTCAGTCATGACTTACTTGTCTTTCCATTTTCAGAATTTCTCTTCCCTTCAATATCGCCGTACATAGGCACCAATGTCACCTTGTACTCTGTGTCTGGCACAAGGTTCCTCAGAACGGTGTTGGTTGACATCCCAGAAACCGTAGTCTGTGAAAAAGAGTCATCAGATTAGCAAAAATGTTAAAACCACCCTAATAAAGAGGTACCGTAATTTCCGGACTATTAAGCGCACCTGAATATAAGCCGCACCCACAGAATTTTTTTAATTTATTTTTTTAACATAAATAAGCCGCACATGTCTATAAGCCGCAGGTGCCTAACGGTACATTGAAACAAATGAACTTTACACAGGCTTTAACGAAACACGGCTTGTAACAAAAATAAATAGGCTTTAACGAAACACGGCTTGTAACAAAAATAAATAGGCTTTAACAAAACACGGCTTGTAACAAAAAATTTGCAGTAAGCTTTAGTTGTCTTTTTGCACTGAGTCAATTCCTCACGCTGCTGTTTCCAACGTCTTATCATCGACTCATTAAGACCAAGCTCCCGTGCAGCAGCTCTATTTCCTTTTCCAACAGCCAGATCAATCGCCTTCAACTTGAAAGCTGCATCATATGCATTTCTCCGTGTCTTTGCCATGATGAGGGTGACAAAATGACTACCGTAATCAGAATGATGGGAAGTTTGAGAGCACTCGATTTAATCTAAACAGTAAACAAAAAAGTTGTTTGACCTTAACCCGTTCGGCAATTTCATTGGTCTAATGAAAGCTTCATGCTGCCAAAAAACTGAGCACGTCACAGAATGTGTTTTTTTTTTATTTTTTTTATTGAAAGCGGGAAAAATCCATATATTAGCCGCGTCATTGTTTAAGCCGCGAGGTTCAAAGCTGGGAAAAAAGTTGCGGCTTATAGTCCGGAATTTACGGTATCTTAATCAAGTATTCAACCTACATGTTTATAGTGCTCAAAGTGATCAGTTTAGCGAGTCTTCAAATATCGCTTCTATACCGTATAAAGTGTTGTTTTTGTACCTTAAGTTCAGGTCCTCCTGCTAGCGGGGCGTAGATGACAGTGTACTGGCGCACGTCCCCCTCAGCTGGCTCCCAGCGTACCCTCAGGGAGTTGGTTGTGGGGTCAGTCACCTGCAGGTTCTTCACTCCACCCAGAGGCTCTGAGGAAGAAGAAGACGCACATCATTCCAAGTAAATGTCAACGCTAATGTTCTTAAGCCGTTACTGAGTAAAATTTTGTCTGATATGGAATCATACAACTGTAATATGGGATATGGAAGCTTGTAGCTGTCAAAAAGCTGTAATTTCAAAATGAAACATTTTGACAGGTATATGCTTCCATAGTGTTAGAGAATAGGGTTCATGAGCTAAAGTAAGTACTGAAATGCTTCACTCACTTGTCTTTCCCATCTCAGACTGCAGTATGCCCTCCACGTCTGGGTAGACTGGGACAACAGACACGTTGTATTGGGTGTCAGACTCCAGGTTACGCAGGATAAGGTTGGTGGTGCCCCCTGAGACTTGTTCCTGTTCAGGGCAAAGTGAAGATCAATGTTAGCACTGTATGACAATTACACAACTTGATTATAATGTAAACACGACTGGGTTGATAGTAAAAGGGATGGAGAGATGAATAGGATACATACCATTTGCTCCCTCCCATCTGGCTGGGCCACGTAGAAGACCTTGTAGTTGCGCACGTTACCGACAGCTGGGTCCCAGCGAACAGACAGACTGTTGATGGTGGGGTCGATGACCTTCATGTTCTTCACTCCACCCAAAGGATCTGAGGCAGAGGATACAATGTTATAGCATCACACTTACTGTACTGTACGAGCTGCCAATTCCTGAACAAGTAGCAGACACATTTCGTTTTTAAGAAGAAAAAATATATGTTTTTATCGTCACATACACCGGATAGGTGCAATGAAATGTGTTGTTTTACAGGGTCAGCCATAGTAGCAAGGCCCCCCATGCGCTAATTTGGGATAAGTGCCTTGCTCAAGGGCACATTGACCGATTTTTCACCTTGTCGGCTAAGGTATTCGAACAAGCAACCATTTGGTTACTCTAACCACTAGGCTACCTGCCACCCGTATCATTTAATTTCACCCTGTCATTTCAACCCACTTGTCTTTCCATTCTGAGACCTAGAGAGACCCTCCATCTCATGGTATACAGGCACCACTGTCACTGTGTATTCCGTATCTGGATTGAGTTCCTTCAGAACAGTGGTGGTCGTTGTTCCAGACACCTGGTCCTGTTCAAGAAAGAAGAAGATAGAGTATCAGTCAGAATCTGAAAGCCATGTTGACTAGCTTCAGGGGAATACACCAGCAGTAAGCCATGTTGACTAGCTTCAGGGGAATACACCAGCAGTAAGCCATGTTGACTAGCTTCAGGGGAATACACCAGCAGAAAGCCATGTTGACTAGCTTCAGGGGAATACACCAGTTGAGGCTTGTTCACTTTAAATCAAAGGATGGCCTCATTGTAATGGATTTCACCCTCCACAAGCCTCCACTGGAGTAGACCATTCTCAGAGAATTAGGAGGGGTGTTATGTTGGTGAGACTACCAGGACGTACCACGTCCTGCTCTCCGCCTGCAGTTGGGATGTAGACAATGATGTACTCGCGCACGTTCCCCTCAGCTGCATCCCAGCGCACTTTCAGGGTGCTGGTGGTGGGTTCAATGACCTGCAGGTTCTTCACGAAGCCCAGGGGCTCTGAGCACCAAAAGAAAACAGAGTAGCTTAGCCATCACTTTGATTTGAAAACCATGATATAGATTGTATGTCTGCAGATTAGCTAATATATTCATCTCTTTCACTATACAATTTTTCCAACTGTCCCGTTATCTGGTTTTAATGTCCATTCTAGAATGCCCTTCCATTCTAGAATGCCCTTCTGATTGGCTAGAAGGGTATTTTAGATTGGACATTAAAACCAGATATCGGGACAGTTTGGAAAGATATCGGGACAGGTGAAGAGATATTGGGACAGGTAGGAAAAGATGTCGGGACAGGTGAAGAAAAGATATCGGGACACCTTGCAATCATGATGCAATATCCACCTACATATGCAGACTGTGCTTGCTACAAAGTTACAGAAAGATATTGTATTCAACATTGCTGTGGTATAAGTCGTCGTTACTCACTTGTTGTTCCATCCTTGGCCTGGGTCTGCCCATCCCCCTCGGGGTACACTGGCAGAACAGTGACTGTGTACTGTGTATTAGGTGAGAGGCTCTTCAGAACTGTGGTGGTTGTGCTCTCTGAGACTTGCTCCTACAAAGTAGAGCGAGATGGTGTCTCAACAAAAGAAGCTCCAACAGACATACATGAACACTATGGCTGCCTCCCAAAAGACACCCTATTCCTCACATAGAGCACTACTTCTGACCTCAGCTGGTTAAAAGTAGTGCACTATATAAGGAATAGGGTGCCATTTTGGATGCAGATGGTATGTCATACACCAGATCCACAAGATAAGGCCCATGTACCACAGTTGTTCTATGGTCTGTAAAACTACATGAACTACAACTTCTACTGGTCCAGTTCATCTCCCTTCTGTGGAGTTTATTTTGATGGGAGGTTTGATTGAGAGTGAGAGCTATGGCATACACCACACGGAACAGGCCAATTCTACACAGATAAACCAAACAGTGCCTTAGAGGATTTTGTTCCACATAAGCGGCCAAACCAAAAAGTCAATTGCATTATAATTGTGATCACAGAGCTGTTTCACAGTCTGTTAGCTCCCACCCGGCCTGAACTCCATCACCACTAGGCTACAACATCACGGCGGCATGACCACTTTGCTGCTGCCTCTCATCATGCTTAGCACAGCAGGCTAACCGCCAACGCTAAGTCCTTAACGTTAACTCGTCAACGCTAACTTCTCATGTCGGGCTGACGATATCTCCACTCCACAAAGTATGGCGGCGAAATGAAACAGGATTCTTTCTTCCCACAGGATTGGAAGCCATTGTGTTAGGCTGGCACAAATGTGACATCACGTGTCACTGTTGAGTAATAGGCCTATGGAGAGGCAGTGTGGTTAACAGTACAGTAGAATACTCACAATGATCTCAAGGCCTCCTGCGACGGGAGTGTAGATGACTTTATAGCCCTGCACGTTGCCGTCGGCTGCGTCCCAGCTGGCGGTGAGGGTGGTGTGGGTAGGGTTGGTGACCTGCAGATTGGTCACTCCACCCAAAGGCACTGGGAAAGAAAATTCAATAACTTTAAGTGTGGTATTATGATTATGTGATTATTGGGGAAATCAAGTAAACCATTATTTTATGCTTCTCAGTTTATATTTCCAATGTTCCCAAATCACTTTTCGAGATTGCATACGCTACCACTTCATTTTACATTGCTACTCACGCGTCTTTCCATTCTCAGCCTGACGTTTCCCCTCTCTGGCAGGGTAGATAGGTAGCACTGATATTGTGTAAGGTGTGTCAGGCTTGAGGTTCCTCAGAACGATGGTGGTGGTGCTTCCAGGAACTTGTTCCTGTTTACAAACAGGTGGAAAATGATTTGAATTAGATGACTGATTACAGATGAAATGCTTTATCAAAGTGTATTACCTTAAGGCTATTTCTGAGGTCATAAGGTGAAAGAGACCCACCATTTCCTCTGGTGTTCCTCCAGCCACAGGGACGAAGAAGATCTTGTACTGACGCACGGCTCCATCTGCTGGGTCCCAGTCGACCTTCAGAGAGGTCATGGTGGGTTCAGTCACCTTCAGGTTCTTCACTCCACCCAAAGGTCCTGGTGAGGAAAACAACAAAATATAGAAAACCTGTTCTATGTCCAATGTAATTCTATTATCTTATTGCTAATCATCTTACACTGAAAACTCACAGTTTACAGAAGGTTGTTGCTACCCAAACATGTTTTTTAAATGGTCGGACAAAGAAAATGTGTTTGTGGCAGCAACTTCCACACTTCCATACCGTACAGACTAAGTTATCTTAAAAGGAAAATACAAAAAGTGAATACAAACACACATTATACAACAGGTACTGATGACAATTTATGAAATGTAGGGAATTTATGCTTGGTCTGAGATCTGAGGTGTACTGCAAACATGGAAGTGCGTATTGGAATGATTGCTTAGATGTCAGCCAGTCTTACTTGTCTTTCCGTTCTCAGACTGCCTCCTGCCCTCTGTCTCTGCGAAGACAGGCACCAGTGAGACAGTGTAGAGGGTGTCTGGCAGGAGGCCTCTCAAGACAGTGCTGGTGGCAGTAGCAGCCACAGTCTCCTAAAGATTACACAAACACAACCAAAATATTAACCTCAGCCCACTCCAAACACACCCACAATTCATTTTATGGCACGCAATGTGGAAACAACACTTTCTACACTGTCAGCTACAGCAGAATCCTACCATTGCCTCAGCAGCTCCCCCGGCAGCAGGTACATAGAAGACTTTGTACTCTTTGACTTTCCCTTCGACTGGCTCCCAGCGCACGTTCAGGGTGGTCATGGTAGGGTTGATCACCTGCAGGTTCTTCACTCCACCCAGAGGCCCTGAGGTAGAAGACACATCAACATCATTCCAAGTAAATGGCGTCAATATCCTCAAGCCGTTACTGAGTCGAATTGATTCAATATGAATGCATATAGCTTTTTTCCAAATTGAATTTTGACAGCTATATTACAGCTGTACCAAACAAGACTTAAATATGGGGCTGTCACTTTTCACTGAATGAACTTGGTATCGCATGGATTTACAGTCCACTAATGAAGAGCTATCCTCACTATTGATGATTCTCTGAAATGATCAATTTCTCCGTCCCTCATCCCAGTGTCAGACTTCCTTACTTGTCTTTCCGTTCTCAGACATTTTCTTGCCGTCTCCCACATCGTAGACAGGCAACACTGAAACGGTGTAGATGGTGTCGGGTGTGAGGCCCTTCAGGACTGTGTTGGTCCCAGCCACAATCTCCTTACATTACACATACACAATACAATTATTAACGCCTGCCCACTCCCAACTTAACAATAACTAATATTATATAAATCACAAAATATGACACGCAACTATATTCAGTCAAACAGGAGTGTATAAGGATTATGAGTGCATAGGTACTCATACCCTTGAAAGTAACCACACTTTCTACAGTGTCAATTACCAGTCCTACCATGCTCTCAGCTCCACCGGCAGCAGGTACATAGATGACTTTGTACTCTTTGACTTTCCCCTCGGCCGCCTCCCATTTCACGTTCAACGTGACCATGGTGGGGTTGGTCACCTGCACGTTCTTCACTCCACCCAGAGTCTCTGGACATTTAATAATAGATCTTTATACTGATTGATAGTACTTATTAAAGTACTATCTCAAAGTACTTAATAAATTACTATATTATCTCATGTTAACTTCTCTTATGGAGTTTGTATGAAGTTCAAATCCAGCAATAATGAGTTATCCTCTCCATTGATGTAACTAATGTCTTTTAAGAAGGCCATTACTCAGTCCCTGAAACTTTATACTGATTGAACTTAGCATTGCAAGGAGTCTGTATGAAGTCTAAATACAGACTCAATGGAGAGGTATCCTCTGCATTGATGGTTACTTATGGGTTTACTTCATAAATCAGCTTCTAAGAAGGCCATTACCCAGTCCCTGAAAAGATCACTTAATAAGTGATCTTTAGAAGATCTTTAAAGATCTTTAGACTTAGATTGCAGACAGTCTTACTTGTCTTTCCGTTTTCAGACTGTTTCTGTCCATCTCCCACTTCGTAGACTGGCACCAGTGAGACAGTGTAGAGGGTGTCTGGAAGGAGGCCTTTCAGAACAGTGGTGGTGGTAGTGGCAGCTACAGTCTCCTTTACATTACACAAAGACATCACACCTATAAACGTCTGCCTACTACCAACTCTTGTTTGACTGAAGATAGTTGTTTGTCATATTCTGTGATTCATAAAACAAACAACTTCAAACAATACATGAATATGCTATTTCTCATTTAATTTTGAGATGTGAACTGTTGGAATATTTTTTTACACAGTCAGCCAACAGTAAGCTGAGAGACTTCCTGCCAGTCCTACCATGCTCTCAGCTCCACCGGCAGCAGGTACATAGATGACTTTGTATTCTTTCACTTTTCCGTCGGCCGCCTGCCATTTCACGTTCAGGGTGGTCATGGTTGGGTTGGTCACCTGCAGGTTCTTCACTCCACCCAGAGGCTCTGGATTAAACCATAAAGTGCTTTAATATGGTGTTTTAAACATTTTACTTTATATTGAGTGAACTGAAATCAAAATACTTTACAAAAGAGTTATCTGCTTCATTAGTTGTACTCTAAAATGATACATCTATTAGGAGAATGTTGTAGGTGGTTTCTGGCCTTTTACAGGTCTGGTGGTTCCAGGTCCACTTACTGGTCTTTCCTTGGCCTGAGATGTCTTTGGCCTCTCCGCTGGGGTAGATAGCTGCCACGGTGACAGAGTAGGGAGTGTCAGGCGTCAGCTTCTGGAGGATTACACTGTTCTTCTTTCCTCCCACCTGGGTCTGTTTGGAGGACAACAACAAAGTCAGAGGGTTTTCTTTGTCTCTGGGAGGAGAAGTGAAGCGAGAACATCTCACATCGATGTTAAAACAGTCATTTATTAGGACAGGGTGACAGATGGATGACAAGCTAAACTCTTTTAATGGTTAGGGCTGTCCTCTTGCCGCAGACGTGGATGTCGATTAAGGCAGCCCTCCGCACCTCTCTGATTCAGAGGGCTTGGGTTAAATGCGGAAGACACGTTTCAGTTGAATTCATTGAGTTGTACAACTGACTAGGTATCCCCCTTTCCCTTTCCTCGGCTCAGAGACAAAAAGCCCTGAAGTTCATTAGCTCACCACTGGGCACAAACTGGTGAAATCAACATTTTTCAATGTAATTTATCACTGTATTGTATTGTGGAATCTACATGGAAAATACATTGCATTTGAAAAAAGTAATCAAACTGTTGTTTTCAGGGTGAAATTTCAACCACAGGATTATGCCATCATGGTAACCAATTTTCAACATTGACAAACCTTGTATAAAATCTGTTGAATTTGTCACTTTGAAACAACGTCAGATCTTCAACGTATAATAAAAAAACTATAGGCTGAGCAGCACCTCCTAGAATGAATCTATCTACAGCTACCCTTTGGTCTCCCATCCAGGGTTTTAACCAAGCCCAGCCCTGCTTAGCTATGATATTTGTCACAGACCGTTTCCAATGTGCTATCTTGAGAATGACCATTGAGAAATCTCAACTTAATAGATTCACTGTTGCTATCAAAGTCATTTCCAATGGGTAGATCTAACAGAGCAAATGAAATGTAACCATACTTTATCAATCCTGTATCATCAATGATGTTATTTAGGCCTACAGTATATACCATTTGGACAGTCATCAACAGCTATTGTTTCAATTCAACCATGGATTCAACTAAAAATAGACATCTTTGGTAAATTTCGTTTTAAAAAAACATGTTGGATTCATGTCTCCATCTAACAAAAAATAATCTAAATTAAAGAATTACTAAATTAAGTCAAACTATATTTAAAGTGCATTTCAAGTTTGATTTGATTGAGTCCTACTAATTGAGTTTTTCTTCAAAATTGTTGCTCAAAGCTGCGCGCATAGTGGATGTTTAAGCACCACAATAGAGACAGACCGAGCTACTGAGAGCGTTTGTGCGTGTTGTATGTTGCGCTTTTCTGTGTGGTGATAAAATGGAGATGTCATCAATGGCATCTAAACAATTAACTCCATTAAAAATGCAACGCATTAACAACATGTTAACTTTGACGGTCCTAATAAAATAAAATAAATCTAACATTGTATTCCCATTGGAATTTGGTTATGCTTTTAGATGGTTGAAAGCATAGTGATAAAACATTGAGTATTCAACCAACTATTGACTGTCTTTTTGAGTAGGTGAAAATAGGTTGTAATCTCATTGATTAACATATCAACGAAATATTACCCAATTGGGGTCGTTGGGGCCAAGCAGAGTTCTTCTACACTGTCACAGGGAAGCCATCCAAACATGACCAATGTAAACTCCAAAGCTCTTACATCAATTTTGACTTTTACGAGGCTAGGGAACTCTCTAACTCTCTCATTAGCCAATGCCTTTCCCCTCATTTCAGTCTAGCAGAAACAAAAGCGGGGTTCCCCAAGGATGAATTATTTACCCATTTGGGTGAACAGAGTTGCTGATTCAAACACCTTATAAGAAAGAACAATTGCCTTTCTTTCACTACTGTGTTCATAAACTAGTAGTGTATAAAGGGAAGATTCATTGGTCTTGAGGGACACTAGACATCATGGAAGAACAATTTTGTAATACTACAAGCCAATATTTTAAATGTATCCTGTCATTTAATGGGAACTACAGATGTAGGATCTTAATTTGAGCACTTTTTGATGCTAAGAATTTTCCTGGAAATTTTCCTGGATATGCAGATGAGCTTTGTGATTTCCATAAATTCACAGAAAACTCGCACTAACACAGGGTTATATTAACAGTATTGCACTTTTCATTTAACCACATTTCTAGCTAATAGCCTAACCACCGTTCAAGCAACATTATGGACTAAACGGTAAAATCCTGTCGTTGCAAGAGTATTCTGCTGTGACAATACTGGTCAAATTAAGATCCTACAACTGTACAGTAAGCAACATCTACCAATGGCATGAAACGTTATAGCCACGGAATGGACAACATACAATACATTTTCCATTGTATTCGCTTGTCTGACATTCATTTAGCAGATCACCTAGACTACACATCCACTTTTTGTATTTCGACATCACTAAACCATTATATTAGAGACAGGCAGTGGTGGAAAAAGTACCCAATTGTCATACTTGAGTAAAAGTAAAGATACCTTCAGAGAAATGACTCAGATAAAAGTGAAAGTAACACAGTAAAATCCTACTTGAGTACAAGTCTAAAAGTATTTGGTATTTAAATATAATTAAGTATTAAAAGTAAATGTAATCGCAAAAATATACTTAAGTATCAAAGTAAAAGTAAAACTATAAATTGAAGATTCCTTATATTAAGCAAACCAGGCGGCAGCATTTTCTTGTTTTTTATTATTTACAGATAGCCAGAGGCACACTCCAACACTCAGACATCATTTACAAACAAAGCATTTGTGTTTAGTGAGTCCGTCAGTTCAGAGGTAGGGATGACCAGGGATACTCACTTGATAAATGATTGAATTAGAAACTTTTCCTGTCCTGCTAAGCATAAAAAATTTAACGAGTACTTTTGGGTGTCAGGGAAAATTTATGGAGTAAAAAGTACATTATTTTCTTTAGGAATGCAGTGAAGTAAAAGTACAAGTTTGCAAAAAATATAAATTGTAAAGTAAAGTACAGACACCGCAAAAAATTACTTAATTACTTAGTAGTACTTTAAATTATTTTTCTTAAGTACTTTACACCACTGGAGACAGGCACTTGAGGGTCCCAAGTGTGAATGTCATGCCTGGCTTATATGGCTTATGTTAAATCAACAAGTCTGCAGACCACAACATCACAACAGCAGTATGTCTCCATACTGTTTTAAGTGGACAGCGATACTATAATATAATTCCAATGATGTGCTATGATGGGATTAGATAGACATGTAACAGCTCTGTCCTATGGTGTCATGTTGAAATCACAGTTTAGAGAACTGATACAATGTTTGGGGTACCCTGTCATAACTTCTCAGACACTTAAAACATTTTAAACTAACCAAATTCTTTTCAAATAAGCGCATCGTCAACCGAGAAAAAAAAAAGGTATTTCCTAACAATTTCCGTAGCAGGTCACAATTAAGTTATCAGTTAGGAATGTGGGCTTGGCTGCTAGATACAGACCTCCTTAAAGTACACAAACAGACTGGATAGGAGGACCATGTCATAATTTGTCACGGTTGTCGTAAGAACGGGAGCAAGGCGCAGCATGTGTAGAGTTCCACATCTTTATTCCAAAGTGAAACTTCAAACAAAAACAAATAACTCAACTAAACATGACGACATGGTGCACAAACAAAAAACAATATCCCACAAACACAGGTGGGGAAAAATAGCTACTTAAATATGATCCTCAATTAGAGACAACGATTACCAGCTGCCTCTAATTGGGAATCATACAAAACACCAACATAGAAAATATAAACTAGAACACAACATAGAAATATTAAACTAGACTACCCCCTAGTCACACCCTGACCTACTACACCATAGAGAAACAAGTGCTCTCTATGGTCAGGGCGTGACATAATTCTAACGTCAAACTAACAATGTGGACGAAGACAAAATACCAGGGAGGACACCAATTGTGGATCCCAAGAGGAAAGGGATTTCATATTACAATAAACCAATTTAGAAATGCTTAAGTACTTTTATGAGAACGGAATTAGCCATTTGACTTTAAAGGTTCAATGCAGACATTTTTATCTCAATATCAAATCCTTTCTGGGCAACAATTAAGTACCTTACTGTGATTGTTTTCAATTAAAATGGTCAAAAATAAACAAAAATATCTTCTTAGCAAAAAGCAATTTCTCAAGCTAGAATTTTGCTAGGATTGTCTGGGAGTGGTCTGAATGGGGAGGGGAAAACTGAAAACTAGCTGTTATTGGCAGAGACTATTCATTCATTTACCACCTGGTGATTTCACCAGGCAGGCCAAAACTCCATCCCACGACAACAGACTGGCATATCATGCAGACTTTTTAAACTGCTCTTACACTAAAAGGCCATTATATAAAAAAAAACACAGGAAAATCACGTTTTTTACTGCACTGGGAAGTACTTATGGTTTCATCATTGGGGTTAAACTAGCTCCGTCACCACTCAGTTACAGACTAGAGAGCAAGAACAGCTTCCTCTATATTATAGGTAAGTGAACTGAGAGATGTCATACCCAGAGGGCCTAGGATTTAGAAGTTAGTTCTGGGTAGACACTACTTATCAGTGCAAAACAGTCTGGGAATTGATAACAGAAACTACTGGAGGGTGTGTGTTGTACTTACCGAGAGAGCTTTGCCTCCTGCCACAGGTTGGAAGGAGATCTTGTAGTTCTGGACGGGGCCTGGGGCGTGGTCCCACTTCACTGTCAGAGTGACCGTGGTCGCGTTGAACACCTGCAAGTTCTGCGGAGGTCCAGTGGGAGCTAGGAACACATTCAAATCAATACACTGACCCAAGACAGTGGTGGTTTATATAAAATGGCTGCAGGGAACATTAGGCAGCCTTTACCAATCCACAATCACATGGTGGTCAGGAAGCTGGATGAAACAATGATGATGAGAATAGGGGGTGAGATGATGAGAACACATGATTTGGTGATGAAGTACACATAAACGACATGATGGAGAGTGAAGCAGCCAGTAAGGTTACTATACTATATGACACATGCATTTCCAATGATGGGGGACATTGATGAGGAATGATTGTGACATGATGAGGATTGAAATTAACGACACGAGGAATGACAATGTTATGACATGAAAAACGACATCCATTTAATGACATGAGAAATGATATTATGGCAAATGGTTGACAATTAGGTGTCTGTTGTGGAACGTCCGGACACCGCCGGGTCAGTAGTCACACTTTTGTATTTGCAGCTCTTTCAAGGCACAGCAATGCACATGCAGATGTATTTTATAAAAGTGTGTTTTCCATCAACAACACTTTAATTATCATTCGCATTACCATTATAATCATAATCATGAACATTACAATGATAATGTCCTTCTCCGTTTCAAATAACATACCAGCTGTAGTCATCTTTAACACTGGAAAAAGAGAATGTCATGAGAACAGGGAAAGAACAAGGTTATTTCAATACGTTATGGACCACATCTGTGATCTAAATGTAAAACATGAATGTCACTGATAGGAGAATGAGAGAGGAGAAGAACAAAAGGGTGAACCTACATGTGCGCTGGCTGCCAATCAGGTCCTCGCTCTCTGACTCGTCTGGGTAGATGGCCGTGACGGTGACATCATATAGGGTGTCCGGGTCCAAGTTCTCCAGATTATGGGACGTTTCATCACTGTTCAGGATAGCCTGGAGAGATGGATGGAGAGATAGAGGGGGAACAGGTAGAGGGGGACAGCGAGAGAGAGAGTGGTGGGCAGAACGAGATGGAGAAAGAGGGAGACAGAAATAGAGAGGGAGACAGAAATAGAGAGGGAGACAGAAAGAGAGAGGGAGACAGAAAGAGAGAGGGAGACAGAAAGAGAGAGGGAGAGATAGAGAGAGGGAGACAAAGAGAGGGGGAGAGATTGAGAGACATAGACAGAGATAGAGAGAGAGGGAGAGATAGAGAGATATAGAGACAAATAAACAGAGACAGAGGGAGAGATAGAGAGACAGAGAGAGAGGGCGAGAGGGGGAGAGACAGGGCGAGAGAGGGAGAGACAGAGAGAGAGGGAGAGAGACAGAGACAGGGAGAGTGGGGGAGAGAGAGGACGAGAGAGGGAGAGACAGAGATGGGGAGAGAGAGAGAGGGAGAGAGAGAGAGGGAGAGAGAGGGAGACAGAGAGAGAGGGCGAGAGGGGGAGAGAGAGAGAGAGAGAGGGAGAGAGAGACGGGAGAGAGAGAGGGGGAGAGAGAGAGGGAGACAGAGAGAGAGGGCAAGAGGGGGAGAGAGAGGGCGAGAGAGGGATACAGAGACAGAGAGGGGGAGAGAGAGGGCGAGAGAGGGAGAGAGAGATGGAGAGAGAGGGCGAGAGAGGGAGAGATGGAGAGAGGGGGAGAGAGTGCGAGAGAGGGAGAAATAGAGACAGGGAGAGAGGGGGAGAGAGGGGGAGAGAGAGGGAAATAGAGACAGGGAGAGAGGGGGAGAGAGAGGTCGAGAGAGGGAGAGACAGAGAGAGAGGGAGAGAGACAGAGAGGGAGAGATAGAGACAGGGAGAGAGGGCGAGAGGGGGAGAGAGAGTGCGAGAGGGGGAGAGATAGAGACAGGGAGAGAGGGGAAGAGAGAGAGGGCATAAACAGTCCCAGTCCACTCCATAGCAGTAAATAGACCAGAATCAGCAATCACCATCGGCTAGAGTAGATCAACATACATATTGGAAGTTGTTCTCTCCCTTCTTGGTCCAGCCGATTCGGTAGAGGGCCACGTCAGGGGCCCCGTGTTCCCATGTGGCCCTGAACGAGGTCTGGGTCACCTCGGACAACTTCAGGTTCTGCGGGGCAGGAACAACATCTGTACACATGGACGGAGATGTGAGAGAGGGAGATTATTCTGATTATTATGAGGAAGTCCTGAGAGATGAGGCAAGGCCATTCCGTTCGTCAGAGGGGCTGCGAACCATGTGAGGAACATTTTAGCTGTGAGTCCATTTTATAAATAAATGGCCAACAAATGGGTTTTGAGTGTGTGTGTGTGTGTGTGTGTGTGTGTGTGTGTGTGTGTGTGTGTGTGTGTGTGTGTGTGTGTGTGTGTGTGTGTGTGTGTGTGTGGTGTGTGTGTGTGTGTGTGTATAGAAAACAACATTTCTTCAAATCATCTGGGATTAATGATGAACAAGGCCCCATGCAGTGAGCGATAGCAGACTCGCACACAAAGTCTGTAGGCCCATATATAATTAACTAGACTCTCTCTCACACACACACACACACACACACACACACACACACACACACACACACACACACACACACACACACACACACACACACACACACACACACACACACACACACCTGTAATGGCTTGGCCAAGCATTGGGTTTCCAACACCTGCGTCGTAAACTGGGGTGACAGCAACCTCGTACTCAGATTGAGAGATGAGGTTGGCAAGAGGCAGGGATGTTATATCTCCATTGACTTCAACCTGGCAGAAAAGAGATATAAGGATAACGATTTTAGGAACAACAAAGTAACAATATTATTTTTGCTGAAGAACTAGCATGAACTAACACTACCAACATGAACATAAACTATGATTTGTGGTATGACTATAGAATTTACAGCAAAATCTTGACAACTGTAGTATTTTGAACATTGATGTCAACCAATAAAACGTTGGGAGTTGTTGTCTCAACGTGAACTCCCCCTCTATGTTTCCTTTTTATTTCTAAATGAGAAAAGCCATATGAATAATATACCGTGTCCTTAAAAAAAGTATTGAGGCTATATTGGTAATTCCAGAGGATATTTGATGGTAGGAAAAACTCTTGATGTCAAAAAGCTTCCAGCAGAAATGCTGAGAAATGTCTTACCTCAGTTTCCACTTCGAACTTCAAGAAAAAAAATCAAGAAAGGGTATCCATAACAGCGATAGTTCTCCAATAGCAACGCAGAGGAACAGACCATAGAACATAAGTCCACAGAGAGAGGCTCCTTTGGAGACAGCAGTCTGCAGATGCTCCATGAGAGGATCTGGGTAGGGATCAGTGGAGGCTGCTGAGGGGAGGAGGGATCATAATAATGTCTGGAACGGAGTGAATGGAATGGCATCAAACACATGGAAACCAATTGTTTGATGTATTTGATAACATTCCACTAATTCCGCTCCAGCCAATAACATGATCCCATCCTCCCCAATTAAGGTGCCACCATACTCCTGTGGTGAAGATCTATCCAGTACTCCTGTGGTGAAGATCTATCCAGTACTCCTGTGGTGAAGATGTATCCAGTACTCCTGTGGTGAAGATGTATCCAGTACTCCTGTGGTAGAGATGTATCCAGTACTCCTGTGGTAGAGATGTATCTACTACTCCTGTGGTACAGTAGAGATGTATCCAGTACTCCTGTGATACATTAGAGATGTATCCAATACTCCTGTGGTAGAGATGTATCCAATACTCCTGTGGTAGAGATGTATCCAGTACTTCTGTGGTAGAGATGTATCCAGTACTCCTGTGGTAGAGAGGTATCCAGTACTCCTGTGGTACAGTAGAGATGCAGCCAGTACTCCTGTGGTAGAGATGTATCCAGTACTCCTGTGGTAGAGATGTATCCAGTACTCCTGTGGTACAGTAGAGATGCAGCCAGTACTCCTGTGGTAGAGATGTATCCAGTACTCCTGTGGTAGAGATGTAGCCAGTACTCCTGGGGTAGAGATGTAGCCAGTACTCCTGTGGTAGAGATGTATCCAGTACTCCTGTGGTAGAGATGTATCCAGCATTCCTGTGGTACAGTAGAGATGTATCCAGCACTCCTGTGGTAGAGATGTATCCAGCACTCCTGTGGTACAGTAGAGATGTATCCAGTACTCCTGTGGTACAGTAGAGATGTATCCAGTACTCCTGTGGTAGAGATGTATCCAGTACTCCTGGGGTAGAGATGTATCCAGTACTCCTGTGGTAGAGATGTATCCAGTACTCCTGTGGTAGAGATGTATCTACTACTCCTGTGGTACAGTAGAGATGTATCCAGTACTCCTGTGATACATTAGAGATGTATCCAATACTCCTGTGGTAGAGATGTATCCAATACTCCTGTGGTAGAGATGTATCCAGTACTCCTGTGGTAGAGATGTATCCAGTACTCCTGTGGTAGAGATGTATCCAGTACTCCTGTGGTAGAGATGTATCCAGTACTCCTGTGGTACAGTAGAGATGCAGCCAGTACTCCTGTGGTAGAGATGTATCCAGTACTCCTGGGATAGAGATGTATCCAGTACTCCTGTGGTACAGTAGAGATGCAGCCAGTACTCCTGTGGTAGAGATGTAGCCAGTACTCCTGGGGTAGAGATGTAGCCAGTACTCCTGGGGTAGAGATGTATCCAGTACTCCTGTGGTAGAGATGTATCCAGCATTCCTGTGGTACAGTAGAGATGTATCCAGCACTCCTGTGGTAGAGATGTATCCAGCACTCCTGTGGTACAGTAGAGATGTATCCAGTACTCCTGTGGTACAGTAGAGATGTATCCAGTACTCCTGTGGTAGAGATGTATCCAGTACTCCTGGGGTAGAGATGTATCCAGTACTCCTGTGGTAGAGATGTATCCAGTACTCCTGTGGTACAGTAGAGATGTAGCCAGTACTCCTGTGGTACAGTAGAGATGCAGCCAGTACTCCTGTGGTACAGTAGAATGTATCCAGGACTCCTGTGGTACAGTAGAGATGCAGCCAGTACTCCTGTGGTAGAGATGTATCCAGTACTCCTGCGGTACAGTAGAGATGCAGCCAGTACTCCTGTGGTATCCAGTACTCCTGTGGCGGAGATGTATCCAGTATTCCTGTGGTAGAGATGTATCCAGCACTCCTGTGGTACAGTAGAGATGTATCCAGTACTCCTGTGGTAGAGATGTATCCAAGACTCCTGTGGTACAGTAGAGATGTATCCAGTACTCCTGGGGTAGAGATGTATCCAGTACTCCTGTGGTACAGTAGAGATGTATCCAGTACTCCTGTGGAAGAGATGTATCCAAGACTCCTGTGGTACAGTAGAGATGTATCCAGTACTCCTGTGGTAGAGATGCATCCAGTAGTCCTGTGGTACAGTAGAGATGTATCCAGTACTCCTGGGGTAGAGATGTATCCAGTACTCCTGTGGTAGAGATGTATCCAGTACTCCTGTGGTACAGTAGAGCTGTAGCCAGTACTCCTGTGGTAGAGATGTATCCAGTACTCCTGCGGTACAGTAGAGATGCAGCCAGCACTCCTGTGGTAGAGATGTATCCAGTACTCCTGCGGTACAGTAGAGATGCAGCCAGTACTCCTGTGGTAGAGATGTATCCAGTACTCCTGTGGTAGAGATGTATCCAAGACTCCTGTGGTACAGTAGAGATGTATCCAGTACTCCTGGGGTAGAGATGCATCCAGTACTCCTGTGGTACAGTAGAGATGTATCCAGTACTCCTGGGGTAGAGATGTATCCAGTACTCCTGTGGTACAGTAGAGATGTATCCAGTACTCCTGTGGAAGAGATGTATCCAAGACTCCTGTGGTACAGTAGAGATGTATCCAGTACTCCTGTGGTAGAGATGCATCCAGTACTCCTGTGGTACAGTAGAGATGTATCCAGTACTCCTGGGGTAGAGATGTATCCAGTACTCCTGTGGTAGAGATGTATCCAGTACTCCTGTGGTACAGTAGAGCTGTAGCCAGTACTCCTGTGGTAGAGATGTATCCAGTACTCCTGCGGTACAGTAGAGATGCAGCCAGTACTCCTGTGGTAGAGATGTATCCAGTACTCCTGCGGTACAGTAGAGATGCAGCCAGTACTCCTGTGGTAGAGATGTATCCAGTACTCCTGTGGTGGAGATGTATCCAGTATTCCTGTGGTAGAGATGTATCCAGTACTCCTGTGGTACAGTAGAGATGCAGCCAGTACTCCTGTGGTAGAGATGTATCCAGTACTCCTGTGGGAGAGATGTATCCAGCACTCCTGTGGTACAGTATAGATGCAGCCAGTACTCCTGTGGTAGAGATGTATCCAGTACTCCTGTGGTAGAGATGTATCCAGTACTCCTGTGGTACAGTAGAGATGTATCCAGTACTCCTGGGGTAGAGATGTATCCAGTCCTCCTGTGGTAGAGATGTATCCAGTACTCCTGTGGTAGAGATGTATCCAGCATTCCTGTGGTACAGATGTATCCAGCACTCCTGTGGTAGAGATGTATCCAGCACTCCTGTGGTACAGTAGAGATGTATCCAGTACTCCTGTGGTACAGTAGAGATGTATCCAGTACTCCTGTGGTAGAGATGTATCCAGTACTCCTGGGGTAGAGATGTATCCAATACTCCTGGGGTAGAGATGTATCCAGTACTCCTGTGGTAGAGATGTATCCAGTACTCCTGTGGTGGAGATGTATCCAGTATTCCTGTGGTAGAGATGTATCCAGTACTCCTGTGGTACAGTAGAAATGTATCCAGTACTCCTGGGGTAGAGATGTATCCAGTACTCCTGTGGTAGAGATGTATCCAGTACTCCTGTGGTACAGTAGAGATATATCCAGTACTCCTGGGGTAGAGATGTATCCAGTACTCCTGTGGTACAGTAGAGATGTAGCCAGTACTCCTGTGGTAGAGATGTATCAAGTACTCCCGCGGTACAGTAGAGATGCAGCCAGTACTCCTGTGGTAGAGATGTATCCAGTACTCCTGCGGTACAGTAGAGATGCAGCCAGTAATCCTGTGGTAGAGATGTATCTAGTACTCCCGGGGTAGAGATGTATCCAATACTCCTGTGGTACAGTAGAGATGTATCCAGTACTCCTATGGTACAGTAGAGACGTATCCAATACTCCTGTGGAAGAGATGTATCCAGTACTCCTGTGGTAGAGATGTATCCAGTACTCCTGCGGTTCAGTAGACATGTATCCAGTACTCCTGTGGTACAGTAGAGATGTATCCAGTACTCCGGTGGTAGAGATGTATCCAGTACTCCTGGGGTAGAGATGTATCCAGTACTCCTGTGGTAGAGATGTATCCAGTACTCCTGGGGTAGAGATGTATCCAGTACTCCTGGGGTAGAGATGTATCCAGTAATCCTGGGGTAGAGATGTATCCAGTACTCCTGGGGTAGAGATGTATCCAGTACTCCTGTGGTAGAGATGTATCCAGTACTCCTGTGGTACAGTAGAGATGTAGCCAGTACTCCTGTGATACAGTAGAGATGCAGCCAGTACTCCTGTGATACAGTAGAGATGCAGCCAGTACTCCTGTGGTAGAGATGTATCCAGTACTCCTGTGGTACAGTAGTGATGCAGCCAGTACTCCTGTGGCATCCAGTACTCCTGTGGTGGAGATGTATCCAGTATTCCTGTGGTAGAGATGTATCCAGCACTCCTTTGGTACAGTAGAGATGTATCCAGTACTCCTGTGGTAGAGATGTATCCAGTACTCCTGGGGTAGAGATGTATCCAGTACTCCTGTGGTAGAGATGTATCCAGTACTCCTGTGGTACAGTAGAGATGTATCCAGTACTCCTGGGGTAGAGATGTATCCAGTACTCCTGTGGTAGAGATGTATCCAGTACTCCTGCAGTACAGTAGAGATGCAGCCAGTACTCCTGTGGTAGAGATGTATCCAGTACTCCTGCGGTACAGTAGAGATGCAGCCAGTACTCCTGTGGTAGAGATGTATCCAGTACTCCTGTGGTGGAGATGTATCCAGTATTCCTGTGGTAGAGATGTATCCAGCACTCCTGTGGTACAGTAGAGATGTATCCAGTACTCCTGTGGTACAGTAGAGATGTGTCCAGTACTCCTGTGGTAGAGATGTATCCAGTACTCCTGTGGTAGAGATGTATCCAGTACTCCTGTGGTAGAGATGTATCCAGTACTCCTGTGGTAGAGATGTAGCCAGTACTCCTGTGGTAGAGATGTAGCCAGTACTCCTGTGGTAGAGATGTAGCCAGTACTCCTGTGGTAGAGATGTATCCAGTACTCCTGTGGTAGAGATGTATCCAGTACTCCTGGGGTAGAGATGTATCCAGTACTCCTGTGGTACAGTAGAGATGTATCCAGTACTCCTGTGGTAGAGATATATCCAGTACTCCTGTGGTAGAGATGTGGCCAGTACTCCTGTGGTAGAGATGTATCCAGTACTCCTGTGGTAGAGATGTATCCAGTACTCCTGTGGTAGAGATGTATCCAGTAATCCTGTGGTAGAGATGTATCCAGTACTCCTGTGGTAGAGATGTATCCAGTCGAGACCCTTAGCTCTTCCATCAGTCATTTCTAAATGTTCTTGTTGGGGTGTCCAAGGAGACACTTTTGTTCAACTTCACTTGAACTTTCATCATAGCTTGAAAGTCTCTTAAATCCAAGTGAGAAATAATGACGATGGATGCCCAGTGTTTTACTGCATCTCTGAGTCTGTGGCTGGGTGCTGGGGTGCTGAGGTACTGGGGTGCAGGGGTACTGTGGTGCTGAGGTACTGGGATGCTGGGGTGCTGAGGTACTGGGGTGCAGGGGTGATGGGGTGCAGTTGTGCTGAGGAACTGGGGTGCTGGGGTACTGTGGTGCTGAGGTACTGGGGTGATGGGGTGCAGGGGTGCTGGGGTGCTGAGGTACTGGGCTGCTGGGGTACTGGGGCGCAGGGGTGATGGGGTGTAGGGGTGCTGGGGTGCTGAGGTACTGGGGTGCTGGGGTACTGTGGTACTGGGGTACTGTGGTGCTGAGGTACTGGGATGCTGGGGTGCCGGGGTGCTGAGGTACTGGGGTCCTGGGGCGCAGGGGTGATGGGGTGTAGGGATGCTGGGGTGCTGAGGTACTGTGGTGCTGAGGTACTGGGATGCTGGGGTGCTGGGGTACTGGGGTGTTGAGGTACTGGGGTGCAGGGGTGCTGGGATGCTGGGGTGCTGGGGTACTGGGCTGCTGAGTTACTGAGGTACTGGGGTGCTGAGGTACTGGGGTGCTGGGGTACTGGGGTGCTGGGGTACTGAGGTACTGGGATACTGGGGTGCTGAGGTACTGGGGTGCTGGGGTACTGAGGTACTGGGGTACTGGGATACTGGGGTGCTGAGGTACTGGGGTGCTGGGGTACTGGGGTGCTGAGGTACTGGGATACTGGGGTGCTGGGGTACTGGGATACTGGGGTGCTGAGGTACTGGGATACTGGGGTGCTGAGGTACTGGGGTGCTGGGGTGCCAGTATGCCTCTTTCAGCATGTCGTCCTGGCCAAGCCTGCCCATGGAGTCAAGATCGCAGTCTACTGAATGTGCAGCTAATATAACACCCTGTGACATCAATGACTTGTGACTTTCCCTTAATAAACTCTGTCCCCTATTTAGGGGACTTTGAACGGTTCTGGACCGTTTCCAACCAACATTTTTGTGTACAGGGCGCTTAGTGAACGGCGCAACATCAATTGTTGTGCACTTTGTGACAGCACTGGTTGTCCCGCTTCGCATGCCGTTCTCCGCTCTCATCTGAAATGCAGTATGTGAGCATAGGCAGCGACACGTCACATTTCCTGGCCTATCCAGACAAAGGATCGAACTCTCCTGGTGATGAAGCTTGCAGCTTCACTTACAATATGGCATATGAAACATATGAAAGTGAGTATCTCACTTTGATGTTCTCAGATGGATTTAGTGCTCTCAACATGAAAAAATAATGAATAATTTCATAGAATTTTAACAAGACCACTTTTCTTGGTCACAGCACCCCGTGCTTAAAGCTGAAGTCGTAATGAGTCAGCAGGGATTTGAATGGTCTCTGCGCATCGCCCAGAGGATGCTGGGCAGAAAATGCTGGGCAGAAAATGCTCAGTCACCATAAAATGGTGGCAATTTTGTACACTCACTAAGTATGATCATATTTATTTATTATTTAAGAAAGGTTAAATATTAGATAAGTCGTTTATAATTTGATTGTTACTATATTTAGAAAGCATTTAAATCATTTCAAACCCTAATCCCCACTTTTGTTGAAAAGGAAATATATATATTTTTATCATATTTGTACTGTGTACTTGAGCTTGTGTCCTCAAAAGTGACTACACCTCAAAGATGTATAACTATTTTTACTAGAAAGGTGAGATTTGAATATTTCTGGCAGTGTAAGCATTACTAGGTATTGTTTATGGCCCTCTCATGATAAATAATTACCTTTGGGTATGTGTATTTAGGCGGAAATCTACATTATAGCCCATATGGCTCTGGTCAAAAGTAGTGCACTCTGGAGGGAACAGGGTAGCATTTGGGACGCATTCAGAAGTAACATAGAGTTCTTCACTAACACTTTCCCAATGACGTCAGTGTGTAAATGTTTGGTGTTAGATAGTGTCACCTCTTTGAGCTCTCCATCCTCTGGCTTGTAGGTGATGATGTACTTGAGGACTTTCCCCGGGGAGGCATCCCATCTGAGCTTCATGGTGCTATGGGTGACAGCAGTGATCTGCAGCTTACCCGATATTGGCAAGGATACTGGGGAAGAAGAATGACAGAGAAATGGACAGAGAGGGAGAAAAGAAAGAGTGTGAGAGGGGGGCAGGGGAATGAAAGTGAATGAGTCTTAGAACCACCTGTATTGTGAGGGAAAACAGTTTTAGAGAGGGAGAGAAAGAGAGAGAGAATGAGAGAGAGTGACAGAGATTGACAGAGAGTGTGTGTGGGAGAGAGAGAGACACAGACAGACAGACAGACAGACAGACAGACAGACAGACAGACAGACAGACAGACAGACAGACAGACAGACAGACAGACAGACAGACAGACAGACAGACAGACAGACAGACAGACAGACAGACAGACAGACAGACAGACAGACAGACAGACAGAGACAGACAGAAAGAGAGGGGGAGTGTAGAGACATCCTCAACCACAGTTACCACCTAACTACTAGTGTAGAGACATCTCCAACCACAGTTACCACCTAACTACTAGTGTAGAGACATCCTCAACCACAGTTACCACCTAACAACTAGTGTAGCGACATCCTCAACCACAGTTAACACCTAACTACTAGTGTAGAGACATCCTCAACCACAGTTACCACCTAACAACGAGTGTAGAGACAGCCTCAACCACACAGTTACCACCTAACAACTAGTGTAGAGACATCTCCAACCACACTTACCACCTAACCACTAGTGTAGAGACATCCTCAACCACAGTTACCACCTAACTACTAGTGTAGAGACATCCTCAACCACAGTTACCACCTAACTACTAGTGTAGAGACATCCTCAACCACAGTTACCACCTAACAACTAGTGTAGAGACATCCTCAACCACAGTTACCACCTAACTACTAGTGTAGAGACATCTCCAACCACAGTTACCACCTAACTACTAGTGTAGAGACATCCTCAACCACAGTTAACACCTAACTACTAGTGTAGAGACATCCCCAACCACAGTTAACACCTAACTACTAGTGTAGAGACATCTCCAACCACAGTTACCGCCTAACAACTAGTGTAGAGACATCCTCAACCACAGTTACCACCTAACTACTAGTGTAGAGACATCTCCAACCACAGTTACCACCTAACTACTAGTGTAGAGACAGCCTCAACCACACAGTTACCACCTAACTACTAGTGTAGAGACATCTCCAACCACAGTTACCACCTAACTACTAGTGTAGAGACATCCTCAACCACAGTTACCACCTAACAACTAGTGTAGAGACATCCTCAACCACAGTTACCGCCTAACAACTAGTGTAGAGACATCCTCAACCACAGTTAACACCTAACTACTAGTGTAGAGACATCTCCAACCACAGTTACCACCTAACTACTAGTGTAGAGACAGCCTCAACCACAGTTACCACCTAACAACGAGTGTAGAGACAGCCTCAACCACAGTTACCACCTAACTACTAGTGTAGAGACAGCCTCAACCACACAGTTACCACCTAATAACTAGTGTAGAGACATCCTCAACCACAGTTAACACCTAACTACTCGTGTAGAGACATCCTCAACCACAGTTACACCTAACTACTAGTGTAGAGACATCCCCAACCACAGTTACCACCTAAGTACTAGTCTACGGACCTCCACAACACAACCCACCCACCCACATCACATCCAGCCTCTGTGTTTATGACAGAAGCATGATGATCCTACTCACAGTGCTAGTTTAAAATGACAAATAAAGGAAACCACAAGTGAGCTAACACTACTGTTGTGGTGTCTAAGTGGCGGCCTACAAAACAATAACAATGCTTTATGACAGTGAGAAATATCTTATAACGTCCACCATAAAAATCTAAGCCCTGTGTACTTAACCATCATGTGGAATTATGTCAGTTTTCTTAAGACACTCTTAATGAAGCCAAGAAGGAGAGAATGATGGTTATTCTCCCCATAAGAAACCTATACTTCTGCATTTTCTAATGGGAAACCCTATGGGAACTTGTTGTTGTTTAACATTTTACTGCCACCAATCAGACCCAATATATCCCTGGTTGTGTAAATGACCTTGTTTAATAGGCCTACAAGAGCAATATAAACAAGTTCCATCCATGTCTAACCCATTTAACACAACTTAATGAGCATGGAGGGCAGGGGATGTTGTTTATTTCAGCATTGTGTACCCTAATGAAACAAATGCACTCCCACAAGAGTGGAAGTCATAAGAGCTGCTATCCCCACATTAAAGTTTCCTTTTAACCATCTCTGTCCAGCGTCTTTGTGAAACTCATCTCAATACACTTCCTGTCTATCACTGTAGCTCTTCTTACATAATTCGACATCCAAATAAGGATATTGGATTGGCTGAACCTGGACACCTTTATAGGAGGTGACTTCAAGGTTTGGGATGCGTAATTGGGATGAGGTTGTGTGAGGAAACCGACGAAGAGGAAGACAAACAGAAAGGACAAGAGGAGAGGAGGCGAGGGAGCAGAACAGCTGCAACACTTACAGGTGGTTTCAGTTCCCTTCAGCGGCTCTGCGCTGGTCTCCTCTCCAGTCACGGAGAAAACGTTGACCATGTACTCGGTCAGAGGTGTCAGCTTGGTCAGGACCACAGTGGTGACCGTCCCATCGACAATCATCTAAAGAGAGAGAAAAGGGCATGGTCGTTATGCAGGAAACCCCAAGCTCAAAATCCAAGTATATTCAACAGGAGGTAGACCAGAAGATAGATGGTGACCTCAAGTCACCCCTCCCTGCGAAGGAGTTTCAAATTCGTCATGGGATAACATTGTAATTACAGCAGGTCAAAATAAAATGTTCCTAATACGGCACACGTTTAGGAAACCCAAAACAAAGCTGACATTTTCTCGCACACGTACTCTCGCTTCTATGTTTCAGAGGGATATCCAAAAGAAATGACCACATATCAGCAAATCGAAAGTGAAATCTGATTTATTTGTGTGAATAAGTGTTTAGGGTTCCAATGCAAGCAATAAAAATGAAGGAGAATGGTTGGAAGGCCAGGATTCTCTTTTCCAGCAGGAGTTATGCAACAAGTCTAAACTAACTGGGTCTGGTCTAAGGTTTTTTTTAAATTATTTGAACCTTTATTTAACTAGGCAAGCCAGTTAAGAACAAATTCTTATTTACAATGACGGCCTACCCAGGCCAAAACCGGACAACACTGGGCCAAGGTTGGGGCCTGGTGGAAACTCTTTTGTCTTGCTTTCAGACAGGGCTCACTAGAACCACCCAAACCCTGACCAGGGACAATGAAAACACAATGCACGGAACAGACCCAGTCCTGTATTTATGAGGACATAAGTGACAGAAGGTTACAGTAAGTGTAACTGAATGCAGGTCTGCCTCAGCCACTGTGGTACACTTCTCAATGCTGAGAAGAGCGCCAGATCACTTGAGCTTAATCTGACTGAATCAGATCCGCAAGAAATGGATTGAAGATGGGAACTAGGTGGATTTAAGCAAAAATGTTACACTGGATACACTTGATAACTGTGAAATCTCCAGCGAGGCTGCATATAGGGCAGTACCTACACCAGAAACTCCTGGATAAACAGACTAAAATTAGACCACTGCCAAAGTAACCAGATCACCTCATGGCAAGATGAACCATGGAGGTCTGAGAGAGGAATTCAGACCAAAAGGAATCATTCAGCCAATTCTCTGTCAAATCCAAACCAGGTGTGACGATGAATAGCTGATGCTCTTAAAATGCTATGACCTTGGAGAGGTGAGTTGATTGAGTTGAGGGGAGGTATAGTACTATAGGCTTACCTGTTCAGTGATTCCTCCCGCCACGGGCATGTAGTCGATGCGATACTTTTCCACGGGACCTTCGGGCCCTGTCCAGGTGGCACGGAACGAGTGGTGGGTCACCTCGGAGGTCACTAGGTTAGTAGGCGGCTCCAGGCCTCCTCCTGGTTGAAGAGCAGAGGGAATGTGAGCCGACACGTCAAATATTTCACACACTCAATTCTCCAACCACAAATCTGTCCCTTTCACCTCAGCCTCACCGACACAGGGCTGTTAGGGCTGTTTATATAGCGAGTTGACATTTATTGTCATGAATCTTGCCTTGGAGGCAGAACCGAGCAATTTCCGGTAACTGGGCCAGCTGCAAAATCAAAATTGTCTATATCGTAAAAATTAATGAAAACATACATTTGCTTTTTGGTCTTAATTTAAGGTTAGGGTTAGGCATTAGGGTTGGCAGTGTGGCTAAGTTTAGGGTTAAGGTTAGGTTCAAAATCAGATTTTATGACAAGATATATTACAATAAATGCGAACCTGCACCATTTTGAAAAAATACTTTCTTTTTTTAAAGTTTCAATCCCCATGGAGTAAATCACTATTTTGTCTCCTCATAAATTTGATTGAAGGACAAGAGTGTGTCCAAAAAACAAAAGTTTCCATCAACTGGTTGGACCTTGTCTAACTTAAGTCAATAAACTAAATTTATCAAGTGTGTTAGGCAAACTAGTGACAGTTTCGAGGCAATATCCACAAGTGTTGGCATTTGTTCTGTCTTTTCATTGGCTCATCTCATAAATCATGCTGGTCTTATTGCTATTCTCCACCTGCTATGCTAATCCATTTATTCAACTGATGGGAGATATCAGTACAGCTTTTTCTGGCTTACAGGTTAAATGGCTTTTTAATGTATTTTCCTTGCCATCTGATGCTGTCTTAGATTAGAAATACCCCTAAACCCCTAAATGCTGTACCAAGTACAATACCCAGCATACAAAGAACTAGCTTACTGTGATTTGAGAGCGAGAGAGAGAGAGAGAGAGAGAATAAGAGAGGATGTTGGGCTTACCTGGACCCTTCACACTGTTACAGAGGTTGATGGTGAGCTCATCCACTATGTCCAGCAGAAAGGAGAAATCATTCACGTTGTACATGTGAATATCATCTGGGTCTGAGGCAATGGACCTCAACTCATTCTCATCAGCGTTCTTCACACCTAGAAACCACATCACACCACAATATTTACTTCTGTTGGGATCATGACAAAATAGACTCAACTGTCTTCTGTTTATGATACAATCACAACACAAAAATCTGTTTATTGTAAAATGTCCGTTTTCATTGTCCCCCACAATGAAATTGAAAAGAGGACTGTGGATCTGTCCATTAGTACGTGCATACATTTTCACGTTCATCACACGCGATATCTCAGACACCACTAGCCCGATTTTGACAAAACATGGGTGAATGATGCGTCTTGCCATAGTGATCTGGCGTTTACAAAATTACACTGATTGGCCAGATGGTGGCGCTATAACAAGCGATTGAAAATGCTAACTCTGAAAGGTAACGCCCCTCACCCCATTTGACCTAGTCATGAAATTCCGTACATATGTCCCTCTCCCCTAAGGTCCGCCATGATGGAATTGCCAGCATTTAACATTTTGTGAAAAACACTTAAAACGCTCCTCCTCTAGCACCGTATGACCGATCTGCACGAAACTGTCAACGCAATCATTTTCAGACCACTACCTAAAACAACATGGCCGCTATTGACCAATAAACATTCACGTGGTTGGGGTCTGGCACATTAATGCATATAAATCAGTCAAGGAAATTCGTATTGTAACAAAATTTGGTACATATGTTGCAAACACTGTCAAGACTCAACCTATGCAAGAACAATCATATCAACCACACAGTAGCGTTATAATACGCACATGTTTATATCTCTTTATCTGTTTGAATGAGGAAATTTGGCACACATACTCAGGGATATGCTAACCCACGCGATATCTCAGACACCACTGGCTCAATTTATTTTTGATTTAATTTTTTTTTAACCTTTATTTAACTAAGCAAGTCAGTTAAGGACAAATTCTTATTTTCACTGACAGCCTAGGATCAGTGGGTTAATTGCCTTGTTCAGGGGCAGAACGACAGATTTTTACCTTGTCAGCTCAGGGATTCAATCTAGCAACCTTTCGGTTACTAGTCCAACACTCTAACCACTAGGCTACCTGCTTCGGTGAATGATGAATGATGCATCTTACCATAGAGATCCTGAATTTACAAAATTACACTGATTGGCCCAAGGGAGGCACTATAGTAATTAACTGTACGTACATTACTCACACACAATATCTCAGACACCACTGGCCCGAATTTAATTAAACATGGGTGAAATATGCTTCTTGCAAAATTACAATGATTGGCCGAAAGGGGGTGCTGCATCATTCTTGGCGGATGACATGTTTACTGTTGCCTTGTTTGACATGGTCACAAACTTTGATGGTTAACTGAAACATGCAATGTTGTTCGGTTATACACTAGGAGGGTCACTCACCGATGGCGTAGAGCTCGATGTTTTCGTCCCTCAGCACCTGGGAGCTGGTGATAATCTCATCCTGCGACTTGCCGTCAGTGATGAGCACACCGATCTTGCGTGAGTCTTTACGCAGTCCCACGTTGGGCTTGAAGTTGTTCTGGAGGATGTACTTCAAGGCCATACCTACAGAGATATTAGAGAGAATGCTTCATGTTACGTCAAGTTGACTTCAGTTAAAGATGCACTCCAGGATCTTAAGCACAACAAATCCACAAAATATAGTACGAATTGGATTCGTAACATATCATACGAATCGCAAAAACAAAAAGGACGTAACATATCATACGCAATGGATGACGTAGTACTACTGGCTGAAATTAGACAAAGGTTTGAGAGCGCATCTTTAAGTTAAAAAGATGACAGTTTGCAGTTGGCCCTTTATTTCATGATATGTCACCTGTCATGGTGTTTCCCCCTTTGTAGGGCAGGTCAGCCACAGCTTTGAGCAGCCCGTCACGGGTTGGGTGGGCATTCAGATGCCACTCAGTCTTGGGGTCTCCACTGTACTGAACCATACCTGGAGAGAACAAACAGAACCACAGTATGACGCCAGCGTGATTGATCAGAATCCAACATGCATTTCCATTTCCAGTACCAAGTCCAGACCAAACTTAAAGAGAATGGGCTGGGTGATGAACCTATGCCATCATACATATCACCAACGGGATTTGATCAAAAGATAGATTACCGATCATGACTCTCTCAGGGCTGATGTCAAATACACCAACAATGCGAGCGATGAAGGCTCGGATGGTTTTGAAGTTGAGACGGCCAATACTCCATGAGCCATCGACCAGCAGGATGATGTCAGCCTTGGCCTGGCTCTTACACTTGGCCTCTGTAAGGAGTGGAGGAGAGGGCTGTGAGAGGGAGGCCTGATACCATGGACATTCCTCGGATGTGTACAGTTCATGTAGTGTGATAAATGAGAGGATGTGTGTCAGAAAGGGCGAGAAGGGTGCCAAAGAACAACAGAATAATATAAACACTTTCAGACAGACATGCACAAACAAAATATGCACACCAAACACAGAGATGAACAACAAGCAGAAAGACATCACCAAAATCCCAATAACACACTAACATTGAACGTTTTTATTTACAATAAACATGTTTTGCTACAACTCGTTTTGCAGCGTATTTTTCTCTTCTCTTGAAGAGGGGATGAACTCTTGTTTTCCCCTTGGGTCTTGTTATTTGTTGTCTTCTTCTGGTCTTTTTCTTCTTCTGTGTCAATCCTGTTGTAAATCCTCAAGGTCTTTTTATGGCCTGCAGCCTTCTTGATGTACTGTATGTGGGGCAGTCATTGGGTTTGTCCCCTGCCCTGAACAACTAGACCGACCCTGCTGACAGATGATATACGACAGACTCCTCTCTCCCAGAGTTACTGCAAATTCCTGCTGTGCTCACTATTTGCTACACCAGACACCTGTGGGGGTGAAAGGGGTTGCTGCTTGCTCGTCCTGCAGCCGAGCAAAAAGACCCAGATGCACCGAGTCGATTGGACACCGAGCTATGCAATCTGCCACGGTGTCTGCGAAATTGAAAAAAGGTTAGAAGAGAAAACAATTATTTACCCACTTTTCTTTATTGAAACATGGAGAAACAGATGCTTAACGACGTGTGGGGGATCGCCCCTTGTAAAATGCATATCTGATTATATAATGGACCAGTTTGTTTGAGTTATAACACTGGTAAACAAGCGCTTTTCCGTAAGCTTAATGTACACTACTGGTCAAAAGTTTCAGAACACCTACTCATTCAAGGGTTTTTCTTTATTTCTACTATTTTCTACATGTAGAATAATAGTGAAGACATCAAAACTATGAAATAACACATATGTAATCATGTAGTAACCAAAAAAGTGTTAAACAAATCTAAATATATGTTATATTTGAGATACTTAAAATATAAACCCTTTGCCTTGATGACAGCTTTGCACACTCTTGGCATTCTCTCAACCAGCTTCATCAGGTAGTCACCTGATAATGCATTTCAATTAACAGGACTGCCTTGTTAAAAGTTAATTTGAGGAATTTCTTTCCTTCTTAATGTGTTTGAGACAATCAGTTGTGTTGTGACAAGGTAGGGGGGTATATAGAAGATAGCCCTATTTGGTAAAAGACCAAGTCCATATTATGTCAAGAACAGCTCAAATATGCAAAGAGAAACAACAGTCCATCATTACTTGAAGACATGAAGGTCAGTCAATACGGAACATTTCAATAACTTTGAACGTTTCTTCAAGTTAAGTCGCAAAAACCATCAAGCGCAATGATGAAACTAGCTCACATGAGGACCGCCAGAGTTACCTCTGCTGCAGAGGAAAAGTTAATTAGAGTTACCAGCATCAGAAATTGCAGCCCAAATAAATGCTTCACAGAGTAACAGACACACCAATAAGAAGAAGAGACTTGCTTGGGCCAAGAAACACAAGCAATGGGCCTGGTTGGCCCTGTCCGGGGTAAAGTCAGATGGGCCACAGTGTCTCCTGACCCCTCCTGTCTCAGCCTCCAGTAATTATGCTGCAATAGTTTATGTGTAGCGGGGCTAGGGTCAGTCTGTGATATACGGAGTATTTCTCCCGTCTTATCCGGTGTCCAGTGCGAATTTATGTATGTATGCTCCCTTTAATTCTCTCTCTCTCTCTTTCTCTCTCTCTTCTCTCAGAGGACCTGAGCCCTAGGACCATGCCTCAGGATTACCTGGCCTGATGACTCCTTGCTGTCCCCAGTCCACCCGGTCGTGTTGCTGCTCCAGTTCCAACTGTTTGACCTGCGGCTATGTTCTCCGGACGTGCTACCTTGTCCCGGACCTGCTGTTTTCGACTCTCTCTCTCTACCGCACCTGCTGTCTCTAACTCTGAATGCTCAGCTATGAAAAGCCAACTGACATTTACTCCTGAGGTGCTGACCTGCTGCACCCTCTACAACCACTGTGATTATTATTATTTGACCCTGCTGGTCATCTTTGAACATTTGAACATCTTGGCCATGTTCTGTTATAATCCACAAGAGGACTGGCCACCCCTCAGAGCCTGGTTCCTCTCTAGGTTTCTTCCTAGGTTCCTGCCTTTATAGGGAGTTTTTCCTAGCCACCGGGCTTCTACATTTGCATTGCTTGCTGTTTGGGGTTTTAGGCTGGGTTTCTGTATAGCACTTTGTGACATCGGTTGATGTAAAACGGCTTTATAAATACATTTCATTGAATGGACATAGACCGGTGGAAGTTTGTCCTTTGGTCTGGAGGCCAAATTAGAGATTTTTGGTTCCAACCGCTGTCTCTTTGTGAGACGCGGTGTGGGTGAACGGATGATCTCTGCATGTGTATTTCCCACCGTAAAGCATGGAGGATGAGGTGTTATGGTGTGGGGGTGCCTTGCTGGTGACACCGTCTGTGATTTATTTAGAATTCAAGGCACACTTAACCAGCATGGCTACCACAGCATTCTGCAGTGATACGCCATCCCATCTGGTTTGGGCTAAGTGGGACTATGACCCAACACACTTCCAGGCTGTGTAAGGGCTATTTTACCAAGAAGGAGAGAGATGGAGTGCTGAATCAGATGACCTGGCTTCCACAATCCCCCGACCTGAACTTAATTGAGATGGTTTGGGATGAGTCGGACTGCAGAGTGAAGGAAAAGCAGCCAACAAGTGCTCAGCATATGTCTGAACTCCTTCAAGACTGTTGGAAAATTATTCCAGGTGAAGCTGGTTGAGAGAATGTCTAGAGTGTGCAAAGCTGTCATCAAGGCAAAGGGTGGCTATTTGAAGAATCTCAAATATAAAATCCATGTTTAGAATATTTCTGGTTACTACATGATTCTATATGTGCTATTTCTTAATGTTGATGTCTTCACTATTATTTTACAATGTAGAAAATAATACAAATAAAGAAAAACCCTTGAATGAGAAGGTGTTCTAAAACTTTTGACCAGCAGTGTAAGTCTCGGAGACATTCATCAACAAAACCACATGTCATCAACTGAGACCGTGTACACTGTCTGAGAGGCATCTGATAAAAAACACATGACGCTGACTTTGTTGTTTAGAATGCATCACAGGATACAGTGTCACATTAAGCAAATACATAAAGCAAATAGATGAATCTATCTACGTTGACTGGCTAGTATGTGTTCATTTAAAGGACTGATTCATTCTGTAGTCTGTTTATAGTGTCATCCAGTGGTGTAAAGAAGTTAAGTAAAAATACTTTAAAGTACTATTTAAGTAGTTTTTTGGGGGTATATGTACTTCACTATTTATATGTTCTACAACTTTTACTTTTACTTCACTACATTCCTAAAGAAAATCATGTACTTTTTACTCCATCCATTTTCCCTGACACGTTACATTTTCAATGCTTAGCAGGACAGGAAAATGTTCCAATTCACACACTTATCAAGAGAACATCCCTGGACTTCCCTACTGCCTCTGATCTGGCAGACTCACTAAACACAAACGCTTCGTTTGAGCCTTGGAGTGTGCCCCCATCTATCAGCAAATAAAGACAAATTAAAACAATTGTTCGGCCTGGTTTGCTTAATATAAGGAATACACTTATTAGCAATTACATTTACTTTTGACAATAAAGTATATTTAAAACCAAATACTTTTAGACTTTTACTCAAGTAGTATTCTACTGGGTGACTTTCACTTTTACTTGAGTCATTTTCTATTAATGTATCTTTACTTTTACTCAAGTATGACAATTGGATACTTTTTCCACCACTGGTGTCATCCTAGTTCTAATTGGCTCTACCACATACAGTCACTATGGGTACATATATACAGTACCCCGAGGGCTATACCACCCTCTGAGCCAGGGAGAAGAAAAACCCAATTCCACCCTATAACCACACTAGCTTGGTCATTATTAAACTCTAGGGCCAAACTACTGCAGTAGTTTTAGTGTCAGCGGTGAACGCCCATGTGTGTGTGTGTGTGTGTGTGTGTGTGTGTGTGTGTGTGTGTGTGTGTGTGTGTGTGTGTGTGTGTGTGTCCAAGGTCAGGTCTGGGTGCATGGTGGACTGGAACATCTCTAGCTCTGCTCCGATTGGTGCGGTGGGCAGTGTGTTACTGTGTGTCAGTGTGTCTGCTCCCACGTTACTGAGACTAATTTCTGCCCAGGGTCACCAGCTTTCTCTCTGGGGTCTTATACGAGAAACAGAACATTTTCCTAGCCGCATGCAGTTCTGTTCCACGGCAGCCCGGTTGGCACTGCGTAATCTCCTGGTTGTAAAACATCTCTAATTGCAAGCAGAGAAACTTTTTTCCATTATGCTAACTTTTTTTGCGATGTAAAAATGGGAAATATTAACTTTTGCATGTCAAGAAGTATTAGGGATGAAACAATATGGCTGCTGGGCCAAATGGGCACGGTGATGAGAAATATCAGCAACGTAATAGGTTTGGCATGCTGAACGTTTGTGGGTGGGGGGGGTGTAACCTGACTAATCCTTCACTGGCACTGGAGCAAGAAAAAGGAGGTCAAAACACCCGCAGTTAATCATGAAAATATCAATGTCCCACTTATCAATACACCCCATCACAGTCTTAACATGATATGAGGCAGAAAAGCCCATTAAAGCCAAACAGCTATAAATGATTAGGACTCATTATAATCAATGGCTGTATAATGTGGTGTGTTATTCTAATGGTTGTGATGTTGATTAGTTTAGACAAACACATAATTCACTAGTGGGATAATTAGTACCATGTCTCTCACAGTGGGAAGACCACTCCTCTGCTCTAATGGGGGTGGGCGCAGAGATGGGCTGTGGCTGGGATGCTGTGTGTCTGTGGTTTGGTCCGTGTGTCTATCGGAGTGGCTGTTCTGTGGCTGTTCTATGGCTGCATCCCATATGGCCCCCTATTCCCTAATCCCTATATCGTCCTCTGCTCTGGTCAAAAGTAGTGCACTATGTGGGGAGTAGGGTGTCATTTGGGACGCAACCTAAGTCTGTACATATGTGTATTATAGTCGGTTATGTTAAGGTATTATAAGGTTTTACCGTTCCAAGATTCCAATGGCACTTCGGGTGCCTCGAAGAGGGTAGTCTTCTCCTCTCCAGCCAGTGCTGCAGAGTGGCCTCCATCAAACATTCCAAGCACAGTCACAGAGTACTTTGTTCCGGCCCTGATGAGATGGACAGATGAGATTTAAAGTTACTTTTATCCTCACAATGTCCTATGTAACCGTCTAAGAATGTCAGATCAATGTCACAACACCGACAACTTTCTGTCTGAAGATAGAACTTCCTGTGTCTCACCTGAGCTCCTCAAGCACCACAGTGTTGTCATAGGGCCCAACCAGCAGCTCTCCCAGGTCGATATCATCGCCACTGGGGTGGAAGGTGACCTTGTAGCCACGAACATCTCCTGGAGCTGGGTCCCAGGAGACTCTGAAACTGTTCTTGCCGGGCTCTGAGGTCTGTAGGTTTCTGGGAGCTTTGTAAGGTGACACTACAAGAGGACAGACAAATAGAGAAACCATATCAGTTCAAATTCATGGGAGAAAAGTAATAACGTAATAACTTCAACTTTGGCAACGCTAGTCTTTTTTCATTGAGATCAGCCAACACACATTCCAGTCAGTTTCTCATTAGTCCATAATACAAGTCTTAAGTCCTAGCTTGTGTCCAAAATTGCACCTTATTTCCTTTATAGTACACTACTATTTACCAGGGCCCATAGGGGTCTGGTCAAAAGTAGTGCACTATATAGGGAATTCCAGTGTCTTACAACCCAATGGTATGCCATGTGTTAGTGGTAAGCTCTCTGTATTAACCAAGAGTCTGAGGTTGTGTTAGTGAAAAGACAGCTGCTCCACCTACAATACTCCCATAGTGTGTCCTACTGTCTCTCATATCATGGGGTTGAATTATGCACCAACGTACGTGTCGTTCCTACTCCTTGCCTTGCTTTTCCTTCTCCCCGCTTGTAAATGGGGTGCACCTTGATGCCATAGGTGGTCATGGGCGTCAGGCGCTTCAGCACGGTGGAGGTGGAAGTGCCGGGAACCCTAGCGACCATCTCTTTGCCCCCAGCGGTGGGCGTGTAGGTCACTCGGTAGTTGATGACTTTACCCGGCGCGGCCATCCACGTTACCTTCATGCTTCGCTCAGTCTCGTCGGACACAGTAAGCGCCTCAGCAGCAGCAGACACTAAGGACAGAGAGGAGGGCAATATTTCATAAACATCTACCCTTCGATATGTAGCGAGGATGCTGAGAACAACGATCTAAAAGAGAGTTAGGCTCTTATCCCCAAATCTGGTCATCTTAACTTTCCCTTTTCCCATTCTGAATAGAACTCCATGTACTATCATGTCAAAAGGTCTGTTTGTTCCACCATTTCTGCAAGCAAGACTAGTCAAACCAAAGTCAATCCTTCCAAACACTTAATGATCCCAGGAAAGAATGTCAGACCACTAGACTTGACTCTCACTGAGGACTGATATTGGCCTCCAACTTCTCAATGTGTTGCTTGACCTGAATGGACCTGTGACATTGTTACCGGAGATCCATTGGTTCCGCTGTGCGAACGTAACGAGGTAAGCACGGATTTGAAAGAGGCGAGGTCTCCTGAGAATGTCTCAAGAATGTTTTCTGTTCAAAATGTGCTTGACTTGGCCTGCCAGAGTCAATAAACGAAATGGCTTTCCATATCTACATGTCTATTCAAACCATCACACTGGTTCCTCAAGAGTTTGAGGAAATTTCCATCAATATGATTTCCCATGTGTGCATGAGTAGAATAGGAGAATGTGTGGTCGATTTGAGCCTGTCTTAAATTCTGCTCCCACGCACCCTAACAGGCAGCATACAGGACATATTACGCCATGCGCTGCACATATGCATAATTTTTTTTTAAATCCCCTCCACAAAAGTGACGTTATCTGAGATTTTAGAACACATAATGCATCATAACTGTCACCACCCTCAGTTTTCCACTGTCGACCACAGCTTAAAAGGGAGTCTCAGAAATGGCCTTTTTCCATAATACCTGGCACCAAGATAAAAAGGTTTCAGAGAGTGACGATGATGAGCACTTGGATGGGATTTTTTCATTTTTTAGATGTTTTTTCCTTATCATCTTGGCACTGGTATGCCATAGTGCCATTGCATGAAAATTGATGTGATGGCCCAAAGAGAGTTTCAAACTGTTCTACAGATCTACAAAACCATTCAAGTACACCTCCAAACCTCAGCAACTAACAACACCACTTCAGTGATTTTGTTCATCCCTAGCAGTGATGAGACATTGTCTGCATCCCAAATAACACCCTATTCCCTACTCAATGCACTACTTTTGACCAGAAACATGTGGGTCTTAGTCAAAAGTAGTGCATTTAATGGGGAATAGGGTTCCATTTAGGACACACCCATTGTGTCCATCTCTGAAATCTAACACAGAGGTTTCCCTGCCAGACTAAGTCAGTGGCACAGATCAAGAAGAAATGAAGCAGGAAGTTGAGCCAGCACTTTTCCCAAGGATTCCGAGGGGTTGGGCGGGCAGAGTTGGAGAGGGAACTAATCGGTCTTCACCATAAACTGACGAGGCAGATGCTGGCTAAGCAAGGAAGTAATCAGATTACGCTTGTCATTTTGAGTAATCCTGTGGATTACATTACGAACAGAGAATGATGTGTAATAAACAGTAGTACCATCAGTGGTCTCCTGTCCAGTCAGCGGGCTTCCGTCTCCTCTGTCATAGGAGGCCAGGACAGACACCTGGTAGAGGGTCTCAGGAGTAAGGCCCTCCAGCATGGTGTCGGTGATGTCTCCAGGGACCATCTTCTCCCCTGACTCGTCACTGTACATGGACTTCCAGCGGATCTTGTACATCTTCACGTTCCCAAGGGCAGCCGTCCAAGACGCAGCGAAGCTGGTGTCCGTCACGTCGCTGGTGACAAGGTCCTTGGGAGAGCCCAGTTCTGAAACAAACATGGAGGAAAACAGATTAGATTTCTGGGTAAGGGTTTGGGAGAGGATACAGGATACAGTGATTGGTTGCTGATAATCAATCAACGCGCCAACACACTATCTGGATCGACACTGCTCAGTAAAGGAAAAGAACACGCTCAACACTAAATCCTCTTGTGTAAACAAGTAAAAAGGGTGCTTAGAACCAAAAATCGTATGCAATTCGGCAAACAACATATGCACATATCAGTGCTTCTGACAGATCCCCACACCCCTGCTGAAGCTCAGAAGACATTTGTCTGACAGCGTCTGGACTGATTGGATTATTCAAAATGGAAACTATTGAAACTGCGTCCGGAGGACAGCATAGTTTGTATAATTTTTTGGTGGCATTGTTTGTATATCGTTGTATTCGAAATTTGTGTCACGTTTCTTGTCTATCAGTGTATCAGTGTTTTGTTACTTGTCATGTTTTGTGTTTTTTGCAGACCCCAAGATGAATAGCTGCTGCTTCGGCAAAAGCTAATGGGGATCCAAATAAACAAATAGTTGAACAGTTAGTCATAGTTAAAAAGACTGGAGAGCAGCACAGAGACACACAACTACCCAGACAGAGACCACACAGTAATCTACCCAGACAGAGAGACCACACAGTAATCTACCCAGACAGAGAGACCACACAGTAATCTACACAGACAGAGAGACCACACAGTAATCTACCCAGACAGAGAGACCACACAGTAATCTACCCAGACAGAGAGACCACACAGTAATCTACCCAGACAGAGAGACCACACAGTAATCTACCCAGACAGAGAGACCACACAGTAATCTACCCAGACAGAGAGACCACACAGTAATCTACCCAGACAGAGAGACCACACAGTAATCTACCCAGAGAGACCACACAGTAATCTACCCAGACAGAGAGACCACACAGTAATCTATCCAGACAGAGAGACCACACAGTAATCTACCCAGACAGAGAGACCACACAGTAATCTACCCAGACAGAGAGACCACACAGTAATCTACCCAGAGAGAGAGACCACACAGTAATCTACCCAGACAGAGAGACCACACAGTAATCTACCCAGACAGAGAGACCACACAGTAATCTACCCAGAGAGAGAGATCACACAGTAATCTACCCAGACAGAGAGACCACACAGTAATCTACCCAGACAGAGAGACCACACAGTAATCTACCCAGACAGAGAGACCACACAGTAATCTGTGGTGCAACTCATTCATTAGGTTCACAGATGGAGTCAGGTAACTGCAGGTAGGGTTGCAGAATTCCGGGAACTTTCAATAAATTCCCTGATTTTCCCGAAATCCCAGTTGGAGGATACCTGGAATGAGGAGGGAAGAAGCAAGAAATCCAGAACAGGATTTCTGGAGAACCAGGGAATTTAGCTACCCTACCTGCGTTAATGGATCCCTTTAGAACCCTGATGTCCTTCATTTCAGAGGGATAAACTAGGACTACAAACATGCCTCTCACCGTGACATATGAGCCCGGCTGACATATAGGAGACTCCCAATAAACTAAAGCTCCACCACAGTACACATCTGCTTCACATACTGGAGGGAGGGAGGGAGGGAGGGAGGGAGGGAGGGAGGGAGGGAGGGAGGGAGGGAGGGAGGGAGGGAGGGAGGGAGGGAGGGAGGGAGGGAGGGAGGACACTGACAGGAGCTATGGGTCTATGGGAGAGAACGGTCATGTTGTGTGATCTCACCACTTTTCCTAACGGCATTGTTGGGTTTGGAGCTTGCAAGAAAGGCATTCCTTGTGCACGTGACATTAAAAATATGAAACTTGATAATGCAGACAAGGGAAGCCTGTTTGCCATAACATATAGATTTGTTTAACAAAACAAGACCAAATGTAATTTTCCCTGCATATGTTACGGCAATAAGACACATGGATCTTGTGCTCCACAGAGCCAGCATACTATAGGGATTATAGAGATGACAGATTCAGTAGAGGGTTTGTGAACAACGGTGACGATCTCCATTGTATCTGTTACATGGATGCAACATTTTTTACTGTGAATGTTTGTTTTTATTCGTGGTATGTTTGCGACACAAAATGAACACGACTAATGGACACACCCTCAACCTTGTTGGTCATAAATTGAACAGAGGTAAAACAATGCATAAAGAGGGGGTTGTAAACAAAATGACTGGTTAAGCTCTGTGCAGTAAAAGAAAAACAAACATTCACAGTAAAAAATGTTGCATCCATGTAACAGATACAATGGAGATCGTCACCGTTGTTCACAAACCCTCTACTGAATCTGTCATCTCTATAATCCCTATAGTATGCTGGCTCTGTGGAGCACAAGATCCATGTGTCTTATTGCCGTAACATATGCAGGGAAAATTACATTTGGTCTTGTTTTGTTAAACAAATCTATATGTTATGGCAAACAGGCTTCCCTTGTCTGCATTATCAAGTTAAGCTCTGTCTGTCTGTTTATGATAATAACAGAAAATATGATCCAACTAAACAAGAAAACTGAGAGAGTAGCCTTTAGACATTACAACACTTCACTTTGTGCCAATGGACATATTGATATTGTAATGGTAAGTCCACTGCACAGTCAACTGATTATAGTGGACCACAGCCAGTATTACTACTGATTATAGTGGACCACAGCCAGTATTACTACTGATTATAGTGGACCACAGCCAGTATTACTACTGATTATAGTGGACCACAGCCAGTATCACTGCTGATTATAGTGGACCACAGCCAGTATTACTACTGATTATAGTGGACCACAGCCAGTATCACTGCTGATTATAGTGGACCACAGCCAGAATTACTACTGATTATAGTGGACCACAGCCAGTATAACTACTGATTATAGTGGACCACAGCCAGTATAACTGCTGATTATAGTGGACCACAGCCAGTATAACTGCTGATTATAGTGGACCACAGCCAGTATAACTTCTGATTATAGTGGTCCACAGCCAGTATAACTACTGATTATAGTGGACCACAGCCAGTATTACTACTGATTATAGTGGACCACAGCCAGTATAACTACTGATTATAGTGGACCACAGCCAGTACAACTACTGATTATAGTGGACCACAGCCAGTATTACTACTGATTATAGTGGACCACAGTCAGTATAACTACTGATTATAGTGGACCACAGCCAGTATTACTACTGATTATAGTGGACCACAGCCAGTATTACTACTGATTATAGTGGACCACAGCCAGTATCACTGCTGATTATAGTGGACCACAGCCAGTATTACTAATGATTATAGTGGACCACAGCCAGTATCACTGCTGGTTATAGTGGACCACAGCCAGTATTACTACTGATTATAGTGGACCACAGCCAGTATTACTACTGATTTTGTGGACCACAGCCAGTATTACTACTGATTATAGTGGACCACAGCCAGTATTACTACTGACTATAGTGGACCACAGCCAGTATTACTACTGATTACAGTGGACCACAGCCAGTATCACTGCTGATTATAGTGGACCACAGCCAGTATCACTGCTGATTATAGTGGACCACAGCCAGTATAACTACTGATTATAGTGGACCACAGCCAGTATAACTGCTGATTATAGTGGACCACAGCCAGTATAACTGCTGATTATAGTGGACCACAGCCAGTATAACTACTGATTATAGTGGACCACAGCCAGTATAACTGCTGATTATAGTGGACCACAGCCAGTATTACTACTGATTATAGTGGACCACAGCCAGTATCACTGCTGGTTATAGTGGACCACAGCCAGTATTACTACTGATTATAGTGGACCACAGCCAGTATTACTACTGATTTTGTGGACCACAGCCAGTATTACTACTGATTATAGTGGACCACAGCCAGTATTACTACTGATTATAGTGGACCACAGCCAGTATTACTACTGATTATAGTGGACCACAGCCAGTATCACTGCTGATTATAGTGGACCACAGCCAGTATAACTACTGATTATAGTGGACCACAGCCAGTATAACTACTGATTATAGTGGACCACAGCCAGTATAACTGCTGATTATAGTGGACCACAGCCAGTATAACTACTGATTATAGTGGACCACAGCCAGTATAACTGCTGATTATAGTGGACCACAGCCAGTATAACTACTGATTATAGTGGGCCACAGCCAGTATTACTACTGATTATAGTGGACCACAGCTTCAGTCGCACTGCTGATTATAGTGGACCACAGCGCAGCTGGGAGCGAACTACTGATTATAGTGGACCACAGCCAGTATAACTGCTGATTATAGTGGACCACAGCCAGATACGTTACGTGCTCAGAACAAAGTGGACCACAGCCAGTATAACAGCTGATTATAGTGGACCACAGCCAGTATAACTGCTGATTATAGTGGACCACAGCCAGTATAACTCTGATTATAGTGGACCACAGCCAGTATACCCAACATAGATTATAGTGGACCACAGCCAGATACTACTGACTAAGTGGACTACAGCCGTAAACCGATAAGTGGACCACAGCCAGTATTACTACTGATTATAGTGGACCACAGCCAGTATACCTGAGTTATAGTGGACCACAGCCAGATTACTACTGATTATAGTGGACCACAGCCAGTATAACTAGCTGATTATAGTGGACCACAGCCAGTATCACTGCTGATTATAGTGGACCACAGCCAGTATTACTAATGATTATAGTGGACCACAGCCAGTATTACTACTGATTATAGTGGACCACAGCCAGTATAACTACTGATTATAGTGGACCACAGCCAGTATAACTACTGATTATAGTGGACCACAGCCAGTATTACTACTGATTATAGTGGACCACAGCCAGTACAACTACTGATTATAGTGGACCACAGCCAGTATTACTACTGATTTTAGTGGACCACAGTCAGTATAACTACTGATTATAGTGGACCACTGCCAGTATAACTACTGATTATAGTGGACCACAGCCAGTATTACTACTGATTATAGTGGACCACAGCCAGTATCACTGCTGATTATAGTGGACCACAGCCAGTATCACTGCTGATTATAGTGGACCACAGCCAGTATAACTACTGATTATAGTGGACCACAGCCAGTATTACTACTGATTATAGTGGACCACAGCCAGTATTACTACTGATTATAGTGGACCACAGCCAGTATAACTACTGATTATAGTGGACCACAGCCAGTATTACTACTGATTATAGTGGACCACAGCCAGTATTACTACTGATTATAGTGGACCACAGCCAGTATAACTACTGATTATAGTGGACCACAGCCAGTATCACTGCTGATTATAGTGGACCACAGCCAGTATAACTACTGATTATAGTGGACCACAGCCAGTATAACTACTGATTATAGTGGACCACAGCCAGTATAACTGCTGATTATAGTGGACCACAGCCAGTATTACTACTGATTATAGTGGACCACAGCCAGTATTACTACTGATTATAGTGGACCACAGCCAGTATTACTACTGATTATAGTGGACCACAGCCAGTATTACTACTGATTATAGTGGACCACAGCCAGTATCACTGCTGATTATAGTGGACCACAGCCAGTATTACTACTGATTATAGTGGACCACAGCCAGTATAACTACTGATTATAGTGGACCACAGCCAGTATAACTGCTGATTATAGTGGACCACAGCCAGTATAACTGCTGATTATAGTGGACCACAGCCAGTATAACTACTGATTATAGTGGACCACAGCCAGTATTACTACTGATTATAGTGGACCACAGCCAGTATTACTACTGATTATAGTGGACCACAGCCAGTATAACTACTGATTATAGTGGACCACAGCCAGTATAACTACTGATTATAGTGGACCACAGCCAGTATTACTACTGATTATAGTGGACCACAGCCAGTATCACTGCTGATTATAGTGGACCACAGCCAGTATTACTACTGATTATAGTGGACCACAGCCAGTATAACTACTGATTATAGTGGCCCACAGCCAGCATTACTACTGATTATAGTGGCCCACAGCCAGTATAACTACTGATTATAGTGGACCACAGCCAGTATTACTACTGATTATAGTGGACCACAGCCAGTATTACTACTGATTATAGTGGACCACAGCCAGTATAACTACTGATTATAGTGGACCACAGCCAGTATTACTACTGATTATAGTGGACCACAGCCAGTATTACTACTGATTTTGTGGACCACAGCCAGTATTACTACTGATTATAGTGGACCACAGCCAGTATTACTACTGATTATAGTGGACCACAGCCAGTATTACTACTGATTATAGTGGACCACAGCCAGTATCACTGCTGATTATAGTGGACCACAGCCAGTATTACTACTGATTATAGTGGACCACAGCCAGTATAACTACTGATTATAGTGGACCACAGCCAGTATAACTGCTGATTATAGTGGACCACAGCCAGTATAACTGCTGATTATAGTGGACCACAGCCAGTATAACTACTGATTATAGTGGACCACAGCCAGTATTACTACTGATTATAGTGGACCACAGCCAGTATTACTACTGATTATAGTGGACCACAGCCAGTATTACTACTGATTATAGTGGACCACAGCCAGTATAACTGCTGATTATAGTGGACCACAGCCAGTATTACTACTGATTATAGTGGACCACAGCCAGTATCACTGCTGATTATAGTGGACCACAGCCAGAATTACTACTGATTATAGTGGACCACAGCCAGTATAACTACTGATTATAGTGGACCACAGCCAGTATAACTGCTGATTATAGTGGACCACAGCCAGTATAACTACTGATTATAGTGGACCACAGCCAGTATAACTACTGATTATAGTGGACCACAGCCAGTATAACTGCTGATTATAGTGGACCACAGCCAGTATCACTGCTGATTATAGTGGACCACAGCCAGTATTACTAATGATTATAGTGGACCACAGCCAGTATTACTACTGATTATAGTGGACCACAGCCAGTATAAATACTGATTATAGTGGACCACAGCCAGTATAACTAATGATTATAGTGGACCACAGCCAGTATTACTACTGATTATAGTGGACCACAGCCAGTATTACTAATGATTATAGTGGACCACAGCCAGTATTACTACTGATTATAGTGGACCACAGCCAGTATTACTACTGATTATAGTGGACCACAGCCAGTATAACTACTGATTATAGTGGACCACAGCCAGTATAACTACTGATTATAGTGGACCACAGCCAGTATTACTACTGATTATAGTGGACCACAGCCAGTATAACTACTGATTATAGTGGACCACAGCCAGTATCACTGCTGGTTATAGTGGACCACAGCCAGTATTACTACTGATTATAGTGGACCACAGCCAGTATTACTACTGATTTTGTGGACCACAGCCAGTATTACTACTGATTATAGTGGACCACAGCCAGTATTACTACTGATTATAGTGGACCACAGCCAGTATTACTACTGATTATAGTGGACCACAGCCAGTATCACTGCTGATTATAGTGGACCACAGCCAGTATAACTACTGATTATAGTGGACCACAGCCAGTATAACTACTAATTATAGTGGACCACAGCCAGTATAACTGCTGATTATAGTGGACCACAGCCAGTATAACTACTGATTATAGTGGACCACAGCCAGTATAACTGCTGATTATAGTGGACCACAGTCAGTATAACTACTGATTATAGTGGGCCACAGCCAGTATTACTACTGATTATATGTAACGTTCGTCGCCTGGTGACGAGGAAGCGGACCAAAACGCAGCTGGGAGCGAACACATGTTTATTCAACACACTGGAATTAAACATGTACACAAAAATCAAGAAAAATGCAGATACGTTACGTGCTCAAACAAAGAGACAACACCCCACAAACAGCGTGGGGAAAACAGCAACTTAAATGTGATCCCAATCAGAGACAATTAGCGACAGCTGTCTCTGATTGGGAATCGACAGAACCCAACATAGAAATAACCCACCTAGAGCCTACACAAGGCTAAAACGTAAACCAAACACAAACCAATGAAAAATACCTAACATGACACACCCTGACCCAATATACCTGAGTTCACCTGGTCAGGGCGTGACATTATAGTGGACCACAGCCAGTATAACAGCTGATTATAGTGGACCACAGCCAGTATAACTAATGATTATAGTGGACCACAGCCAGTATTACTACTGATTATAGTGGACCACAGCCAGTATTACTAATGATTATAGTGGACCACAGCTAGTATTACTACTGATTATAGTGGACCACAGCCAGTATAACTACTGATTATAGTGGACCACAGCCAGTATTACTACTGATTATAGTAGACCACAGCCAGTATAACTACTGATTATAGTGGACCACAGCCAGTATCACTGCTGGTTATAGTGGACCACAGCCAGTATTACTACTGATTATAGTGGACCACAGCCAGTATTACTACTGATTTTGTGGAAAACAGCCAGTATTACTACTGATTATAGTGGACCACAGCCAGTATTACTACTGATTATAGTGGACCACAGCCAGTATTACTACTGATTATAGTGGACCACAGCCAGTATCACTGCTGATTATAGTGGACCACAGCCAGTATAACTACTGATTATAGTGGACCACAGTCAGTATAACTACTGATTATAGTGGACCACAGCCAGTATAACTGCTGATTATAGTGGACCACAGCCAGTATAACTGCTGATTATAGTGGACCACAGCCAGTATAACTACTGATTATAGTGGACCACAGCCAGTATAACTACTGATTATAGTGGACCACAGCCAGTATAACTGCTGATTATAGTGGTCCACAGTCAGTATAACTACTGATTATAGTGGACCACAGCCAGTATTACTACTGATTATAGTGGACCACAGCCAGTATCACTGCTGATTATAGTGGACCACAGCCAGTATTACTACTGCTTATAGTGGACCACAGCCAGTATAACTACTGATTATAGTGGACCACAGCCAGTATAACTGCTGATTATAGTGGACCACAGCCAGTATAACTGCTGATTATAGTGGACCACAGCCAGTATAACTACTGATTATAGTGGACCACAGCCAGTATAACTGCTGATTATAGTGGACCACAGCCAGTATAACTACTGATTATAGTGGACCACAGCCAGTATAACTACTGATTATAGTGGACCACAGCCAGTATAACTACTGATTATAGTGGACCACAGCCAGTATAACTACTGATTATAGTGGACCACAGTCAGTATAACTGCTGATTATAGTGGACCACAGCCAGTATAACTACTGATTATAGTGGACCACAGCCAGTATAACTACTGATTATAGTGGACCACAGCCAGTATAACTACTGATTATAGTGGACCACAGCCAGTATAACTGCTGATTATAGTGGACCACAGTCAGTACTCTCCAAAGACAGAAGATTACATGTCATGCAATCATCAAACCCTCTGTTTGGTTTCTAGTAGTTTGGGTCTGAGACAGACTCTAGAGTAATTCTAGGAGCACAACTACTGTTGGCTATTTCCTGGTAAGACATGTGATCAATCTGATCATGTCACCACAAGTACGTGAGGCAGATTCTGACTCACATCCATATGCCTTCTGTTGTTCAGTCTTACCACCGAAACCAAACAAGCTAACCGATAAATGCAAACGTCTGGTTCCCCATCAAATCAACATGTGAACATGTATCCTCTTTCATATTGAAACATAAACATACACTTCAGGGGGAAAGAAATACTTTTTGTTTTCTAACTCAAAATCATAAGGAGAGCGAGATTAACTTTAAGCATGTGTTAAATTTTATAGATCAACAAGTAAGCTGTGTCTGAGTTCAGGAAAAGTCTTTCCAACTGTCACGCCAGAAATAATCTATCAAACATATTATTCCTCTGAAGCAACCCATTCCAGTCCTGGATAAATTCTAATTTTCTTCATTTTACTGCACATGTGCTGCCTCGGTCCACATGGGCAGGCTCTTCGTCTCCACCACAGAGACTCAGCAACCTCTATCAGCTGGGACCCCTCCACGGCCATTTTTTATCTGTGGACAAGCTAATTTTTTCAACTTCTGGGAGAGTCTGGAGTTTTTTTCTAAATCCCAGGCCACAGACAGCTCTCGCATGGAATCTGGCGATCGGCAGCCCGACCTGAAACACACTCAACCCCATTTTTCCATCGCCCATCATGAGGAAAAACTGTACAAAACCACAGTAAATTCAACACCCCCTCCTCTAGGGGTCGATACATGCTGTCTCCCTTTCTCTCCCAAGCACTCTCCCTTTCTCTCTCACACTCTCTCTCTCTTCCTTTCTTTTAAACACTACACTTAACCTTTTCATTGGCTTGGAATATTTTCTGAATAAACAACTATGTGATTTTATGGCTGCCTGCATAAGCCACTCAAATTAATCAATTGTTGAAACATAACAAAATATACACACTGTTGTTCTGTCTATATGATCTTCCCCTCCCTGTTGCCTCACAACATCAGGCGGGATTGATTTTGTTCATGCATTTTACATTTCAAATAGCCTTGAAATTTCAAGCACATTGCAATGTTCTACGCTCAAGACAAAACTCTAGCCTAGGGATAAAATCTGCTGTGCGTTCGCATCCAGCACTAATACTATTAAGCCAAAAGAGCCTAAAGTTCTGTACCGCAGTCAGAATAAACTGTAGCTTTATTTTTTAAGTTGGGATCATGTTCTTTAGACCCTGGTCCATTGGAAGGGAGAGTGTAGGTGCTGAAAAGCCGTGCAGTCTGCCCACTGCATGTTTGTCTTAATGACATCCCTAAGGGTCAGACAACAGCAGCTTGAAACCTTTATTAACTTTGACAAATGCCAGATACAAATGTGGGATCTTAATTTGAGCCAGTTTGCTAAAGCAGGAAAATAATCCTGCAGCAACAGGACATTTGAATTATTATGTGGATTATACAGTAATTCATGGACATTTTTGTAGGAGTTGATCCATTTTTCGTAAGGGAAAATCAAGTCTGAAGTTTCAAAATGGAAATTACAAACTTCAGAAGCATTTTTAAACCTTAAATACACTACAAGTTTTACATTTCTTGCACTGCAGGAAAGTTCTCCTGCAACAGAGTGATCAAATTAAGATCCCACATCCGTAGGAGAGGGGCCAAGGGAGGAACCATTCAACCCAACGAGAGGGGGGATTCTCAGGGGCTATATCCTGAGGGAGGACAGTTACACAACTACTACTAACTTCAGAGCCTGAGTCACAGTAAGCGTAAACCACCTCTTGACTTGGCCTGTAACCTTTATGACCTCTTTGGTTATTTTTTAATCCTAGCACAGTTTTGGCTCCTCATCATCACCCCTCCCTGATGGAAGTGGATGGTGAGTGCTCAGTATGGAGGTGGCCAGAATACATCAGCTTTGAAGGTTTTTCACAGGTAACATTTTCCATATGCCTCCTCTGTCTTTCACATTCATCATCTCATCACTTTTCATTTGTTTTGTTACAATTATTCTGTCCTCCTCCTGCCACATCAACAGACTTAGAGGGAAACGCACAGTATGTTCACTCAATTGATTTCCTTGGTGTGAGAATAGAAGGAACGTGAAGTCCAGGTCATCTAGACTGTCATTGTTTCTGCAACAGGGACTTGAGGTGAGCTGTGCTGGAGTGAGTTCCTCACCATACTGGAGGCTCCACAGAAACGGCCAGCAGCATAGGCAGGCCTAGGGCATGTCACACCATACTGAATATAGTGCACTACTTTTGACCAGTGCCCCATTGGCCCATGGTCAAAAGTAGCACACTATATAGGGAATAAGGTACCATTTGGGATGCAGGCCGTGGGTCCAGGACCCCTTAAGAGCCTGACAAATAATTTAAACATACATTTTACATTTACATTATTTAGCAGATGCTCTTATCCAGAGCGACTTACATTAGTGAGTGCATACATTTTCGTTCATACTGGTCCCCCGTAGGACTTAAACCCACAACCCTGGTATTGTAAGTGCCATGCTCTACCAACTGAGCCCCACAGGACCGTAGTCTCTCCTTAGTTGTTGAAACCCTAGCCTCCCAGCGGAGCCCAGCACAAAGTGTTCAGTGTGTGTTGGCTTGGTGGAGTGAAAGCTGAGAGAGTCCTGGACGCTATGTCAGCAAACTCAGAGATTCTGCTACTCTATGTCCATCAGGGGAGAAGTCAGCCGGCCGACAGGGGCTTGGGCCTCCCCAATCATCCTAGCCTCCGTGACAGGCTGAGATGCGTTCTGGGACCAGGAGCCATTCCCAATTGCAGCGCCAAGTCAAGGACCAGTCAAATATGCACCATTGTCCAAAGCCTGGGGAAGGAATGCTGGCTAAAGTCAAGCTCCTGTCATTTTCTTTATGAATGTAAAAGGGATGGATTCAGTGGAAAAAAGGCGAAAGGCTGAGATTTTCACAGTACAAGACTCCTCTTTTGTTCCTGCCTGTACTTTATGCGTGACTGTTTCAAAAACAGTCTAATAGAGCCTAGTGGTTCTGCTTCATGTCAACTCTGATGCCACTTCAAAGTCCATTCCATTGAAAGTGGGCCACAGTAAAGAACTAGGTCTGCACAACTCCTTGCACTCAGACGTGCAACAGAAGGACACAATTATTGTGGACAAGAATATTAAATTACAGGCAAGCCCTCACAAACAAGGTACAGGGCGAGAGGAGAGAGAAGAATGACTTCATACCACCCACCCCCCCCCTTCCAATCCTGTGTGATCAAAGCCCCACGGAAGCAGCTTTGACTAGCTGACTAGCACTGGCCCTAACACAGTTCAGCTTGGTGACCTCTCACCCTATAGCTGGTGATTTCATCAGGTGATGTAGTAGCTGTGTTATTGTGGCAGCACTCTGGAGCAAACAGCTTGACCCCCAGACAAAGCACAATCACACAACATGATTACCAGCCTCCAGAGGGATGGCGCTGAGCTGAATGCTACTAAAAAGGCTATAGGGGTACCAGATAGCTGACTCATCGCTCTCTCTCCTCTCTCAGTCTCTCTCTCTCATTGCTGTGTAAAGAGGCAGCTCTCTCTCTGTCTCTCTCTCTCATTGCTGTGTAAAGAGGCAGCTCTCTCTCTCCTCTCTCAGTCTCTCTCTCTCATTGCTGTGTAAAGAGGCAGCTCTCTCTCTGTCTCTCTCTCTCATCGCTGTGTAAAGAGGCAGCTCTCTCTCTCTCTCTGTCTCTCTCTCTCATTGCTGTGTAAAGAGGCAGCTCTCTCTCTGTCTCTCTCTCTCATTGCTGTGTAAAGAGGCAGCTCTCTCTCCTCTCTCTCTCAGTCTCTCTCTCTCATTGCTGTGTAAAGAGGCAGCTCTCTCTCTGTCTCTCTCTCTCATTGCTGTGTAGAGGCAGCTCTCTCTCTCTCTCTGTCTCTCTCTCTCATTGCTGTGTAAAGAGGCAGCTCTCTCTCCTCTCTCTCTCAGTCTCTCTCTCTCATTGCTGTGTAAAGAGGCAGCTCTCTCTCTGTCTCTCTCTCTCATTGCTGTGTAAAGAGGCAGCTCTCTCTCCTCTCTCTCTCTGTCTCTCTCTCTCATTGCTGTGTAAAGAGGCAGCTCTCTCTCCTCTCTCTCTCAGTCTCTCTCTCTCATTGCTGTGTAAAGAGGCAGCTCTCTCTCAGTCTCTGGTTGTTTATTATTGCTGTCTTTCTAAAGAGACAGCTTTTTGAAGAATCTCTCTGAGAACTGACAGAAGAGCAACTCATAACTTTGGAAATGAATGCCATGTTTTATTCAAAGCACCATTCAATGATTCAGGTATAGACCCAGGTTTTGTCATAGCACAGTTAAAAGCACTAAAGGAGTTTTAGCCCTCACTACACTACTGTGCTGTTGACTCTTAGGACTGGTTCCCCAGACCCAGATTAAGCCTATCCTCCTGGCGCATCATGGTCAATGAAGAAAATCCATAACAAATGGTTTTAGTCAGAAACCAGCCAATATAGTCCAAGAACAATGTACCTATTTTGGGAAGTCTCTGTTCTGCTTACCTTCCAGTGTGGTTCCTTTCCCCTTCAGAGTGTCTCCTAGGCCAGAGGAGTAGCGTGCGCTGACGGCCAGGTCGTACTCAGTGCCAGGCTGCAGGTTCTTCAGGAGGACGTTAGTGTTCTCTCCCTTCACTGACACCTCCTTCCTCTCGCCACCCGCCGACGGATGGAAATTGATACGGTACTGGAGGACGCGGCCCGGTGCCGCCGCCCACGACAGCTTCATGGTGGACATAGTCTCGTCGAAGACCCGCAGGTCCCGTGGAGATCCCTGCCCTAAAAGAGAAGAGACGGGAAAAGCCACGCTGTCAATGAGGAGTCAATCAAGGTTGAAGTTGTTGGGCACAGTGTAGGTTCTGACATATGACCAATTAACTAAGGTGTCTGTTATTACACTAGATAGATTGGAAAGACCACAAGTCTTCAAGTAATATAAAGGTTTTTGGAAAAGGTACACGGTGAATAGCACAACAAGGGCATCATTGAAAAGAAGATTGAGGACAAAACATAAACCCATCTCGGAGTCAGCTGGGTGCTGGATGGGAAAGAGCCACAGGCTGGGATACGTTCTCTCCTTTAAACAAACAGCTGCTTCATTTAAAGGAGCTGGAACTGCTTTGAGTGCTAATATTCACTGAGAAGAATGTGGTTGCTGTGGTGAATAGGAGTAATTTTTTGATTATTTTTCCGTCAGCCTCCCTTGCTCCTTTGGCTCCGGCGCTGTAAACTCCTGCATTTCTGATCAACATTTCACCACAAACACACACACTCACACAGACCTCTGGTATGTATCAAAAAATACCCCCCTTAGAGACTAACCCTTTGTGATGTCTTCCATTGACTCCCCGCCAAAATATAATGACACAGTAAGATTTGGTAGAATATTAGCTCAGTAGAACATAAAGTAGAAAGAATTAGCACTGGTTTGAAGCAATAGGCATGCATGTTCACACCCCTTGATGCTAAGTGTAACCGAGTTTGATTCGTAGCGTCACTCCTCAGCTTGAAATGTCTTAAATAGCTAGCGTAATTGTCTAAGAAGTTGTCAAGCGGACGGTCATGTTTGTTAGCAATCACGCTAATGCTAGTTAGCAACTTTCTTCAAACTAAACCCAGATACATAAAAATGGTATCCACAAATTCATATGACTCTGAGGAAGTAGATAAAGGGCCTCATTGCCAAAAACTATCCCTTTAAGCAAGCACAGTGTGACTGTTACATAAGCAGATGCCTAGTCACCTTCTTTGGTGGTGCCATCGATCTGCATCTCTTCGCCAGTGCCTAACTGGTACTCTGCAGCCACCGTCACACGGTACGTCGTTAAGGGGTTGAGCTCCGGCAGCACGATGGTGGTCTCTTGGCCGACGGTGACCGTCTCTAGTCTCGCGCTGTCGCCCCTTACTGGTACATAGGTCAGACGGTACCGTACCACCGCTCCTGGTGCCGGCGCCCACGACACCTGGAAACTGTCTGTTGTTTCCTCAGACACCCTCAGGTTACTCACTGTTCCTTGTTCTATGACAAAGATATTGGGGTAAGAGGTCATACAAATATTAAAACAGAAGTTATAGCATTGGCTTCAAATTATTTCTCTGTTGGTATCTGTTGGTCTGATGGTACTGACCATCTAGTGTGGTCTCGAATCCATTCAGAGGGAAGCTGTCTCCTTGGGCATACTGGGCGAAGACGTTGACCTCGTAGAGGGTGACAGGCGTGAGGTGAGGCAGTAGAGCGGTGAGCGTGTCCCCGGGAACGGACATGGACACAAAGTCCCCGTTGGTGTCAGCAGCTGGTCTGAACTGGATCAGGTAGGACAGGACATTGAAGGCATCGGTCTCCCAGGTAGCTCTGAAGCTCCTGGAGGCCACCTCAGAGAACGTTAACGACCTCGGTGGCAGTAAGCCTTGAGGAGATAGAAGAAGACTAAACATTAGGTGACACCACTCAGGATGCATCCCAAATGGGACCTTAATTCCTGTGTCCCTATTGGCACCCCATAGGGCTCTGGTCAAAAGTAATGACCTGTATAGGGAATAATAGAGTGCCATTTGAGACGGAACCTGAAAAACACAACAACATGATCTAAATTGCATTAGTGAAAATCCCTGTATTGTTTTCTATGTGTATGGTACTCCATGTTGTCATAATAGATTAGTATATAAAGATTATATCACAGGTAATCAAACCTTGTGTGAGTTGCACAATATACTGGCAGAGCTGAATGCTTTTTGGCAATGTAATGCAGAGTGACTAATATTTGGCATTACATTTCCACATGGGAGTACTCTTACTAACCCTGAGAGAGCAAGAGGTTGTATGTAACACATTGCTAAACAGAAGATGACAAATTTGGAAAAGGGTATTGTGACACAACAGAAGTAATTGCAAGCATATGCTGTATACTCATAGTATTGTGTCTTCTATTTCTCAGGTCAAGGACCATCAAGGCCAAGGTAGAGGAGTTATTTTCAAGAGTTATTCCCTCCAAAATGTCCAAAAAGGAGCAGTTGATCAAAATTTGATTGACTAAAAAGTTGTACAAAATTTGAACAATTATGCCATAATTCATCAAATGAGCCAAGTATATTGTATTTCAAAACATGGTTATTTGTTCAAAATCAAGAAATCAAAAACCTGAAAACTGACCAATGTTTTGGATGTAAGTTATACACTGGAAAACTTCTCATTGCCTACTGCCATATGGAGCTGTTACTGTGCCAAGTGCAAGCTTTACATTGATCCGTTTATATACAGTGTATCCCACTCTGGTGTAAATAGCTTGGCATATGAATCATAAGGAACAAGATACATTGCCTACTGTAATTCAAAGAATGCTAGCACTTACTTTAGTATTGCAAAAGTACTTTCTCTAAGCACTTCCATAAACATCTTAGACTTCGGTAAGATTGGGTGCTGGGCCATTATCTACTGTGAGAATCTATGGCATTCACAAATGTCCCCAATATTTATTGTTTGCAAGATATTCTCTTTGGCTAAGGAATTTAACTTACTTACTGTGTAAACCATTAGCTTGTAGGGCTGGGAATTGCCAGGGACGTCACGATACAATATTATAGCGCAAAAATAATATTGCGATATTGTCAAAACAATACAATACAATATATTGTCAAAAATAGTATCCCGATATGTAACTATATCATTTTTTTATCCCATCACTATTAGCTTGACTTGAGTACACTTGGCCTGGGTTTAGTGACTAACAACAGTGGCTCAATCAATATAGAGGGTACTACTCACTTCTCTTCTTGATGTTGAGGAGCTCCTGCTCAATCCTCAGGCAGATGGACTGGGTGAGCTCCTTGGAGATCCTCTGGAAAGCATCAAAGTCTTCCACGGTGTACACATGGGTCTCCACGGGCTCGTTAGCAATGGCTTCCAGCTCAGATCTCACAGCATCCTTCACGCCCACGGCAAAGATCTCCACGTCCGCTTTCTTTAGCTTGGTGGCAGGGTCCTTGAAAGAGTCGGATGACTTCCCGTCTGTGATGAGGATGGTGACGCGGGGCACGTTCGGCCGTGATCCTCGGTTGGCCAAGAAAACCTTCTCCCTGACGTAGGTCATGGCCCGGCCGGTGTTGGTGGAGCCGCCACGGTAGGGGAAAGTCCGGACGGCCTTGACCACAGCGCTCAGATCGCGGTGGGTGTTCAGGTAGAACTCAGTGTGAGCGTCCCTGCTATACTGAACCAAGCTGATCTGAACCTTGTCTGGTCCGATGTCAAAGGAGTTCACCAGCACCTCCAGGAAAGATCTGACTTTAGCAAAGTTGGACAGTCCGATACTGTATGAGCCGTCGACCAGAATGACAACGTCGGCTTGCACGTCCACTCCAAGAGAACATTCTAGAAGAGGACACAAAAACATTTGTCATGCCATTGACTAACATATTCTTTACTAAAAGACCAAAGGATGTATTGTTGTAGGGTATACTCACCAAGGGACACCTTGACTGGCTCAGTCTTCTCCATGGCCATGATGGGCTCGCTGGGTGTGAGGCCCTTGAGGGCGAACAGGCTGATCTGGTACTCTGTGTCTGGAGACAGGCCCGTAACCGTTGCTGAGGTCTGGCTGGGGCTTATGTACAGCTCCTGGCGCTTGCTGCCGGCCATCATGGGGATCAGCTGGATCTTGTAACCCGACACATCTCCAAAGGAAGCGTCCCATGTCACCCTCATAGACTTGGAGGCCACCTCCACAACTTGGAGGTTTGATGCTGGTTCAATAACTGTAAATAAACAACCCCCAAAAAATGAATCAAGACGGAAGTTTGTTAGTAAATAACCATCCTCTCCCCACCTGCAAATGTTTGATCATCCATCTCTAAGCATTTCTATGTTATCCATGCCAAAACCACTTCCAACATTCAAGTCTTAAAACTGCATTTTACCTTCCTCTCCGCTGACGAGTGAGTTGAGTTGATCGTCCACCCCCGAGCACACATTGGTAATGAGCTCTTTCTGCACATCCTTGATAAGGTCAAAGTTGAAGACGTTATAGACGTGGGTCCTGTAGGGGGTCGAAGCCATTTGTTTCAGCTCCTCATCATCTGCTCCTTTGATCCCTAAATTGGACAAAGAACCAAAAAAGTGGTGTAAAATGTATATGGCCTCATAAAAACTGAGGAAAATGTTCCATATCACCATTGTAATTCTGATCTCCTGCCCGTTTCAGAAGGTTTACTCATTCATAGATAAGAGTCAACACCTATAAAGCCCCAATAAAGTCACCTCTTTGAAGTCAATGACGGCACATGAAAATGATTCAGAATGTAGGAATTATTGTTTCATAGTTTCTCAGGTTCGAGTGCTAGAAATGCTGAGTAAAACAAGTGATCTATAAATATATGAAATGAAGCAGGTCTCTCCTTCTTTTCCATATTTAAGAAGAACCAGCTGGATTCACTATGGAACATATAACCATGTCATGACTTTAGCTGGAAAGAATGACAACGTGGGCAAAATGTGCAAAACCCATCTGATACCATTCTAGCTGGTAGGTTTGTTAGTTTTCTTCCTTTCCTTTGTGATATGAATACTTCAACTTACTCTCATGACTATAGAATACATATAGACAGGATTATTAGTATTTATAAACTGGGTGGTTGGAGCCCTGAATGCTGATTGGCTGACAGCAGTGGTATATCAGACCGTATATACCATCGGTATGACAAAACACTTATTTTTACTGCTCTAATTACATTGGTAACCAGTTTATAATAGCAATAAGGCACCTCAGGGGTTTGTAGTATATGGCCAATATACCACGGCTAAGGGCTGTATCCAGGCACTCCGTGTTGCGTCGTGCGTAAGAACAGCCCTTAGCCTTGGTATATTGGTCATATACCACACCTCCTCTGGCCTTATTTCTTCAATGTAACACATCAACAGGGTTAGATGATTGAAAGGTAGCCTGTAGTCACATACCCAACGTGAAGATCTCCACCCCCATGTTCTTGAGTTTCTTGGCGATCGCCTCCACAGGGTCTTGAGACTTCCCATCTGTGATAATCATGGCCACCTTGGGAAAGCCTTTCCTGGCACCATTTGCCTCAGTGAACGTGTTTTTCAGCAGATATTCCATGGCCTCACCTGTAACACAGTGGCATGACACCCCTTTCAGTTATTACATTGTTAATTTGATTCACTCTACCAACTGCAAAGAGTTATTAATAAAGAAATACAGCTTTGTGAGTTAGTATTATGCTAGAGGTAATGATATGATTATGTATTGTATAAGAGAGTGTAACCAGGTATTGTACATGGGACGGGTTAGGTACCTGTCATGGTGTTGCCACCCATGTAAGGCAGTGTGTTGATGGCTCTGAGAAGTTCGCCCCGTTTCATGTGCTGGTTGAGGTTAAACTCTGTCCTGGTATCAGTATGGTACTGGACCACACCTACCCTGGTCTTGTCCTCCCCAATCTCAAAGGCTCCCGCCATGGCAGAGATGAAGCTACGGATGTATTTAAAGTGGTCTCTTCCAACATTCCATGAACCATCAACCAGGAACACCAGATCTGCGATGGCACTGTAAGAACACTCTGAGAGAGAAGGAGTGGTAGAGGAGAGGAGCGAGGGAAAGGAAATTGAAAAAAAAAAGAAAAAAAAATGGAAGAGGTAAACCATTTGACCTGAAGACATATTTTTTCCCCAGAAGCCATATCATTGACCAAAGAAAACAGAGTAAAGTGTGCTATTGGTCAAATATACACTGAGTATACAAAACATTAAGAACACCTGCTCTTTCCATGACATGGACTGACCAGGTGAATCCAGGTGAAAGCTATGATCCCTTATTGATGCTCACTTGTTAAATCCACTTCAATCAGTGTAGATGAAGGGGAGGAGACAGGTTAAATAAGGATTTTGAAGCCTTGAGACAATTGAGACATGGATTGTGTATGTGTGCCATTCAGAGGTTGAATGGGCAAGACAAAAAACATAAGTGCCTTTGAACTGGGAATGGTAGTAAGTGCCAGGTGCACCAGTTTGAATGTGTCAAGAACTGCAACACTGCTGGGTTTTTCACACTCAACGGTTTCCCGTGTGTATCAAGAATGGACCACCACCCAAAGGACATTCAGCCAATTTGACCCAACTGTGGGAAGCATTGGAGTCAACATGGGCCAGCATCCCTGTGGAACGCTTTCGACCCCTTGTAGTCCATGCCCTGATGAATTGAGGCAGTTCTGTGGTCAAAGGGGTAACAACTCAATAGTAGGAAGGTGTTCCAGCGAACAGTAAAAGTAGCCTCCGGGGGGAAACTGCAGTCCAGTATTTCTTCCCCTTTGCAAAATGCATATCGTTATTGTACAACAAAAATGACCCTCTTAACACTTGTATACTACACAGGAACTATGGAATATCAATTCATATATGTCAGATATGACACTAAGGTGATGAAGAATGAATGCAATGAAAAATGTTTATGTTATTGCCATCTTTTTTTGACAGAACACCATTGTCAAAACTGTCACCGTATTCATCAGGCTATTCATCCGACTTTTGTCTGACAGGCTGCAGGGCATACAACACCCGCACTAGACCAGAGGACGGTGTTAGAGATAGTGGCATCAACATATCAAGCGCAGTCGACAATAATCAGATTGATGTACTTAACTTCTGCAAACTAAGGTGGTACTTTGAGATAGAAGCCATCATAGTGGATAGTCTATTCCCTGTGTGGTGTACTACTTTTGACCAGAGCCACAACAGGTGCTCCTTTGGGAATACTACATAAGGTACAGTGAGTGAATAGCTTTGGTTACCCTGGAGGATATTTTCCAACTCTGTCTTTCTGGATAGGAAAAAAGTCACAGAGAGAGGTTTTCCCAAGCAGCAGTAAGCATGCATCATCTGTAGGGAGGCCACATTGCTCTTGTAAACAGCTGTATCTGTAATGGTTTCCACTTCTCTTAGCCTGGCTGTCTCAGGACCGGGCAGGGTACAGTACTCTTCAGCACCAGCACTAGAGGCCCTGCCCCCCTGAAACAGCTGTTACCGCCACACCCCTGAACACCACACTGAGCATGTGCAAACTCCCTCACTTGGCATGACTGACAGCCTGGCTCTATGACAGGCAGCTTACCAACTTAGTTACCAATATTTTTCTAGATTTATATAGTATTTAATGTGGAAACACCCTCCAATGGCTGTTGACCACACATCAATGGAAAGAGCCCAGGCACAGTAAGATAAATAAAAACGATTGTAGACTATGAACAAACTGGAAAATGTGGACTTACTGACGGAGTCTGTGAGCTGTGGTTTCCTGGGACCTCCTTGTGCTGTGCCACTTGATTGGACTGAAACACAAGATTAAATAAAGTCAAACTTGAGTCAAACAAACTACTGTATTTAACCATAAGCACAACTCCCTAATGGGAGTGAATGAATCATCTAGTAGCATGAAACATTTTTTTAAGTAAACATATTGTCGAATTTATACAATAAGATAAACATTGTGTATGTATTTAATGTGGGTGTCTCTAATAACCTCAAATCCACTTGCGGTCACAAAGAGCAGGCAAGCAGCCGGCTCCCAAATTATAATGGACTGATGCAATTAGTTCCGGCAATTCTCTCAGTAATCCCTAAAGACCCTGGCTGGGCTGCTTAGGACTGTAGAATCAGACGTAAGGGCCGGTGCCAAAGAGGCTTCCCCATGAAGCGGTGCATATTACATTACAGCATACTCTAATCACTGTTAGACTTGGGAGGTGGGGTTGCCTGTTAGGACCTATGAATTGTCATTCCTCTCTCTATACAGTCTGAATCATTCATCATTAGACTAAATAAGAAGCTGGGCCTGTATCCCAAATGGCACCCTATTCCCTATGTAGTGTACTACTTTTGACCAAGGCCAATAGGGAATAGGGTGCCCTTTTGGACGCAACCTGGATATCGATAAGTGACTCACTTCATTCACCAGTAGTCTTCATAAGATAATACATGTACCAGATGTGATGGTAAATGACTCACTTGTGAGCTGTCCTGAGGTGGGCAAACTTTCCTCTGAGCCAGAGTATGAGATGATTGTTACTACATAGTCCATGTCTGGAGTAAGGTCTGTAATGGATGTCTTAGTGGCTGTGGCAGGGAGGGTTAAATCTTTTGTTGGTTTGTCTATGGAAATAACAAAGTACCAAGTTAGGAATAAAGGGTTATAGAGAATTAATATAGCGGTGGATCCCACAATGAATTGGTCAGAACAGTAATTTCAGGTATTTTGTTGTGTCAATGGCATTGATTGCTTGTTGTAAAGTACACAGGTAATGTTGCAGTGAAGGTAGAGATTGAGAGAGATTGCTTGCAGCAATACAGACCACACACCTGTGTCTGAGGCCACCTGTATCCTGAATCCCTCTATCCGTGTTAACGGCGCTTTCCATGTCATTTGTACTGTGTTCTCATTTAAAATCTTAAATCTCAAGTCTGAAGGTGGTTCAACTGCGAAAATAAAAATTAGACAATGTTAATTACAGCATTTGCTAAATAAGTGTATTTATGATAAAACACAAGTTGTAGGTAGCTCATATCCCAACGATTAACACTTCAAGGTTGAAGTTATCCTGTTCATTGTTGGGGCAAACAGCAAGAGGTGACAATAACGACAACAAACATAACATTTCAGACTCGAGCAGCCATTTTCAAGAAAAATGACATTCGTTTGAGCTGTCCGGCCGTGTTTGTCCAAACACAGTCGACAACTCAAGCACATATAGTGACGAGACGACAAACGGTGGCAAAAAAATATCCAAGGGCACAATAAAAAAATGACATTGACAAACTAACATCTTACATGCTGATAAGGTCAACCCAACTCATGCCTAAACTGAGTCGACCGACAAAAACATACACCTTCCATAAAACTTGGTTGTGTAAAGGCCTACATGCAGCCATACATAGCCTTCAGTACATTGTTTCTTTCTGACTGACCCATGTGTATGACTCCCATCCACTGCAAACCTCTTAAAAGAATACACAATGCGCTTAATGACGCTCTGTACATATTTTCAAACCGCTCTGGCACTAAGTAGTGACAATCCACAATGGAAAAAAAGATTTACAAAGAAACAAATCAAATAGACAAGCCAAACAAACCATAAATGTGATTGGTCACACTGAATGGACAGTCTGAAGATCATGCACATGTACATGAAAAGTTGTTTGTAACAACTTATGGAACTGGACAAAAGTTTCCATGTACAAGACGGACCAGAGAACATATTTGAGAAATATTTTCTAATGATATTCGTCTGTTGGGGGATGGGGTAAGTTTAATGCTCTTTTGTCATAATAGCCGAAGAGTGTTCTGAAGAGTAAAGTCTTAAGTAGCCTATACTGTAATTACAGAATGTCTAAAGAGAACGTCTAGAATCACAAGTAAAGTAAATAAGACCACTGTATGTGTAGTGGCTAATGGTGATGAATGATGAAATCTGCTTGTTGATGAACTTTAACAAGATAGTGTATCAGTGCATAGTGGTGCATATCAGGGTTAGAATAGGATTGTAGTCTATATAAGGGTATTTTAAATAGGGAAGCCTGCAGGGATCAAGAATATCATTCTAAAATATTATTGAAAAGCCATGACTCGGGACAAATTGAATGCAAATTTGCATAGCAAATGACCTGAGTGAAGCTTGTCCAGTACAGGATATCAAAAATGAGAACCACCAACCTGGCAGATCAACTCAAGGGCCATGGTCTGCTCCTTCTCTGTTTCCAAATGGGCCCATCATAACCATATAGTACTACCCACATTGTCCTCCTTAATTAAGAAGCTCTTAATTAAAACACTTATGAACACAAACTCACACACAAATACTACAAGCAAGTGCACGCAAGTCTTGCAGGCTCTTGTTTTGTCTTATCTTGATTATTGTCCAGTCATGTGGTCAAGTGCTGCAAGGAAAGACCTAGTTAAGCTGCAGCTGGCCCAGAACAGAGTGGCACGTCTTGCTCTTCATTTTAATCAGAGGGCTAATATTAGTACGATGCATGCCAGTCTCTCTTGGCTAAGAGTTTAGGAAAGACTGACTGCAAAGACTCACTTCTTCTTTTTATAAGAAATATTATTGTGTTGAAAATTCCAAATTGTTTGCAAAGTCAACATACACACAGCTCTGATACACTTACCCCACCAGACATGTCACCAGGGGTCTTTTCACTGTCCCCAAATCCAAAACAAATTCAAGAAAGCATACAGTATTAAATAGAGCCATTATTGCATGGAACTCTCATCTCATATTGTTCAAATGAACAGCAAACCTGCTTTCAAAAAACAGATAAAGCAACACCTCATGGCACAATGCCTCTCCCCTACTTGACCTAGATATTTTGTGTGCATGTATTGATATGTTCAGTAGGCTACGTGTGTATTTATTTTATTCATGTAGTTCTGTCCTTGAGCTGTTCTTGTCTATTAATGCTTTGTATTATGTCATGTTTCATGTTTTATGTGGACCCCAGGAAGAGTAGCTGCTACTTTCTTCAACAGCTAATGGGGATCCTAATAAAACACCAAAAAATACCAAATACCCACACACAACACACACACATCATCTCAATGATGAGCGAAAAGTTCATGTTCACACTTTATTTGGATTGTCCAAATGGTCCATCAACAAACTATCTATTGATGAGCAACTGCTTGCCAAGTTTAAGATTAGGGTCGGGGTTAGAATATGGGTTAGGGTAAGGATTAAGATTAGGTTTAGGATAAGGGTTAAGGTAAGGATTAAGGTTAGGGTTAGGTTTAGGATAAGGGTAAGGATTAAGGTTAGGTTTAGGATAAAGGTTAAGGTAAGGATTAAGGATTAAGGTTAGGGTTAGGTTTAGGATAAGGGTTAAGGTAAGATTAAGGTTAGGGTTAGGTTTAGGATAAGGGTTAAGGTAAGGATTAAGGTTAGGGTTAGGTTTAGGATAAGGGTTAGGGTAAGGATTAAGGTTAGGGTTAGGTTTAGAATAAGGGTTAGGGTAATGATTAAGGTTAGGGTTAGGTTTAGGATAAGGGTTAAGGTAAGGATTAAGGTTAGGTTTAGAATAAGGTTTAGGGTAAGGATTAAGGTTAGGTTTAGAATAAGGTTTAGGGTAAGGATTAAGGTTAGGCTTAGAATAAGGGTTAGGGTAAGGATTAAGGTTAGGCTTAGAATAAGGGTTAGGGTAAGGATTAAGGTTAGGGCTAGAGCTAGGGTTAGTAGATCGTTGATATGTTACTGATAATCTGTAGAGCATCTACAGATGGATGGACTATCCAAATAAAGTGTTACCCAATTCATCTCAATGACAAAATAAAACGTATTTTAGTGTTGTTGCTGTTATGACTCTTTCTCTTCATTTCTGGTTTCTCCTAGTAGGTCAAGATTTTGGAAAATACCAAAAGAGAAGCCTTCTCTTAAAAAATATGATATTCTAACAGAATATTTTACATTTTATAGTGTGATTGACCTCTGTAATCTGTAATTTATATGAATGGTCTTTGGAGCTTCAGAATAATGTTCTTTCTCAGTCTAACAGTTTCTGGAAAATAATGTTAGAGACACTTACATTTTGTCTTTCCGTTTCATCAGAGAAAAAAAGATCACGAGAAGGACAATTGGCGTCAAGCCCCGTTTTTCTCCGAATGAAAGTGGAGACATACAATCGAGTTCTCGGTTAATTTGGGAAAAAATGTACATTGTAGTTATAGCTTATCTATACATCCCTTAAGGGCAAACTTTTTTCTTTTACCTAGTTCCTCTATCATGACCTAGTTCCTCTATCATGACCTAGTTCCTTTATCATTACCTAGTTCCTTGATCATGATCTAGCTCCTTGATCATGACCTAGCTCCTTGATCATTACCTAGTTCCTTGATCATTACCTAGTTTCGTTATCATTACCTAGTTCCTTGATCATGACCTAGCTCCTTGATCATTACCTAGTTCCTTGATCATTACCTAGTTCCTTTATCATTACCTAGCTCCTTGATCATTGCCTAATTCCTTGATCATTGCCTAGTTCCTTGATCATTACCTAGTTCCTTGATCATTGCCTAGTTTCTTTATCATTACCTAGTACCTTTATCATTACCTAGTTCCTTTATCATTACCTAGTTCCTTTATCATTACCTAGTTCCTTTATCATTACCTAGTTCCTTTATCATTACATTGTTCCTTTATCATTACCTAGTACCTTTATCATTACCTAGTTCATTTATCATTACCTAGTTCCTTTATCATTACCTAGTTCCTTTATCATTACCTAGTTCCTTTATCATTACCTAGTTCCTTTATCATTACATTGTTCCTTTAGGCTAATTAATTTTTGTACAGCTGAAATTCTTCCCTTCCCCAGAGAACGACTATATGCATACTAGATAAACTAAGACAGAAATGTATATTAAAAATATCAAGCAAGTGCCCCTCCTAGCGTAAGAAAGACTTCACTGCAACTATCCATGCTTAGAGAGTTAGCCTTTCACTAACTTCCAGACCACTATAACGGGGCCTGTTCCACTTTGAACTTTTAGATATAAAAAAATCTATTTGAAACGCACTTTTTGATCGAAAAATATAATGTTGCATTCCTCAGACTGTTTCAATATCCTACCCTAAGCTACTTGTTTGAGTTAATTCAACCTGTTCCAATGAATAGACAGACAAAATTGGGTAAAAAGACAATTGAAATAGCCAACCTATACAAACACAACAAAAAGACAAGAATCCATAGGTTTAGAAATGAATATATAGGTCTACCGATAAATCCATAGGCCTACAGATTAATCCATAGGTCTACCGATGAATCCATAGGCCTACAGATGAATCCATAGGTCTACCGATGAATCCATAGGTCTACCGATGAATCCAAAGATCTACCGATGAAATATGCCTATAGTTCTACATGAGATACAAATAATGTAGACATTTTCTTTCAGGAAACATTTATTAATAAAATAAAATAAAATGTATTGGTGAAAGTATTGCAATTTCACCATGAAGAGCTAAAGAACCGACACCATTAGCTACAGTCGGAGAAAGAGATATGGGGGAGGGGAGGTAAAGAGAGAGAGAGAGAGAGAGAGAGAGAGAGAGACGGGGAGGCTGCACATTTTCATTCAGTTGTGTTTAATTAACAGTAGAAAAAAAATTGAGGTGAGGAGGGGGAAAAAATGGCAGGTGAGGGATAACTTTACCTTGGGCCTCGACGGAGGATAGTAGCACTGCAAGGAAGGCAGCCGCTGCCAGAGACAGCCTGATCTTCATTTTGACTCTCTTTCTCTCTCTGGTTCAGCAGAACATGAATGAGGCTACAAAAACAACGTGCAATTACGCACGCATCTCAGCAATGCTCCAACATTCCACATTGTACTTTAACACAAGCATCAAACATTTAAATGCCATATAATCCCAAATACACTATAGATGTGTCATATAGCAAGTGCATTCAAAGACAATGGAAAGACAATTGAACATCTAAACTACATTGTCTTATCATATTGGTCCAATTTAAACAGGGATTAAAAACATCGTAAGAAAACTCACTATCAACTTTTAATGCACAGCTGCAAATCGAAAACTGTCTCTTATACACTTTTCTATAGGATAAACGCGCTTCCTGCTGTAGCCTATCTGATCAAAAAGGCGGTCCCCGTTCAGTCAAGACTTGCCTTGGTGGAGATGGGAGTAGGCTAGAGCATGAGTCAAAAGCTATAAACTATCCAACATGTACAAACTATATGAAAACCCAACCCGTGTCTCCAAGCACAAAAAAAAACAATATCGTGTAATATCGAACACTGTATAGGCCACCAGTCCTAAGTGATACATGTTTCCTTTCTTCTCAAATTAAATTCTAATTTACTTCACACATTAGGAATTAACCTGCATGTTTAAACCGCGAAGAATATTCCAACGCCGACCTATATGCCCAATGCACATGAGTCCAAGACACACGGCATTTATGGCATGGTTGATGGGCAATAATAATGGGCAATAATTAATTTCAAAGACACCTTAACATAAAGACACCTTGACGAAAATGATCAATAGGCAAATAATAAATAGAAAAATTCAGAGCACAATATTGGGATTTCCTACTTCCCTGGTGTGCAGATGAGCATAACTAATCTCCCTTTACCTGCCAGATAGTCTAAACAGTAGTCCAATCCATAATTCCATATTCAATTAATTCAATACTGACCTGTAGAAATGAAGTTGTGCAGTCGCTCGTTTGATTTCAGAATACAAAAACAGTAAAGCCTCTTTGGATATGCCCCTTCTGGTAATGATGGATACAAGTTTTACGGGAGGATAATCAATATTCTAAGCACAGACGAAAACTCAGTTCTCCTCTTGCGGAGGTCACAGATCAGACGCCTTTTTCCAAGTGGGAAGACTCTCTACAATCTGCTACTTAATAGGGGGCTGTTCCCAACTCTCCCTTTACTATCGTAAGCTCTTACGACACTCAGCAAGCGTGGAACCCTGCCATAGATTGATAAATGCAGCCTCTCAAAGTGTGGGGATATACTTTTGGAAACTGAGCATAGTTTTCTGCATTCTTTTTCGATGATGCTTCTCTATGTGTTTTATCCACAAGTTCATAGCATCTGCGTTTGGAAACCAGGAGATGTATTGTTATTGGCAGCCGTTTAGCCGTTTTTTTACACAATGGAACAATGGAAAAATCTTCCACAGCCCATTTATTCAGTGACCACTTAAGAATCGGTAGGCCTAACAACGTCATTTTAATTGAATGGGATTTATGTCAGTAGATAAATATTTATAAATGTATTGTTATGTTATTGAAGTATTTAATAAGTCTTTGGATTCCACTCAGAAAATGTCAAGACATTCTTAACACTGTCCAATCATAATTATACAGGTGAGGCATGAATAAAGGGTGATGCTTTCTGTCCTGATTCCTTCTTCAAAGTGAAATAAAAAGTTAATCCATCAACCTAAACCTATAAACTAAAATGGCAAGGCCTACATCAAACAGTCATTTTGGCCTTGCTATTGAAAATAGGCTATTGGAGAAGCCTAATCCATCCTCACCCGGACGCTTATAAGAAATCCCATTATGCCCTCAGATGAACCACCAAACAGGCAAAGCGTCAATACAGGACTCAGATTGAATCCTACTACACCGGCTCTGACTCCTCGTCGGATGTGGCAGGGCTTGCAAAATATTACAGACTACAAAGGTAAACCCATCCTCGAGCTGCCCAGTGATGTGAGCCTACCAGACAAGTGAAATGCCTTTTATGCTCGAATCGAGGCAAGCAAGACTGAAGCATGCATGAGAGCACCAGCTGTTCCGGACGACTGTGTGATCACGCTCTCCGTAGTCGATGTGAGCAAGACCTTTAATCAGGTCAACATTCACAAAGCCGCGGGGCCAAACGGATTACCAGGACCTGTACCCAACTGGCAAGTGTCTTCACTGACATTTTCAACCTCTCCTGTTTCAAACAGACCACCATAGTCCCTGTGCCAAAGAAAGCAAAGGTAACTTGCCTTAATGATTACCGTCGGTAGCCATGATGTGCTTCGAAAGGCTGGTCATGGCTCCCATCAACACCATCATGCTGGAAACCCGTGACCCACTCAAATTCGCATACCGCCCCAACAGATCCACAGATGACGTAATCTCAATTGCACTCCACACTGCCCTTTCCCACCTGGACAAAAGGAACACCTTTGTGAGAATGCTGTTCATTGACTACAGCTCAGCGTTCAACACCATAGTGCCCACAAAGCTCATCACTAAGCTAAGGATCCTGGGACTAAACACCTCCCTTTGCAACTGGATCCTGGACCTCCTGATGGGCCACCCCCAGGTGGTAAGGGTAGGCAACAACACATCTGCCATGCTGATCCTCAACACTGGGGCCCCTCAGGGGTGCTTGCTTAGTCCCCTCCTGTACTCCCAATTCACCCACGACTGCGTGGCCAAGCATGACTCCAACACCCTCATTAAGTTTGCTGACGATACAACAGTGGTAGACCTGACCACCGACAATGATGAGACAGCCTATAGGGAGGAAGTCAGAGACCTGGCAGTGTGATGCCAGGACAACAACCTCTCCCTCAATGTGATCAAGACAAAGGAGCTGATTGTGGACTATAGGAAAAGGAGGGCCAAACAGGCCCCAATTAACATCGGCTGAAATGGATTGGGTCGAGAGTTTCAAGTTCCTTGGTGTCCACATCACCAACTAACTATCATGGTGCAAACACACCAAGACAGTTGTGAAGAGAGCACGACAACACCTTTTTCCCCTCAGGAGACTGAAAAGATTTGGCATGGGTCCCCAGATCCTCAAAAAGTTATACAGCTGCACCATCGAGAGCATGCTGACCGGTTGCTTCACAGCCTGGTATGGCAACTGCTTGGCATATGACCGTAAGGCGCTACAGAGGGTAGTGCATATGACCCAGTACATCACTGGGGCCAAGCTTCCTGACATCCAGGACCTATATACTAGGCGGTGTCAGAGGAAGGCCCAAAAAATTGTCAAAGACTCTAGTCACCCAAGTCATAGACTGTTATTTTGTTACCTCACGGCAAGCAGTACCGGAGCGACAAGTCTAGGACCAAAAGTCTCCTCAACAGCTTCTACCCCCCAAGCCATAAGGCTGCTGAACAATTAATCAAAAGGCCACCTGGACTATTTACATTGACTGACCCCCCACCCCCCACCCCCCCCCCCCCCCCACCCCTCCCTCACTTTACAAATGACCTCGACTAACCTGTACCCCTGCACATTGACTCAGTACCGATATAGCCTCGTTATTGTTGTCATTTTCTTGTGTTACTTTTTTATTTTTATTTTGTTTAGTTTTTTCACTTTAGTTTATTTAGTAAATATTTTCTTCAATCTATTTCTTGAACTGCATTGTTGGTTATTAAGGGCTAAGGGCTTGTAAGTAAGCATTTCACAGTAAGGTCTACCTACATCTGTTGAATTCCGGCACATGTGACAATACAATTTTATTTGATCTATCAATTACGTAGGCAATAAATTATAGCCCTACAGATCATTTGAAAGCAGAAAAACGTTTTCAACTGAACGTTTTATTGATAAAACGTGTTAATAAAATTAAAACAGAGATAAAAAAGCACGTCAACTTTTTCAGATGACAGAATTCGGTTTCCCGACCACCGGCCTGTTATGCGAGACCCAATCAATTCCCTTGAAGACATAGCCCTCTAGTGGCTCAAGAGGCAAAAAGCATCGCTGATTCCTTGAGCATTAGGTTCTACTTAATAAAGTATTCAGATAAAACTCGGTTAAAAAAACGTTACTAACATTATCACAAATGTCTGATGGCACTTTTTATTATCTATACACATTGTAAGATGTGCGTATAGCATATCATCATAGCGTATAGCATAGCATATCAAATCACTAACAAAAAGTCAACAATATTGATTAAATTGCATCTCATGACATTTTCCTATGATCTAGTACTTATTTCTGTGTAGAGTTCAAGGGACATTCCAAAATAGGAACGTCATATTCTAATTGTAGATATACTCGTAATTTCTTTACAAAGTATCATTTGATGACAACATTATGACTGCCCTTGGCTTAATGTGTCCTCCTTGGTTTCTAATAATAAGGTACTAATCTTACAGACTGGCTTTAAAGGAGCAAGACAGTGAAAACGTGAGGAATTGTATTCACATATAGAAGATAAATGACATATTACTATTTAAGTAAATACCAGTGTTTTCCCCATAAAATAAACCATTGGAATTGGAGCAAGATACGCTAGACAAGGTGGGATCTTTTTTGTTTTTGTTTTGTTTGGTTAATTATGCGAATAATGTCGGTGGAAACAGTTTTAACCGCCAATATTGATATAATAACCATGGAAGTAAACTTGGGAGTCACGCGATAACATGTGAGGTCCACTACCACTCGTCGAGAAAGCATGCAATTTATTAGGCTACAGATTAAATAAATTATGATGACGTTCACAGGGTGGTGAAAGTCTTATTCTGGTGACATGATAATCGATGCTTGCCTGCAGTTTGACAAATGAAAATGATCTTGCTCTTTTGTCCACAATAATAATCTCATCATGCAGTCTATATGTAACCGGTGTGAAATGGCTAGCTAGTTAGCGGGGTGCGCGCTAATAGCGTTTCAATCGGTGACGTCACTCGCTCTGAGCTCTTGAAGACAGTAATGGTGCTTCGTGCCAGCTGGCTGACGATGCTACACTTTTTCTGAAAGACGCTAACCAAATTCCCATATCGATCAATGTGATACAATCCTTTTCCAAAGCGTCTGGTCTATATCTTAACATTAATAAATGTGAACTCATGGCTGTCAAAGATTGAGTGACACCTTCATATTATGGTATTCCAGTAAAGGGAATACCCTGGGGCGGCAGGGTAGCCTAGTGGTTAGAGCTTTGGAAAGGTTGCAAGTTCAAATCCCCGAGCTGACAAGGTACAAATCTGTCGTTCTGCCCCTGAACAGGCAGTTAACCCACTGTTCCTAGGCCGTCATTGAAAATAAGAATTTGTTCTTAACTGACTTGCCTAGTTAAATAAAGATTAAAAAAAGAAGATCTTACATATTTAGGCATAACCATTAAGGATCAGAAGTCTAGTGGCTTACTAAATTTTAACCCTCTTAATAAAAAAAACCCAGAAGAAGCTAAATCAATGGCTACAGAGGGACTTATCTTTAAAAGGAAGAGTCCTAATAAGGTATCTCTAGACTAACATATGGCGCTCTATCGTTGTCTTGACAGTAAAATAAGCAAGGAGATAGACCAGATGCTTCTCAACTTTCTGTGGAGAAACTGTACCCATTACATTAGGAAAACTGTTGTAATAAACACATGAGAATGGTGGGCTGAATTTTCTGGACTTTACTACCTTAAATAATACTTTTAAGATCAATTGGATAAAACAATTCCTAAGACCTTCTTCTATGTGGAATTTTTGGTGGCCTTAACTTCATGTTGGTTTGCAATTATAATATTGACAAAGTTCCGGTGAAACTTTCTGCTTTTCATCAGCAGGTTTTCTTGTCATGGTCCTTAATTTATAAGCATGCTTTTTCTCCACACAGATATTATATATGGAATAATCGCGATATATTGTATAAAAATACTTCTTTGTTTTTAGATTATTGGTTCCGAAATAATATCCTATTGGTGAGCCAGGGGGTCTTTTACTCAGTTATAAGGAATTCTTATCACTTTACAAGGTCCCTTTAACACCTAAAGATTTTGCAATTGTTTTAGATGCCTTTCCCTCAGGTGTTGCTTTATTATTCAGACCTGACCCTCAGAGCCTACCTTCTGTTGACTCTGTTGACTCATCAGTTGGAAAGATTTGTTTCTCTTTTGGTCCATTCAACAACAGAGCTATATGAACCTTGTTTCAGCAGGATGTTGTATCTATACCTTATGTCATGCCTTATTGGAATGGATTTATTGATAATATCTGTTGGGAAAAAGTTTGGATGTTGCCACACACATACCTACTTGTTAACAAAATTAAGGAAGTTTCCTTTAAAATTATTCATAAATATTATCCTGCCAACCACTATATGAAGAAGTTTAAGGAAAACAGCAACTCAAAGTGCTCCTTTTGTAATGACCACCCAGAAACAGTGTTGCATCTTTTTTGGCATCGTATTCATGTAATGAAACTGTGGCAAGACATCAGTAGATGTATAATTGAACACATTTATGAAGATCTTACACTATTGTGGAGAGATGTACTGCTTGGATTCTTTACCTACGATAGAAATAAACTGAAACATTTTTATGTAATTCATTTCATTATTCTTTTGGCCAAATTTTATATTCACAAATGTAAATTTACAAACAAAAAAAAACATTTTCTTACCATACAAAAAGAAATTGAACTATATTTTAAGACAATTAAATACTCTATGAACAAAAAAGCTGTTAGAATAATAAGTGTCTGTATGTCCTTGTGTAATGTGATATTGTGCCCCCTAGCCCCGCCCCAGCCACGCCCCTTATCCCCCCTAGCCCAATTGTCCTTTGTATATTATTTATATATACTTGTGTTCCCACATGTAGTTCCTGTATTGATTTGTTGTTGAGAAGACAAAAAGGTAATGGTGCTTCGTGGGAGGCAGTTGTGTGTTTATGCTGATTTTAGAATATTCGCATGAAAATCTGTCGCCATTTGGAAGGAAACCTACCTACTGGTAATATTTCCCATCATGAGAATGGCATTAGTAGCAAACCAGACATGAACAAGATTAGCTATGTTTCCATCAACTTGTTCAGGGAGTTTTTGTCAACATTTAGAAAGTTCGCATGGAAAATAGATTAAACAATTGCCTGCTAGGGTGCGTTTCCATTGAACTGTCTTGTGTCGATTTAAACAGCTGGACGTAATGACGTCACTGCCCATCCCTTCCTTCAGGCTATGCTCAAATCCTACACACCAACCCGAGCATTCCGTTCTGCCACCTCTAGTCTCTTGACCCTCCCACCCCTACAGGAGGGCAGCTATGGCGCAGCCCTGTGCAAGCTCTTCTCTGTCCTGGCATGGAGAAGCTAGGCCAGCAGAGTCCCTGCCTCTCTTCCGAAGTCACCTGAAACCCTACCTCTTCAAAGAGTATTTTACATAATCCCCCCCCTTCTAGCTCTGACTTTGTTGTGAGGAAAAGTGTAGCCTACTTACTATGCCTGTGATATGTGGATGTCTCACCTAGCTATCTGAAGATGAATACACTAACTGTAAGTCGCTCTGGATAAGAGCTCTGCTAAATTACTGAATTGTAAAAACACTTTTTTCACAAAAACTTAGTGTTGAATAAAAATAAAAGTGTTTCTATTACTCTTTTACGCAAATTCCGCATTGGTGACAGCCTGTAGTCTCCCCTCCCACCTATCTGTTTCATGTCTCAGGTAGCCTGGGAAATCCAGCATGGATGGAATGCAATAACTGACTAATATTTGCCATATTCTAATAATTATCATGTGCCAATGTATCACCAAGGTCCGTGCCATGGTGAGACTTGCACTCCTGTAGATCTGAAATAATTGGATGGTGAAACTAGCTAGCCAACTAGAAAGCAAGGCAAAGCAATTCAGCCATTATTGAAAATCAGGACAATCCTTGTCTTGCAAAGATACATTTTTATAGTTGATAAAAATATATTTTTTCAAGCACTGAAAAACAACTTTTTCAAATGAACGTTATTGATTATTGACGTGTTATTGAAATGGAAACAGAAAGTCACAACTTTTTCAGACAAGAGAATTCAGTTTCCCGACCATCGGTCTATCATAATGTGAGACCCAATCAATTCCCTTGAAGACATTGCCCTCTAGCGGCTCAAAAGGCAAAATGCACATGCGAAAGCCCTGCAGCGATGCTTTCTGGTGCATTGCTTCAGAAAAAGCTCAGGAAATGTTTTTTTATTAACATTTCATAAACGTCTGAAACAAAAAAATTGAAACTTTTTATCTGCTATACAACACTGTAAGATGTGCACGCATAGTGTATCAAATCACCAACAAAAAAGTAAACAATAGAGCAAATTGCATCTCATGACATTTTCCCATGATCTAGACCCGATTTCTGTAGGCTGGAGCTCAAGGACATTCCAAAATAGGAAAGTCATTCTAATCGTAGATATACTCATTTCTTTACAAAGTATCAATTGATGACAATATTAACACTGCCCTTGGCCTAATGTGCCCTTGGTTTGGAACGATAAGGTACTAATCTTACAGACAAGTTTTAAAACGGAGCCACACCGCAAAAGTGGGGAACACTTGGTCACATGTAGAAGATAAAATCAATATATTGAGGAAAAGTGTAGCCTACTTACTATGCGTGTGATATGTGGATGTAAACCATTGAAGTCAGACCTTAAATGGTACACTTGTGTTTATAATAAGATCTGTACGCACGGGCGAAAATCTGATATCAACTTTGGAGGGGACAATTACATGAAGTTTTCTCAAGAGCAATTCCTGAGGGGGACACCAAAAGTAGTGCTGTAACACATAGCCTACATTGTAATATGGTAAATGTATATTGAGGAACCAAAGAAATAAGGTGTTTGCTGTACTCCTAACTACCGGTACCCAAAACTACACAACTAATCACAACAGCAATACCATTGCCTTTAACAAATCTTAGTTCAGTCACCAGTTTAAGTTGAGTGGGGGTATCCATGGCATTTTCCAATTATGTTCCTATTTTACAAGTAAAAAAAATGGAGAACCTTTCATAATGTTGCCAAACAAAGACTCAACAAACTTACCTGAGACTCCCTGTCTCTGCCAGTCTGTCCCTGCATATCTGTCCCCAACTCTGCTGTCTGTGTGCCATCTGTTGCCTGCTCTGCCTAATGACATCATTGTGAAACATTTCCATTAGAATTTCATTTCTTTCTTATGAACATTTTATCAACTAGTCTTTGAGATATTAGGCTACTAGGGTTCTTACTATGCGTTTTGGTGTATTGAAAAATACTCTGATGTCCGTCTTTTATTTTTCTGCCATTTTTCTACCTGGCTGGCTGGCTACACACACACACAGTGTGTAGGTTATTTACAGTAGGAGATGGGCTTCTATCATCTTCTATCATTCTATTTGGGCTTCGATCTAAAAGGTAGCTAGCAAATGTGAAACGGATTAAAATGACAAGAGTTGACAGCTGTATGAGTTCACCATTTACACAACATATGCTGCAACCTTTTGTAATTTTAATAGTTTGTTTCATATTGGCTGGCTTCCAACAATAGCTGAATTTGCAAAGCTAGTGAGCACCAATTCCGTTTCAGTGGTGTTTGCTATAATCTTTGCTACCCGGGTTAAATAAAGGTGAAATAAAATAAATAAATAAAAGTTCCCTTGCGACAATTTAGCTTTTGCAACGAGACCATTAAATATATTTAAGACAATGGTAGAAGAGAGTGTAATTCTGTTCAGTTTGGACTTCAGTTTATCGCTAACCTTATCACAGGGACTTTGAAGCACTAGCTTACATCATCTGCATGCTGATCTTGGAATAAATTGACGATAGCAAAGATTCCATCTTTGACGAGGGCACAAATGGAATAATTACTAGCTAGCTTAATAGTTAATATTTGCACGCTAGCTCTGCATATTCAGCTAGTGTGTGTGCGCGATTGACTGGATTAACCTCACGTCAGTTACGTTCATTGAGTGCCTTTCAGACAGTAGACACGACCCCTCTGTTACCTTGCCAACTAAGGAACTAGCAGTGGATCAAACCATTGAGGCAAAGGGTGGGGGGGGGGGGGGGGGGGGGTCGCAATCTTTTGAAACTTAAAAACGCACTATTAAGTGTCTATAATCAGCACAATTGCTTTCATTGCGTATTATTATTATTATTATTATTTAAATTACATAGTTATGTTTCAGTGATATATTGGGGGGGACAAATCATATTTTTCCCAGGATGGGGGGGGGGGGGTTGTGTCCCCCCCCGTCCCCCCCGGGATTTCCGCCCCTGTCTGTACGTACAGTGCAACGGGAAAGTATTCAGACCCTTTGACTTTTTCCACATTTTATTACCTTACAGCCTTATTCTAAAATGGATTAAATATTTTTTTCCTCAATCTAAACACAATACCCCATAATGAAAAAGCAAAAACAGGTTAAGAGATGTTTGCAAATGTATTAAAAATAAAAAACTGATATACCTTATATACTAAGTAATCAGACCCTTTGCTATGACACTCGAAATTGAGCTCAGGTGCATTGATCACCCTTGAAATGTTTCCACAACTTGGAGTCCACCTGTGGTAAATTCAATTGACTGGACATGATTTGGAAAGGCACACACCTGTCTATATAAAAGCTCCCACAGTTGACAGCATAAATAAAGGTATATCCGTTTTGAATACATTTGCAAACATCGCTAAACCCGTCAGAGAAAAAAAAACAAGCCACGAGGTCGAAGGTATTGTACGTAGAGCTCCGAGACAGGATTGCGTGGAGGCACAGATCTGTGGAAGGGTAGAAAAACATTTCTGCAGCATTGAAGGTCCCCAAGAACAGTGGCCTCCATCATTCTTAAATTGAAGAAGTTTGGAACCACCAACACTCTTCCTAGAGTTGGCCGCCCTGCCAAACTGAGCAATCGGGGGAGAAGGGCCTTGGCCAGGGAGGTGACCAAGAACCCGACGGTCACTCTGACAGAGCTCAAGAGTATCTCTGTGGAGATGGGAGAACCTTCCAGAAGTACAACCATCTCTGCACCACTCCACCAATCAGGCCTTTATGGTAGTGGCCAGACAGAAGCCACTCCTCAGTAAAAAGGCACAACAGCCCTCTTGGCGTTTGGCAAAAAGCACCTAAAGGACTCAGACCATGAGAAACAAGATTCTCTGGTGTGATGAAGCCAATATTGAACTCTTTGGCCTGAATGCCAAGCGTCACATCTGGAGGAAACCTGGCACCATCCCTACGGTGAAGCGTGGGGTTTTTTCAGCGGCAGGGACTGGGAGACTAGTCAGGATCAAGGGAAAGATGAACAGAGCAAAGTAGAGAGAGATCCTTGATGAAAACCTGCTCCAGAGCACTCAGAACCTCAGCCTGGGGCGAAGGTTCACCTTCCATCAGGACAACAACCCTTAGCACAAAGCCAAGAGAACACATGAGTGGCTTCAGGACAAGTCTCTGAATGTCCTTGACTGGCCCAGACAGAGCCTGGACTTGAACCCGATCAAACATCTCCGGGTAGACCTGAAAATAGCTTTGCAGCGACGCTCCCCATCCAACCTATCAGAGCTTAAGAGGATCTGGAGAGAATGGGAGAAACTCCCCAAATACAGGTGTGCCAAGCTTGTAGCGTCATACCCAAGAAGACTCTAGGCTGTAATCGCGGCCAAAGCTGCTTCAAAGTACTGAGTAAAGGGTCTGAATACTTATGTATAATGTGATATTCCCAATAATTTTTTAAAAATAAATTAGCAAACATTTCTAAAAAACTGTTTTTGCTTTGTCATTATGGGGTAGTGTGTAGATTGATGAGGGGGAAAAAAAGAATTTAATCAATTTTAGAATAAGGCTGTAACGTAACAAACTGTGGGTCTGAATACTTTCCCAATGCACTGTAGCCTAGCGGTTAAGAGCGTTGGGCCAGAAATCGAAAGGTAGCTGGTTTGAATCCCTGTGCCCACTGGGTGAATCTGTTGATGTGCCCTTGAGCAAGGCAGTTAGCCCTAATTACTCCTGTATGTCGCGCTGGATAAGAGCTTCTGCTAAATGACCAAGATGTTAACGTCTTTCTTCCTCTGCTGTTGTGACGACATGATCATACCAGACAACCAGACGTAGGCTAGCACCAACATTCCTCTATAGTCTACACCAGGGTTCCCCAACTGGCGGCCCGTGGGCCGAATATGGCCGGTGCGTGGTTTTATTTTGGCCCCACAAGTTTTCGGAGTAAATTATTTTCATTATTGGACAAAAAACACACACACAAAAAACACCAGGAAATCAGCTAATAATGTTCCGGCCCCCTGACCACCCGCTCAAGAAGAAGAAAAAAAAAAAATAACTTGACCTTGGCTGAATCTAGTCTACACACTGGTTCTATCAACATTGTTCTACATCATTTCAATAGGTAAAGCAATTAACATTGTTTATTCAGTTTAGTTTAAAGGATACACCATAACGAATGTCATCCACGCAGCAGGTGGCCATCTATCACCGCTGACCACAAAACACCTGCCGTAATTTTCTGTTCGTGTTCAGACGATTCTACATGTTGAATCACCACCGTTCGTCGCCACACAACAGGTGATCTACTTCACACAGCCAACGTTCGTTATGGTTTGTCCTGTACTTAAAATATAAATTTAAACATACAAAAAGGACGAATGACACTTCATTATGAGGCATATTTAATCATCCTGTTACAATAAATAAATATTGATCCCATGAAACAGAAATCATTATGACAGGACAAATCAACCCTGAGGACATGGAGACAACGTTTTACAACTAAGTGTGTGTTGTAGAACATGTGAGCCCAGGAGCTGCAGTCACTCCTTCTTGGGGAAAGATGCACAAACCAGCTCATATATGACATATGCAGATCCTGCAATGAAATGTAAGACGTTATTACTAATTAAATAAAGTGTTATTACAAAAAGGTACTGAGCAATTTAATGTAGTAATGTACAACCATACTAAACCAAGATCTTATGTCTACATGGATTAGTTTGCCATGGAGTCCATCTGTACTCACCCAGAATAGTGAGTGCCTTTGTTGTTCTGTATAGGATAGCGTCGCTGACACCCCCTTTCAAATGAATTGGAATTTCATTGTCCTCCTGGTGAAGAAAAATATACCGTATTAAATTCATGTAATACACAGCAACATGAAGTACAAGCATCCTGCATCCTTTAAGCTCACCAAAGCTGTGGTGTTCTCTTTTGGCGCATTTCCAATGAGGATTCACCCCAGTGTTATAACCGAAAGGCTTAGACAATGTTTCCATCTACACAGGCCTGCACCCTATGTCTCACTGAGCCATGACTCCGGCGGACCTGCTCTGACTTGGAGCCAAGGCAAGGCCCTAGGTACTTTTCATCTTGCATTTACATAGCAATGCCTAACTGTGAACTTTAACACCATCTCACAAAGCACATTTTACATTTTACATTTTAGTCATTTAGCAGACGCTCTTATCCAGAGCGACTTACAGTAGTGAATGCATACATTTCATACATTTTTTCCCCCCGTACTGGTCCCCCGTGGGAATCGAACCCACAACCCTGGCGTTGAAAACACCATGCTCTACCAACTGAGCCACACGGGACCACAGAGCAGAGGTTGTTGATTCTGCTCATCACAAGTTTTTAGTGTTACACTCCTGATATATACACAATATACTAGAGCTCACATTAACATAAAACTCTGGCGGCCCACTAGTGTGGGTAAGTCTCAAGGGAAAAGCACCATTTGAGTGGACATTGACTTACTTGAATGTATCTTTTCATCTCCTAGTAGAGCAAAGGGATTCAACAGTGCATCTCCAGAGAACTCTGTCTGGGTGGTTGAATGGTCATTAATGCCCACAAACTGACCATTCTAACCACAGAATGCAACAAGTACATTCCAGCAATCCAGCCATTGCACTTGTAATTATTTACAGCAAGATCTGCACCAAGTTTTAGAAAGCATTTAAAAGCAACACAGTTTGCACAATCACTTATTGAAAAGCAGCCAATGATGAGGCAGTGGCATCACTCTCCCCTGATCAGTTGCCAGTGGTAATTAGAGTCAGACATGGGTTTCTCATCTCTCTCACAACGTTGATACGATCCCAAATGGCACCCTTTTTCCTATTTAATGCACTACCTTTGACGAGGGCCCATAGGTCTCTGGTCAAAAGTAGTGTACTATGTATGGAATAGGGTGCCATTTGGGACACATTATTTGACTGTTTTCAGTTTACACCCAGCATGCAAAGCATTAACTCCAACCCAATGAGCTTTTGTCAATCACATATACTTATCCGTCAACTATATGTAACTCGGGCTTCATTGGAGGGGAACTACAAGTGGACATGTCACCAGTCATCAAAACATAAAATCCCTGTCAACAATAATTTCAAGCTACATTTTCCATGACATTAAACTAACATTCCAAAGAGTTGATTTGAACGTCATATTTTAAGGACATTGCCTATTAAAGCCGTCAGCCATATAAACCCTGTCAATTACCTGGAAATGCTTCTGCTTCTGTGTAACCCTTCTCCAACTGCCTGCGGGAGCTGCTGCTCAGCGTCCGCCGCGACACATGCTGGAGCGCCTGTCAAATTACGAAAAAGAAGCATCAATTTCAAGCCCATCGGCACTGTAGTTTTACAGATATATTTTAAGATCAGCGCTGGCTTGGAATAGGCCGCTGTCTACCTATGTATTTAACCAAGTTAATTTGCCATAAACACAAGTAAATAAAAAAACGTTTAACAGTTAGCAGATAACGTTAACAAGCTAGCTAAATAGCTAGTTAAATGGCTAGCTAGTAGTAGCTACTACCTGTCATCCCATGACCGCTAAAGGCTAGTGACGCTACCCGTCTTCTAGGGAGCATAAAAGAGTCAAATCGATTCCGTTGAATACAGATATTAACAACTGCAATCAAAACATGACTAAATCGATATCTTACTTGAATGTGTCGGTAGATCTTCTCCCCACGTCAGTCGTCGTACAAGGACACCGGAACACCACGTTTCCGCTAGTTTCTTCTTTGGAGTATTTACTGACGCGTCAGGAAAGTGGGCATACTGCCACATACTGGGTAGAAGTGTGAACTTGGAGAATAACCAAGCCAACACCAGCTACTGTATCTGGGCTATAAAAGTACTGTCAAAAGTGGCTCAAGATTCAAACATTATATTAAGTATACATTCACTTTTTCAATTTTGAAACATTTTCAAATAAAATTCTGGTTAACAACATGAGTTGTCCAAATATTATTTTATTTGTCAAGCAACAGGCGTATAATCTCCAGGTAACTCATGTGCAAAACATATTTCACCAATTTGCAACAATCTTAGTAAGAAAATAAATAAGGATGTTTTTCCATAGAATAAAATGAATGCTAGACTGGTCCAAGGTATATCTGTGTTCTTGCCTACTTATTTGCCATGCTAAACATGTTTTACATAATGAATTTGCAAGAATGCAGAAACAGACTGGCACCCAGGCTACATGGAGCTTTGGTCCCTGAAAACCTTGAAATTTACTATTTTCATTTGCGTTATGTTACTTAAACTTCACTCTGCATATTTTAGGCAGCTGAACAGAATTACTACTTATACACTGAGAAAATAAGTTCTAAAGTACATTGAAAACATTGCAAGCGTTCCATAACGCTTGACCTGAAAATCTGTGCACATCCTTGTGCAATCTATAGAGACCTATCTGTAGTGTAAACAGACCAGAAATATGTTCCTCAAACTACTGTACTGTATGTAACAAGAACATACTTGTATGAATAAACAGCCTTGACTCAAAGCAATTCAACATTTAGCCTAACGGACTGTTCCAATTCGCTTGACCATATTCAAACATTATGTTAAATAATTTATTCATATAGAAGTAAACTAATAAACATCTATGACTGACACATATTTCTGCATTAAAACGGTACTATCTGCACATTGATGTAGCGTCATTACATTTCAACTCACTGTCAATACAACATCTTGACAGAAAAACCTACGTAACTGCATAGCTTTCTGACAATGAAAAATAAATATGAGTGAACTCTCCCCTGATGTATTTGCTCTTCCAATACTTGCACAGCACTTTTGACAAGCAGGCCATTCTTACACACAGTACACAAGAGACCACCAGTGCTTGTAATTAACCACTGGTTACACCCATGCCTCTGCTAGCCAGCATGCAACATACATACAAGATGTCTTTAGTTAGGGATGTCAGCGGTGTTGTTGCGGCTGCCATATTTGTGGTGGATGATGAGGAGGACCACTCCCAGGAAGAAGCAGACGGAGCCCACAGTGATGTAAGCGATGCCCAGGAAAGGGTTCTTGCCCCCCATCCAGGAGATGGTGCTCAGGATCACACGCTTCCGGCCCTCAAAGCTACGAACAGGATAGTCTAGGATCAACTCATTAAGGAAGACTCAACAAATGCTCAACTTCAGACCCATTTAACATTTGACTTACAAAATAACTCTAGCAAGAAGGATCTTAAAAGGGAGTGGCTCCTGATCTGTGATTGGATCTTTTATTTATTTATTTATTTCTGAGGCTCAGACAGAAAAGATAGTCATGGATCAGGAGCCACTGCCATCTTAAAAACGTATCATACAATAACAATGTGGACTGGTATTATATAATTTGTAGTCTATATTAGTGGAAAAAACAAAGAAAGCCAGTATTCGTCATCACCCAGCTGGTGATACCTATTGTTATTAGCAAGTGAAGGAATGGCCCCCTACTGAACACGGCCCAACATTGACCTGGTCTGTCTGACCTATTATGACAATGACTGATTTGAACATTCCTATCAAAACACAAGCTATCATTCCACAAACCCAAACTTCCTGTACAGCTGTATCATTGAACAGCTGTCAGTGAAAGGATACTGTAGGTGACTTCCAGGGTGTAGTTGCCACGGGGAAGTGTCGGCGTCATGTTGTTCTTCTTTTGGATAATACGGTACAGCTTACGGAAAGTGGGGAGGGCAGCTGTGCGCATCCACACAATGAAGTCCTCATTGATGAAGCCATTATTCTCAGCGTCTGTGTCTAGTTCATAGACAGGCTTGCGCCAGTTGATCGGCTTGGTTGTACCTGGGAGAGGAAATGATAGTGAGATTCCTAGGTAAAAGACAGTGAGATTCCTAAGTAAAAGACAGTGAGATTCCTAAGTACATTTTTTTTTTACTCTTTATCATCTTCAATAGTAACAATTCTGCTGAGTGCTTGCTCACCTTGAAAAGCACTTGTGAGGTTGGGGTTGCCTCCTGGATTCCTGAACTTCACATGCTTATCTGTCCACCAAGCGATCCCCTTCTTCATCAGAGGAATTTGGATTCTTGTGCCATTAGGGTCAATGTAATACAGATCCAAAGTGTCTGAGGAAAGAGATCATGAATAAACAGAGCTGCTCTTATTGCAATTCTAGTAATGATGGTCTAAAAAGGACATAACGGTCTTACCATTAAACATGCTGTTGGCGATTGCACCACAGGGAGCAATTGGCATTTTTTCATTGCGAGCATAGGGCTCACACTCTTTACTGGGGTTCTGTGGACATTGCAAGCAGACATGTAACTTTAGATCATTGCACAGAACATCTCGCCAATTTCATGGATATGTCAGATAACTAAAGATGTAAAATTGTTGATGATCAGTCAAAAGTCATTGCAGAGATTCAGGAATGCAGTGGGAAAACAGGTAGCCCGTTTTAAAGGCATAATATGTACCATTAGAGAGGTGGTGTCACCATTCAGTTGACTGTCATCCCTGGACTTGACATAGCGCCGGTGATTTTGGTAGAAGTTGGACAGGCCATAATACATGAATACGTTGCTCTGTTGAGACAAAATTCTATTCAATGTTCATGATGATCACATTTGAAATTCAGAAACCTTTCAACAGTGGGTACTTGAGAAGACTGATGAGACCCTAGGCCCACTGGTAAAATGCACGAGGGGGTAATTCAAATGGTACTCCAGGGAGAGCAAAATTCAGTTGGTGGTATAGTAACCACTGACATAGTGTATAGGTTGCTATTTGGGATGCAGACATCATGCTTCATACTTACTTCAAAGGGCTGTTCCAGAGAGAAGGGCAGTACACAGGTGCATGGTCTTGTGCTGTTCCAACTAAAGCTTTGGGAGCAGTTGAAGCATGGGCTGGACATGTCAGTCCCAGTATAATCAATCTGTAATGACATGTATACATCCAAACAGTAATTCCAAATGGCTGGTAATCTGCTGCCTAACATTATTTCAAATGTATTTATTTATTTTATTTAACCTTTCACAGGCAAGTCAGTTAAGAACAAATTCTTATTTACAATGATGGCCTACTAATCCACAAATGGTGCACCTGTGACCTGACATCAAATACAGTACATTAACAAGTAGATTCCGCTTATTTACACGGAGGTCGGAACACAATCATGGTTAGATTAAGACACCGAGGCCAATCAGCTCCTTTGTTATTCAACGTGACATGCCAATTCATAATGGCTGATATGGCTACTGTTAGCTAGCATGAAGACAAAAGGTGCAGTTTTCTGGGAAAAACGGGCAGTTTTTCAATCTTCTCGATGTATCAGTTTGGATATAGGTACAATTTGGAATACAGTGGCACATCCCATCCCTGCATTGAGGTACATTGTGTCTTAATCTAACCATGATTGTGTTCTGACGCAAGTGCAGCTAAGATAGAACAAGCATAAAGCGGTAGGGTCGGAATCTGTTGGCTACAAATATATAAGCCATGGTCTAATTAAGCAATAAGGCACGAGGGGGTGTGGTATATGGCATATTACACGCAATGCGGAGTGCCTGGATACAGCCCATAGCCGTGGTATTGTAACCACAACCCCGAGGTTCCTTATTGCTATTATAAACTGGTTACAATTGTAATTAAAACTAACAAAAATAAATGTTGTCATACTATATGGTCTCATATACCACGGTATACAGCCAATCAGCATTCCGTTTCTAATGGCCTTTGTAGGACTTGTTTGTGTTTAGGCTATATTTTTTGTTGAAACCGATCATCATGAGAAACAACACTGGTGGGGGGAAATATACACGCAAATAGTAATTTTGAGGCACATGGAAGTGTGTCAAAATGAGCTTTTTTTTGGTTTTTGGTGGCGGGATCAGGCTTCCCCATACACCTGTCCCATCCCCCTCCCTAGTGATACTGGTGCCCCCTTCCTCTTGGACTTATTGAGTACAGTAAACAGCTAGCTAAGGATCCCGGATAGCACGGGCCTTACCTCGAACTCCTTGATGTTGTTGGACGTGACGTAGAGGCCGATACCAATGGGGATGAAGATAAGCCCGATAACGAAGAAAGCTGGAAGAACTGTGCCCGCTGTCAGGATGGGTTGCCAAGCAGGTAATCGTTGTTGTTTAAACGCTGTGTTATCGGGCTTTTTATTCTGGATGGTCCCATCACCAGGTACGGCGACGTGACCGTCTTCCTTCGCGTTGTAGCTCGACGCCATCATGGCTTCACTCAGAACGGTTCTGTTCTAAAATAAAACAACCAGTGGCACTGCAGTGGCAGCTATTATAGCGAGACTCCCTGAAGCTGAAGAAGCTAACAATTTATCTGAGACAAGTATGAGCATGCTCTGATAAATAAGGTATAATTGTGGTCGCTTTCTATAGGTTATTTCGCAAGATAACTCATTTTAATGAAATCGAGCTACCCCAGCGTTACGAACAGCCAAGTCAGGAAGTTTTTTTTTAATTGTTTTTTTTTGACATACGTGATGACATCATCAAATATGATGAACGTTTCACCAGTGACAAAATCTCATTTTCATTCATAATATCATTTTAATTCTAATTATTTTCTAATGTAATAAAATATGTTTTTGTTTTTCCCAATAAATTGATGTTGAACATTCTCGTGACCTGAGTTGACCAAAACCATGGTCTTGATTTGTCTACTTGGAGATCAAATGATGAATTCTTATATAATGATAAACATCCGTTTGAATATTCAGATTTATTGAGGCAAATAAATAACCAGCTAATATAGCATACATGGGTCATCCTTGGACAACTGTGCCTGATTACCTTGATTGATATCATAAATTACCTTTTTAGGGCATATTATCTAGACTGTGTGTATGCTATACAAGGCACACAATGCTCTGTATGTTGTCCATATAGTTCACCATATAGCCATCGTCAACTGATGGTGTCTGGTAGCATGTTTTTATCTGCTTTATAGTAATGCATAGCCTATTAATCCAATCCCAGTCTCTTAATAATACAAACCATTTGGTGGGTGCTTATATTTGTCCTATTTCACAAATGTACAAGTGTGTATTAATATGCATGTGTGAATTGGAATTGTGTTTTTTGCAAATCCCAACTCTCCATGAGACACCTACGTAAAGTGGGGTCAAGGCCAGGGTCTGTTTTCACAGACATCGTGCACCATGAGTCTGGCAAACCGAGACTGATTCTAGCAAGTGATGATCTCATCATATAGGTCAGTCTACCATAGACAATGTTAGGGTAGTGGTGTTTTTCTTCTTTTTTTATATCTAAAATGATTTACCAAAATTCATATCATGCTTCTAAGAATTGAAATAAAACACAGTGCACTCCTGATCTGAGGTTAACCATTTGACCATCTTGAAGTGGATTTTCTTTAGGTTATCCTCATACACACAAAATAGTGGGAATAAACATATTACTGTATACATTTGGTGTGACCAGTATTGTGTTTCTATCCCACATACAGTATATACACTGCGTGCACAATTATTAGGCAAGTGAGTATTCTGATCTTATCATTGTTTATATTCACATTTTTGAACTCCAAACCATATAAACTTGAATGCTTATTGGATTTAATCATTTTCAGGTGATATGTATTTGTGTAATGACGGAGGGTGTGGCGAAAGTGAATAACACCTTATATCAAGGTGTGCATAATTATTAGGCAGCCTCATTACCTCAGGTAAAATGGGCCAAAAAAGAAATTTAACTGACACTGAAAAGCCAAAAATGTAAAATGCCTTTCAGACGGATGCGACACTCTTTAAATAGCTAAACTATTGAGGTGTGACCACCGGACATTCAAACGTTTTGTTGTGAATAGTCAACTGGGGCGCAAAAAACGCATGGGGAAGAAAAGGTGCAAATTAACTGCAAAAGACTTGAGAATAATTAAACGTCAAACTACCAGGAACCCATTATCCTCCAGTGCCACCGTATTCCAGAACTGCAACCTACCTGGAGTGTTCAGAAGTACAAGGTGTCAAGTGCTCAGAGACATGGCCAAGGTCAAGAAGACTGAAACAAGACCACCACTGAATAAGATTCACAAGTTGAAGCATCAAGATTGGACAAAGAAATACCTGAAGACAGATTTTTCAATGGTTTTATGGACAGATGAAATGAAAGTGACTCTTGATGGACCAAATGGATGGGCCCGTGGCTGGATCAGTAATGGACACAGGGCACCACTTTGAGTCAGGTGCCAGCAAGGTGAAGGAGGGGTACTGGTGTGGGCTGCTATCATTGAGGTAGTTGGACACTTTCGGGTTGAAGATGGACTGAAACTCAACTCCCAAACCTACTGCCAGTTTCTGGAAGATTCTTTCATCAAACAGTGGTACAGGAAGAAGTCCTCAGCATTCTAGAAGGCCATGATCTTTATGCAGAACAATGCTCCATCACATGCATCCAAGTACTCCACTGCTTGGCTAGCCAGCAAGGGCCTCAAAGATGCCTGAATAATGACCTGGCCCCCTTCCTCACCTGACCTAAATCCTATTGAGAACTTGTAGGCCCTTCTCAAACGTGAGATTTACAGTGATGGAAGACAATACACCTTTTTGAACAGCATTTGGGAGGCTGTGGTTGCTGCTTCAGCGAAAATTGATCGTGAACAGATCAAGAAACTGACAGACTCTATGGATGGTTGGCTCATGGCAGTTATTGAAAATAAGGGTGGCTATATTGGTCACTGAATATTTTTGAAAGGCCAAAAATGTTATAGTTGTCATTTTGTGTTACTTATCTGTTACACTTACTCTAAAAATTGAGAATAAACAAGTGAGTTGAAATTACTTTTGTGATTTAGTTGCCTAATAATTGTGCACACTTATATATTTCCCTGAGAAAGACAAAACTCACTTTTCCTTTGCTAAACATTCAGGTTTGAGGTTCAATAACATTTTGGATTGACTGAGAGCATTGTGTTTGTTCAACAATAAAATTAATCCAGAGGAATACAATTTGCCTAATAATTGTGCACGCAGTGTAGTGTACACTGAACAAAAATAGAAACGCAACAATTTAAAAGATTTTACTGAGTTACAGTTCATATAAGGAAATCAGTCAGTTGAAATGAATTCATTAGGCCCTAATCTATGGATTTCGCATATCTGTATTCCCAGTCATGTGAAATCCATCTGTTGGTCACAGATACCTTTAAAAAACGGTGTGACCACCATTTGCCTCATACAGCGCGACACATCTCCTTTGCATAGAGTTGATCAGAATGTTAATTGTGGCCTGTGGAATGTTGTCCCACTCCTCTTCAATGGCTGTGCGAAGTTGCTGGATATTGGCGGGAACACGAACACACTGTCATACCCGTTACTCATGAGAATCCCAAACATGCTGAATTGGTGACGTGTCTGGTGAGTATGCAGGCCATGGAAGAACTGGGACATTTTCAGCTTCCAGGAATTGTGTACAGATCCTTGCAACATGGGGTGACAGACAGCGATGCCATACACGTAGTCTGCCATCTGCCCAGTGCAGTTGAAACCGGGATTAATCCGTGAAGAGCACACTTGCCCAGCGTGCCAGTGGCCATCGAAGGTGAGCATTTGCCCACTGAAGTCGGTTACGACGCTGAACTGCAGTCAGATCAAGTCCCTGGTGAGGACGACGAGCACGCAGATGAGACGGTTTCTGACAGTTTGTGCAGAAATTCTTCGGTTGTGCAAACCCAATGTTTCATCACCTGTCCGGGTGGCTGGTCTCAGACGATCCCGCAGGTGAAGAAGCTGGATGTGGGGGTCCTGGGCTGGCGTGGTTATATGTGGTCTGTGGTTGTGAGGCCGATTGGACGTACTGCCAAATTCTCTACAATTACATTGGCTTATAGTAGAGAAATGTAACATTAAATTCTCTAACAACCGCTCTGGTTCCTGCAGTCAGCATTCCAATTGCATGCTCCCTCAACTTGAGACATCTGTGGCATTGTGTTGTGTGACAAAACTGCACATTTTAGAGTGGCATTATTGTCCCCAGCACCAGGTGCACCTGTGTAATGATCATGCTGTTTAATCAGCTTCTTGATATGCCCCACCTGTCAGGTGGATGGATTATCTTGGCGAAGGAGAGATATTCACTAACAGGGATGTAAACACATTAATGCACAACATTTGAGAGAAATAAGCTTTTTGTGCATATGGAACATTTCTGGGATCTTTTATTTCAGTTCATGAAACACTTTACATGTTGCGTTTATATTTTTGTTCAGTAGATTTCCACAATTGCACATCGTCCTGTTAAATTGTTTCTCTAATTAGTTTTTATTCATCCATCTCTACACATAGTTATAATATAGTTTATGCAGCGTTTATAGTATATATTGTGTTTAGTGCCTGTGTACATACTGTATGTGGATTGTGTAAATTCTGCGTCTGTATATTGGGGCGGCAGGTAGCCTAGTGGTTAGAGCGTTGAGCCAGTAACCGAAAAAATAAACGAAAAAAATCTGTCGTTCTGCCCCTGAACAAGGCAGTTAACCCACTGTTCGTAGGCTGTCATTGTAAATAAGAATTTGTTCTTAACTGACTTGCCTAGTTAAATAAAGGTTAAATTAAAAAAAGTATATTTTTTTTACTGTCTGTAACTCTGTAGCAGCACCATTTCACAGAGTCAAATTCCTGTAAAAAATTGACTTAAGAGTATCTTTCCTCACACACAAACTGCTGCAGAGTTAACTCTGATCCAGGGTGTTACGTGTGGCTTGAGTCTTCTTCAAGCCTTCCATTGAAGCCTGGACCAAATCTACTGCAAAGTACACTTTTCATACCTCCGATACAACTCCTGGCCCTACTTTGCATTGTGGTGTAAGCCAGAATCCAGTGGTAATGCTATCAGAAAGCCCACAGAATTGAGAAGAGTGCATTTTGAGGTGCTCCCAAGGTTAGAAATCATCTCCATGACAGCCTGCTAAGTGCTGACTGTCTATTTGCTGATCAGTTGGCCATATGGTTGCTGTGCAGGCCACTTGTCAGAAGGTGAAGGAAGTTCCACATCACTGTCTCGTCTGGGCTCAACTATCACATGGTGCACAATATTTCCTGTGGGGACAAGAAATCATTAAAAGAACCATGAGTAATACTGTGCCATTGTATCCTCACTCAGACCAACCAGTGAATACATGAGGGTCATTATTCAAATCGAGGTAAGGGTTGCATCCCAAATGGCACTCTATTCCCTTTATAGTGTACTACTTTTGACCAAGGCACATAGGGTTATATAGTGCACTATATAGGGAATAGGGTGCCATATGGGACACAGAAGACAAGAACAGAGTCCTCTAATAACCTACTGATACTATTATTTCAAGGTTAACTTTGTATTTCTATAACACAGCATTTTGAAAACATGAATGATTCTTTGTGTTCAAAATTTGATCATCAGAATAATCCACATAAGCTTTATTCCACCAACATCTCAGTCAAACAACCCCAGGGAAGTGAAGGCAGTCAAACAACCCCAGGGAAGTGAAGGCAGTCAAACAACCCCAGGGAAGTGAAGGCAGGCGACAATATGCAGGATCAAGATGCATCTGAATGAAAGTGGAATTGACTATTGAATCTGAGTTTCAGCCATCTCATGTTTACTGTCCCAGGCCTGGTTTCCAGATGCTTCTCTTCGCAGGCAGACCCTACATTAACCCACCATCACCTTCTCTTCTCTATGGTTGCGTCCCAAATGGCATCCTATTTCCTATATAGTGCACTACTTTTGACCAGGGCCCATAGGAGTCTGGTCAAAAACAGTGCACTATATAGGGAATAGGGTGCCATTTGGGACACATCCTGTTTCCATTGGGTCTGGTACCCGTCTCCCTACTGAATATTCAGTTATGCCCTCCCATGCACCATGTTATCAGCAAGTTTTTTTCTTCTTTTGTCTCATTCCACTTACATAAACCTTTGTTCATCTGCTCATCAAATCAAATTTTATTGGTCACATGCACATATTTAGCAGATTTTATTGAGGGTGTAGTGAAATGATTGTGGTGTAGCGGAATGCTTGTAAAGTATTAGGATAGGAGGTTGTGTTCTCTTGGGAGCAGTAGTGTGTGGTTTTTGTTATCACTTTACAGAGAGGAAGTCTGCTTGTTAGAAATAAGTATTTCTTAATCGCTCTAGAGGGTATGTTTAATCAACTGGTGCATGGCTATGAGCGCATCACCACCCTGTGTTGAATTTCCTCTCTGTCTGGGTCCAGACCTGTGGCCTACCTTCCCTCAGCACTTCCTTTTCACATCCTTGTTTAAATACATTTTGGAACAGGAGTAATTTGGAGGAAATACTGTAGGCCTCGATGGTCACTAGCCAAATGTAGTGGACCTTACTGTACGTCCATAGTCCAGGTAAATGTAGGCTACATTCATTATTTACCATATAAATAACATTACATTTAGTCATCAGATCAGAAAGACGGGTTCATTCTTTTTTACTCTCCAATTGAGCTGTCCATATTTGTCCAGATGAGGGAACCATAGATCATCATCAGAACATCAAATCATCTTGAGACAGGCTACATAGGGACAAATGCTGGAAGCTAAAGTATGATGATGCAATGCATCTGACTCAAACTTGACTTGATAATTCAATGACAAGGCTGCACCTTACAGTCTGGGTGCTCTTGAAGCAGAAACATAAATGTGAGAATGAAAACTATTTTGTACAGAGATGTAGAATGTCCTCCGCGTCCTCTGCGATCTAGCCCTGAGGCAATACCGTACTGATAAGAGAATTATCTAATAAAGGTAAATGAATCAATAAACCATGATGAATTATTAGTCATACAGCATGGTTAATGAATAATCAATGTAATGATCAATGTAGTGATCGATTGGTCTGATTAGTTCCAGAAAGTCCAGGAACCACTGGAGAGGGAAAGAAATGTGTGTATGTAATTAGTATAGAGAGCAGGGGACAGATGGTAAAGGGAGTAAAACTTCAAAGGGTTCTTAACCTTGAGGGAAAGGAACAGGCTGAGCTAGATAGTGATAAACAGTGTGGGAAGTCAATGGGGGATGCAGGTCACCAACAGTTTGTGTGTAAATGCATGTGCGTAAGTAAGCAAGAACTATAAAATGACTGTTTTGTTATCCTGACCACAGAACGTTCTCTGAATAAAGCTACAGAAACCTTTTGCAGAAAGCTGAGTCCTTGCCTAATTATTTAACCCATTGTCTTACAAACCTTGGGCATTAGTCAAGGCGAATTGATTATTATCAAGATATAAAATTATTCTAACAATTGGTCCTTCGAGCCGGATCTCAAAAACTGCCGCTGTCGTTCCAAGGAGACACCGAAACCGTGCACGGGCGGATGAAAAATCCGTAAATCAAAGACCTGGCCCTTTCTGTGGGTTCTTTACAGGACGGTGGCAAACTGGTACGCGACAGAGGTGGTGACGAGATTCAACGAACATTGAAAAACTCAGCTGCAAATAACAAGGTTAGTAAGCTTTATTTATACTTTTGGGGAATAGCACCTGTATGATTACATTAAATAAGGAGTGAGTGATACACCTGTGTGTCTGCATTGCATGATGAAATGAGGAATACACCTGTATGTCTGCATTGCATGATGGAATAAGGGACACAATTGGGTGTTGGCATTAAATGAGGAAACATTGATGTGAGTGAAAGGCAAAAGCGATTGATGTGAGAGTGAAAGGCGGGAGCAAGTAGAGGATTTTAATGTACTCTGGGTGTTAGACGCTGAAATTGGTGAATGTTATAGCTGGTGACCTGGCTTCAGAAGTTCGCATGGAGAAAACGGTTTTAAAGGGAATCAAGTATTCTGCGCGAATGGAAGGCAGGAATTAGTTGTAAATTGAAAACGACGAATTTGAAAACGAAGCAGGGTCTGAAACGACTCTGGGCAACTGTGGCCACTGCATAAAACTAAACTAGGGCTTATGGTGAGACCTGATAACGTAGCAAAAGGGTCAAAAAACCATAAGGGGATAGTCGGTACCTAAATATAGGTTATTTAGGTCTGATATCTATGGGAGAAGAGAGACCTAATATGGCGGAGTGAGAAACAGATATTATTGTCAACAATTACATGAAGCAACAGATAAATAGGCTGTTAACTAGGGCTTTACGACCCCTGGAAAATAGTTTATAATTGCATACGTATGCGACCTAATGTCTGATCGACAGTCCCCTCTATAGATAAAGTTTCGAGAGAGATAGAGTAACTATGCTGGGATGAGTGATTGCGTGTGAGGAGAATTCTGTCAACAATCGCGAGAAAAAGACAGGCAGTAAAACCTAAAAATAATACGGGTTGCAGTGTTTGTCTATGAGTGAGATAAAGACAGGGTGTCAGGATAGATACGTATGATCATTCTAGCAGAATAACTCTATATTGTGAGAAGGAAATTAATGGGTGTTGTTACACATAGAAAACATATTGCTCAAATCAGTCGCAAAAAAAAAGCTGGTTTGTTCTTTTAAGCGTGGGATAGAAGCAATGTGTCATAGCATGCGAATAATTATTCCCCAAATTCTAGGTTAATAACGAAAACATATTGTTAAAATCAACAGTCGCGAAAAAAGCTGGTTTGTTCTTTTAAGCGTGAGATAGAAGCAATGTGTCACATAGCATGAGAATAATTATTCTTCAATTCTAGCTTAACAACGGTAAATAGCATACACATAAATATTAACAACGAGTAGACACTGATTGTAGTTGATCCAGAGTTTTATAAATTAAAGCACATAGAATAAAAAATAGTTTAGGGTTTTTACGAATAATCCTTCTAAAATTCTAGATTGGGAGAAGAAGCAGAATAATTACGAGTGGACTTTAACAATATGGGTAGTAAATCCTCTAAGGAAATCCCGGTATTGACGGGAGATGAATGTTTTATGCTGGGAAAAGATAAGAGGAACATTTTATTTTGGCCCGAAATGGAGGATGGATGTTTAAATGTTAAAAGGTTGCAATTAAGGATAAAACAAATACATAGGGTCTGTGGGGATAAGACAGAGAAGCAGCGCACAGAAGGCCTTGACACCGCTCGTGTTTGGCTGGCAGAAGCTAGGAAGAGAGCGGAGGGGGCCAGGGATAAGGGCGTTACTAACAATGATTTGGGTAGCCAGGAGCAGACAGAGAGGACTCCCACGGCTCCCACAGAGACACCATCTAAACCCAAATTATACCCCTCCCTGGCTGACCAGGGGTGGCGGGAGAACCCAGATAACGAGGTGGTAGTGAGACGGAGGCAACCACATCAAGTGCCGCCCGTACCTTTACCCCCTCCCCCATATGCTGGTCCTAAGGGAGCCAAGGGAGGTAGAGAGGAAGAGACACAGAACGGAGAACAGGTTTTAACAAACTTATGTAGAAAGTGGATAGAACCCGAGGACAGAAAGTGCTACAACTGCAATATAACCGGCCACATGGCAGAGGATTGTAAGGCCCCACCAAGGAACTGTAGACAGAGACAGTTTAGGGATAGACAGAGAGGAGAACAGGATTTAGCAAACTTATTGAGAAAAGTGGATAGAGACAGTCACTGTAGACAGAAGGGGAAAAACAGGGAGACGCGCTGACAAAGACGGAGAGAAGCAGTGTTTTAATTACGATAGAACAGGACATTTCGCCAGAAACTGTAAAACACCCTGTAAACATTGTGACCAAGTAGGACACAACTACAAAAATTGCAATTCGAAGCAATAGCCTGAGTGGTTAAGTGGTAGAATTCTTGCTTGCCATGCGGGGGGCCCGGGTTTGGTTCCCAGCCCATGCACCATGGGACTAAAATGTTATTTAATTATTGTTATGTTTTGACTGGAACGATACGGTTGTTAGTGTTTGTTTAAGATAGAAACCGAATGTTTTGATAGCTTGTTTAGTTTAAATAGGAAGACAGATTCTTTCAAAATAATAGCGAGGCGAATTCGATAAAGTATGTTGTTTGTGGTCTAAATGGCCTGCTTAAAGGATTTATAGAGAATGGGAGTTGTATTTGAATGACGGAATCAAGGAAAAGGCAGTTACCTAAATCTAATGAATTATAAGGAGCGTAAATTAATAATTGTGACAGAATTGTGGCGATATACATGATATTTTTTTTAAACCCTTGGACATTTCATAAGACTATAAGCCAATACCTAGAGAGATTGAAGGACGTGTCCAACGCAAATAGTGGGTTAATAGAACCCCCGGTAGTGGATGGATTTGATGCCCCGTGTTATCAGCAATTGAAATTTACTTTCCTCAGTGGAATGCGTCCCGAGATAAGTCGTGCCATCAAACAGAACCTCGTAGGGTGGGGGCTAGCAGATCTGAGGGAAGTAACAGAGGCCAGAGAGGGGGTCGAGACAAATACAGAGAGAAGAAGGTCAGGCGCCCACAGCCAGACTCAGAGGAAGGAAAGGCATGTTCAATCACATAAACCATTGAGGAAGTTTAAAACTAATGATTGGGGGAGTACAATGGAATTATAAGTATTATTAGGTTTTGTTTATAGTCAATTTTTGGGCTTTTGAATCAGTGTGGTAGGATGAAACGCTGACCAAGTTTAAAGGGGTACACACATGGCATTTTGGAAGTTTGTTTTCTGAGTTTTAATTAAGCACGTGAAATTCTTTTGATAGGGAATGTTCTGGGAACCTGGGATACAAAATGTAGATAAAATTCTTAGCCTTCATTTGTCTAATGTAGTAAGAAACACGGTTCTGAAAGGGTGGTATGACTTTTGACCCCTCTGGTGACTTTTCCTTTTGTGGTCTGATCAGCCGCAATGAAAAGCCATTTGGATGGAGAATTTAAGGTCATTGGTGATATTGATTTTAAGGGATTTTAACTGATAATTATGATGGAGTTCAAGTTCTTAGACACAATTGATAATTTGAACCAATGAGAAGACAGAATGACAATAAGGGTACAATGATTTTTCTTTGTGGAGTAGTTCAGATTAGTCATTTTGATCTGATTATGTTATTTGAAAATATTTTGACCAGTAGCAGGGGTATTTTTTACATGATCTAGATCCGTTTATTTTCCCTTAGGAAGTCAGCTGTGGTTGAAAGCAGTGTAAGAGATTTAACACAACAAGGCTGTGGAATTGATATAATAGTGTTACTATATTTTGTTGTGAATAAGTTTAATAATGGTAGACTTATGTCAACAGGACAGGGATATATGACATCTGTAGGTGATCTAGGATCATTGAGGGTATTGAGATACATTTAACTAGATATGCAATATCTAGACAGGTAGATTTTTCTAAAATTCAGGAGTGCAACCAAGGAGACAATGAGACATTTAGTCAATATTTGGAAACAACCCATATTTGATACTTTCTGTTATGAGAAAAAGCTGGAGACAGATAGAAGGGTAGACGGAGAAATCCTCCCCTCCACTGCTGAAACCTTGAGGGTTGGGGAGTCGCAGGAAGAAAGGAGGGGGGCCAGCAGGAGTAAATAGGAAGATAATTTGGTTCACTTAGCTTTAAGATATTAATTCATGGAGAGACTATCGGCTCCGTTGGCAGGCATGTATTTTAGCTTCGATTTTAAGTTAGGTTTGGTAATTTTGTTGAAAGTAGTTGTTAAATCTTAAAGACGATAAGAAACTTGACAGAGAATTGTTAAATGATAGCCAAGGATGAAGGCCCCAGAGAGAATTGGACATGTGGAAAATCAAAGTGGGCAATCCTACAAAAGAAGGTCTGACATAAGGATAATTTACTAATCTTACCAAAGACATTTTTTAGATATGCAGCAATATTGATACATGGGCTAAGCAATGTATAAATAGGGGGGAGAAGTAAGATAGAACAGGTTAGGATAATTACTTAAACACATTTTTTTGTAGAATATCCATTCCAACAGTTGGAAATGGGCCTTATTGAGATATTCCGAAATGAGGGGAAGAAGGGGTGTTTAACAAGAATAGATAAGTATAGCAAATGGGTAGAAGCGTTCCCAACTTACTTGGTGGACATGATTATGGTAGCTAAAACATGAGGTCAAGATATGATCCCTAGAGTTGGTTTACTAGGAGCCATCTTTTTAAATGATGGATGACATTTTAGCTAATCGGGTTGAATAAATAGAATGCCAGAGTTAGAGATACCAGAACAGGTAGACATAGAAGTTGAAGAAATACTAACAGAACACATGAGAAGACTGTTTGTTAACCAAACCCGTATGTCCAAGATTTTGTGTCCAACAGGTGAATTACAGAAGGTGATTCACTCGATCCAACCAGGAGACTGTGTGTGGATCCAGTCCCTGAGGAGAAAAAACTGGAAGCAGTCCCGGTGGGAAGGCCCATACCAGGTTCTGTTAAACCACTGCCTTTGCCATTAGAGAAGCTGAAAGAGTAATTTGGGTCCATGTTACCCACTGCAAGAAGGTATGTACACATATGAGCACTGCTGATCACACACAGAGTTAGGAGAAGAACCGTGGACCAACAGGGTCCGGGGGTTACCTCCTTAACGAAGATTCCCTATCCCGACCGTTCATCACTGTGGGTGCTCCTAGAGGTGTGAGTATGGGGTGGTACCTAGCAGAACGACTAAGGGCAGGAGAGGGTTGGCGGTTTTTGGGAAGAGTAGAGACTCTGAGCTGCATCATAGTTTTGGTAACCTTTCTGATACATTCAGATCCACCACCTTCCGGGACTAATCATACGATACTGTTGTCATTGAGAAGTAAAAGATAAACTATATAATACACTGATGAGTGACATACAGATTAAGGAATCAAAAAAGATCAAGATGTAGAATTTAAGGTAAACATTAAACAATTTCCTGGTGAAGCAGAAAACTGTACAGGAATTGGGGTTGGCCAGATTGAAGTACTCAGCCAACACACCTCGGTTCACCTTAACTCTGGATGAATACCAGTGTTATAGATACAAGAATGGCACCGAGAACTAAGATGATTTTGATGGCTGAAAGGTAATCGTTAAACCTGTTATGGATAGGGGACAGTATTTTCACGGCCGGATAAAAAACGTACCCGATTTAATCTGATTATTACTCCTGCCCAGAACCTAGAATATGCATATAATTATTAGCTTTGGATAGAAAACACTCCAAAGTTTCTAAAACTGTTTGAATGGTGTCTGTGAGTATAACAGAACTCATTTGGCAGGCCAAAACCTGAGAAGATTCCTTACAGGAAGTGCCCTCTCTGACCATTCCTTGGCCTTCTACACTCTCTTTATTGAAAACTGAGGATCTCTGCCGTAACGTGACACTTCCTACGGCTCCCATAGGCTCTCAGAAGGCGGCAAAACGTTGAATGATGCCTTTGCAGGGCATGGCTGAAAAACAGTAGCGCATTTGGATAGTGGTCGATCTGAGAACAATGAGACTGGGGGTGCGTGCACGAGGAGACTCCATGTTTTTATTTTCAGTCTTTGAACGAAAACAACGACTCCCAGTCGGAATATTATCGCTTTTTTACGAGAAAAATCACATAAAAATTGATTTTAAACAGCGTTTGACATGCTTCGAAGTACGGTAATGGAATATTTTGAAATTTTGTCACGAAATGCGCCGGGCGCGTCACCCTTCGGATAGTGTCTTGAACGCACAACAAAACGCCGCTATTTGGATATAACTATGGATTATTTGGAACCAAACCAACATTTGTTATTGAAGTAGAAGTCCTGGGAGTGCATTCTGACGAAGAACAGCAAAGGTAATCCAATTTTTATTACATTACATTTACATTTAAGTCATTTAGCAGATATGTTTATTATAGTAAATCGGAGTTTGGTGAGTATCAAACTTGGTGGGTGTCAAAATAGCTAGCCATGATGGCCAGGCTATCTACTCAGAATATTGCAAAATGTGCTTTCACCGAAAAGCTATTTTAAAATCGGACATAGCGATTGCATAAAGGAGTTCTGTATCTATAATTCTTAAAATAATTGTTATGTTTTTTGTGAACGTTTATCGTGAGTAATTTAGTAAATTCACCGGAAGTGTTCGGTGGGAATGCTAGTTCTGAACGTCACATGCTAATGTAAAAAGCTGGTTTTTGATATAAATATGAACTTGATTGAACAAAACATGCATGTATTGTATAACATAATGTCCTAGGAGTGTCATCTGATGAAGATCATCAAAGGTTAGTGCTGCATTTAGCTTTGGTTTTGTTTTTTGTGACATTATATGCTAGCTTGAAAAATGGGTGTCTGATTATTTCTGGCTGGGTACTCTGCTGACATAATCTAATGTTTTGCTTTCGCTGTAAAGCCTTTTTGAAATCGGACTGTGTGGTTAGATAAAGGAGAGTCTTGTCTTTAAAATGCTGTGAAATAGTCATATGTTTGAAAAATTGAAGTTTTGGGATTTTTGAGGAATTTGTAATTCGCGCCACGCCTATCATTGGATATTGGAGCAGGTGTTCCGCTAGCGGAACGTCTAGATGTAAGAGGTTGTTTAATGTGACTGACTTAGGTTTGAAAGCACAGGAGAAAATTCTTAACCTCATAGCACCTATAACTGATGTAGGGTGGGTTAGTACCAGCAAAGGACGCATACGACAGAAATTACCACAAAGGGTGGTTAGGAATTTGCGCCCTGGGGTTATAGGTCCAACCAGTTCGAGTTAGTCATCAGAGGCCAGTTATAGGAGGCTAAAGTAGGCACAGGAGGAGGATTGACCAGGATGGGAGTAGCTTTGTCTAGATGGATGCTATTGGCATCCTCAGGGAAGTTCCAGATGAATACAAAGCTATGAATCAAATATGTGAAGGCTCTAACACTACGTTATTTTGGTGGTTGACAATAAATAAAAATGTGGATGGGATTAATGAGATCTTTTATAATCAACAGAGATTCATGAATGAAACCGGGGATGCAGTAAAGAGGTTCTCTGACCAATTATCCGCCACCTCCCTCATGACCTGGTAAAATAGACTGACTCTCGATAGGTTATTGGCAGAAGAGGGCGGTGTAGGTAGAATGATTAGGTTCATTGCTGCACGTACATTCCTGATAACACAGCTCATGTTTGGGAAATGGAAAAGTGTTGTAAGAACTGTATTATGGGCTACTTTCACCTGTATGAGTGTGTTTGTGTTGTGTGAATGTTGTCTCGTCCCATGTGTGAGAGGTTCAATCACCAGGACTCCAGAGAGATCGAGGACGCAGCAGTTGGTGAGATATGGACCGATTCCGAGCTCCAATCAGTGGGAGGATGAAAGCGGGCCTCCAGGCCAGGAAGATCGCTCCGTTTCTTTTGATCATGAGATGCCAATGTTTGATGAAACAATTTTCAACGTTTAGATAGACTGTTCCTTTAATGAAAATTATGATGAAAATCCTGAATCGAAGTGTCATAATTGGAAATAGGCCTAGCACTGTCATTGATGGGTATGGGAGGAATATTCATGTATTGGTTTTGTTTAATCCTTGTATCACAATTGTGTTTACTTATAGTGTGTAATTATTTGTGATTACATATAGCGTGTGATTAGTAGTGTTTACATATAGCGTGTGATTAGTAGTGTTTACATATAGTGTTCGATCATCATGGTGAATTATTTAATAATTTAAGGGTGGAATTGATAAGAGAATTATCTAATAAAGGTAAATGAATCAATAAACCATGATGAATTATTAGTCATACAGCATGGTTAATGAATAATCAATGTAATGATCAATGTAGTGATCGATTGGTCTGATTAGTTCCAGAAAGTCCACAAAGAACCACTGGAGAGGGAAAGAAATGTGTGTATGTAATTAGTATAGAGAGCAGGGGACAGATGGTAAAGGGAGTAAAACTTCAAAGGGTTCTTAACCTTGAGGGAAAGGAACAGGCTGAGCTAGATAGTGATAAACAGTGTGGGAAGTCAATGGGGGATGCAGGTCACCAACAGTTTGTGTGTAAATGCATGTGCGTAAGTAAGCAAGAACTATAAAATGACTGTTTTGTTATCCTGACCTCAGAACGTTCTCTGAATAAAGCTACAGAAACCTTTTGCAGAAAGCTGAGTCCTTGCCTAATTATTTAACCCATTGTCTTACAAACCTTGGGCATTAGTCAAGGCGAATTGATTATTATCATCAAGATATCAAATTATTCTAACAGGTACACAAGACATTTCCCCTCCCTCCAGAAAGAGATATACATCAGGACTAGATCATATCAAGAACCTGGGCCAAAGCATGACCTGTTTCTTCCTGTTTTCACTCTTGGTCTCTCACCCTCACTGGGTGTATCCCAAATAGCTTGCAATTCCCTTGTCAATACTTCAACGTTAAGGTACTTGGCAACCTATTCTCTATATAGTGCGCTACTTTTGACCAGAGCCCTTTGGCAGTGCTTCATTTGAGTCGGATCCTGACGGAAAAGGATCCGGCGCCTCTCAGTTTTGGACTGTTTAATTCCTGTGTTGTGCCTGAAAATCTCCCCCCTGCCAATATGACATACATACATTCATTATTAAGTTTGGTTGCCTATCCTGATGTGAAGTTTGTTCTATAGAAAGTATTTGACTCTAGCCACAAAACTAAGGAAATTAGAAGGGGGGGGGGGGATTCTGGCCAGGGGGAGATGCAAACTCTTGGCATTCTCTCGAACATCTTCATCTGAAATGCTTTTCCAACAGTCTTGAAGGAGTTCCCACATATGCTGAGCACTTGTTGGCTGTTTTTCCTTCACTCTAGGGTCCAACTAAACTCATCAAACCATCTCAATTGGGTTGAGGTCGGGTGATTGTGGAGGCCAGGTCATCTGATGCAGCACTCCATTACTCTCCTTCTTGGTCAAATAGCCCTTACACAGCCTGGAGGTGTGTTTTGGGTCATTGTCCTGTTTAAAAAATAAATGATAGTCCCACTAAGCGCAAATCAGATGGGATGGCGTGTCGCTGCAGAATGCTGTGGTAGCCATGCTAGTTAAGTGTGCCTTGAATTCTAAATAAATCAGAAAACAGTGTCACCAGCAAAGCACCCCCACACCATCACACCTCCTCCATGCTTCATGGTGGGAACCACGCGTGCCGAGATCATCCGTTCACCTACTATACTCTGTCTCACAAAGACACAATAGTTAGAACCAAAAATCTCAAATTTTGGCTCATTAAACCAAAGGACAGGTCTAATGTCTATTGGTTGTGTTTCTTGGCCCAAGCAAGTCTCTTCTTATTTGTGTCCTTTAGTATTTGTATTTATTATGGATCCCCATTAGCTGCTGCCAAAGCAGCAGCTATTCTTCCTGGGGTCCAGCAAAATTAAGGCAGTTTATACAATTTTAAAACATTACAATGCATTCACAGATTTCACAATACACTGTGTGCCCTCAGGCCCCTACTCCACCACTACCACATATCTACATTACTAAATCCATGTGTATGTATAGTGTGTATGTTATCGTGTGTGTGTCTGTGCCAATGTTTGTTGCTTCACAGTCCCCGCTGTTCCATAAGGTGTTTTTCTTCTGTTTTTTAAATCTAATTTTACTGCTTGCGTCAGTTACTTGATGTGGAATAGAGTTCCATGTAGTCATGGCACTATGTAGTACTGTGTGCCTCCCATAGTGTGTTCTGGACTTGAGGACTGTGACGAGACCTCTTGTGGCATGTCTTGAGGGGTGTGCATGGGTGTCCGAGCTGTGTGCCAGTAGTTTAGACAGACAGCTCGGTGCATTCAACATGTCAATACCTCTCATGAATAAAAGTAGTGATGAAGTCAATCTCTCTTCCACTTTGAGCCAGAAGAGACTGACATGCATATTATTAACATTAGCTCTGTGTACATCCAAGGGCCAGCTGTGCTGCCCTGTTCTGAACCAATTGCAATTTTCCTAAGTCCTTTTTTGTGTCACCTGACCACACGACTGAACAGTAGTCCAGGTGCGACAAAACTAGGGCCTATAGGACCTGCCTTGTTGTTAGTGTTGTTAAGAAGGCAGAGCATCGCTTTGTTATAGACAGACTTCTCCCCATCTGCACTAACTGCAGCTCTTTGTTGCATGTTGTAGTCCTTTCAGTTTCTGTAGTAGCTGAAGTGTATAGTGTTGAGTCGTTCCGCATACATAGAAACTCAGGCTTTACTCAAAGTCAGTGGCATGTCATTAGTAAAAATTGAAAAAGCAAGGGGCCTAAACAGCTAACCTGGGGAATTCCTGATTCTAACTGGATTATATCTGATAGGCTTCCATTAAAGAACACCCTCTGTGTTCTGTTAGACAAGTAACTCTTTATCCACATTATAACAAGGGGTGTAAAGCCATAACACAAGTTTTTCCAGCAGCAGACTATGATCGATAATGTCAAAAGCTGCACTGAAGTCTAACAAGACAGCCCCCACAATCAGTTTATCAAAAAGTGGTTTCTTTTCAGCAATTCAACCATGAAGGCCACTCAGTCTCCTCTGAACAGTTGATGTTGAGATGTGTCTGTTATTTGAACTCTGTGAAGCATTTATTTGGGCTGCAATCGGAGGTGCAGTTAATTGACCATTTCTGAGGCTGTTAACTCTCCAATGAACTTATCCTCTGCAGCAGAGGTATTTGAGCTCTTCTTGAGCTTGGTCTTTTACCAAATAGGGCCATATTCCGTATACCACCCCTACCTTGTCACAACACAACTGATTGGCTCAAACGCATTAAGAAGGATAGAAATTCCACAAATGAACTTTTAACAATGCACACCTGTTAATTGAAATACATTCCAGGTGACTACCTCATGAAGCTGGTTGAAAGAATGCCAAGAGTGTGCAAAGCTGTCAGTCATCAAGGCAAAGTGTGGCTACTTGGAAGAATCTCAAATATAAAAAATGTTTTGATTTCTTTAACACTTTTTTGGTTATTACATGATTCCATAGGTGTTATTTCAATGGTGATATCTTCACTATTATTCTACAATGTAGAAAATAGTAAAAAATAAAAACCCTTCAATGAGAAGAGGTGTCCAAAATTTTGACTGGTATTGTATGTATTTTTTTTACTGACAATTAAAATCAATCAATCAATCAATCAATCCAAGCGGTGCAGCAGTTAATTGATGAATGTAAAGAGACATCTGTTACAAAACAGCAAAAAGTTTAATGACATTCTGAGATTGTCAAACCAAACCTTCGATACTGCGTAAGCCTACAAAGTCGGGAGGGATGTATTTTTTGTTTCTCGAGATTGACATAGTTTATTTGTTGTGGTGTTAAAACACAAACCATGATATTGAAGTGCCCAAATTCAGTATGCTTTGTTTCTTGGTTGTGTGATGCATTGGCACAGAAACCTGTTCATTGAAAATGTGTTGCATATATTTTATATAATTATAAATGTGGCATGAAAATGTAGAACATCTGATTTCCTCTTAGCTGATCATTGTCTGCAGCCGGCTCTGATTGTAGTGTAATAAAACAGGCAGGAAGAGAGAGCTCATCTGTGGTGGTCGGCGATCCCTCAACCTTCTGGCCCATAGCCCTGCGTGGCATCAACTGTTCCACAAAAGCATGCTGAAGTGGCAAAGTTGATATTTACATTTATAAACACATTGTTGCTACAGTTATTGTTATTTGTGGTCGTAAACATTATCTTCAGTTAATTCAATGAGAGGGGTGTTCAATTTGTTTTATAGTACAAGGGGAGGGTCATGTGAAAATATTTTTTACTTTGGGGAAGGGGATGCATTTTGTTTTTTAATGACACCTTGAGTTGGACCATCCCCTCCCACCCAGTAAATTTCAATCTGTCCCTAAAACATTATGGACATGCAAGATTACACGCAAAGGCGGAGGTGTTGCTAACATTTACGATAGCAAATTTCAATTTACAAAACACGTTTTCGTCTTTTGAGCTTCTAGGGATGAAATCTATGCAGCCTACTCAATCACTTTTTATAGCTACTGTTTACAGGCCTCCTGGGCCATATTTAGCGTTCCTCACTGAGTTCCCTGAATTCCTATCGGACATTGTAATCACAGCAGATAATATTCAAATTTTTGGTGACTTTAATATTCACATGGAAAAGTCCACAGACCCACTCCAAAAGGCTTTCGGAGACATCATCGACTCAGTGGGTTTTGTCCAACATGTCTCTGGACCTACTCACTGCCACAGTCATACTCTGGACCTAGTTTTGTCCTGTGGAATAAATGTTGTGGATCTTAATGTTTTTCCTCATAATCCTGGACTATCAGACCACCATTTTATTACATTTGCAATCGCAACAAATAATCTGCTCAGACCCCAACCAAGGAGCATCAAAAGTCGTGCTATAAATTCTCAGACAACCCAAAGATTCCTTGATGCCCTTCCAGACTCCCTCTGCCTACCCAAGGACAGAGGACAAAAATCAGTTAACCACCTAACTGAGAAACTCAATTTAACTTTGCGCAATACCCTAGATGCAGTTTTACCCATAAAAACTAAAAACATTTGTCATAAGAAACTAGCTCCCTGGTATTCAGAAAATACACAAGCTCTGAAGCAAGCTTCCAGAAAATTGGAAAGGAAATGGCGCCACACCAAACTGGAAGTCTTCCGACTAGCTTGGAAAGACAGTACCGTGCATTATCGAAGAGCCCTCACTGCTGCTCGATCATCCTATTTTTCCAACTTAATTGAGGAAAATAAGAACAATCCGAAATTTCTTTTTGATACTGTCGCAAAGCTAACTAAAAAGCAGCATTCCCCAAGAGAGGATGGCTTTCACTTCAGCAGTAATAAATTCATGAACTTCTTTGAGGAAAAGATCATGATCATTAGAAAGCAAATTACGGACTCCTCTTTAAATCTGCGTATTCCTCCAAAGCTCAGTTGACCTGAATCTGCACAACTCTGCCAGGACCTAGGACCAAGGGAGACACTAAAGTGTTTTAGTACTATATCTCTTGACACAATGATGAAAATAATCATGGCCTCTAAAGCTTCAAGCTGCATACTGGACCCTATTCCAACTAAACTACTGAAAGAGCTGCTTCCTGTGCTTGGCCCTTCTATGTTGAACATAATAAATAGCTCTCTATCCACCGGATGTGTACCAAACTCACTAAAAGTAGCAGTAATAAAGCCTCTCTTGAAAAAGCCAAACCTTGACCCAGAAAATATAAAAAACTAAAATCGGCCTATATCGAATCTTCCATTCCTCTCAGAAATGTTTGAAAAAGCTGTTGCGCAGCAACTCACTGCCTTCCTGAAGACAATGTATACGAAACGCTTCAGTCTGGTTTTAGACCCCATCATAGCACTGAGACTGCACTTGTAAAGGTGGTAAATTACCTTTTAATGATGTCAGACCGAGGCTCTGCATCTGTCCTCGTGCTCCTAGACCTTAGTGCTGCTTTTGATACCATCGATCACCACATTCTTTTGGAGAGATTGGAAACCCAAATTGGTCTACACAGACAAGTTCTGGCCTGGTTTAGATCTTATCTGTCAGAAAGATATCAGTTTGTCTCTGTGAATGGTCTGTCCTCTGACAAATCAACTGTAAATTTCGGTGTTCCTCAAGGTTCCGTTTTAGGACCACTATTGTTTTCACTATATATTTTACCTCTTGGGAATGTCATTCGAAACATAATGTTAAATTTCACTGCTATGCGGATGACACACAGCTGTACATTTCAATGAAACATGGTGAAGCCCCAAATTTTCCCTCGCTAGAAGCCTGTGTTTCAGACATAAGGAAGTGGATGGCTGCAAACGTTCTACTTTGAAACTCGGACAAAACAGAGATGCTTGTTCTAGGTCCCAAGAAACAAAGAGATCTTCTGTTAAATCTGACAATTAATCTTGATGGTTGTACAGTCGTCTCAAATAAAACTGTGAAGGACCTCGGCGTTACTCTGGACCCTGATCTCTCTTTTGAAGAACATATCAAGACTGTTTCAAGGGCAGCTTTTTTCGATCTACGTAACATTGCAAAAATCAGAAACTTTGTCCAAAAATGTGGCAGAAAAATTAATCCATGCCTTTGTTACTTCTAGGTTGGACTACTGCAATGCTCTACTTTCCGGCTACCCGGATAAAGCACTAAATAAACTTCAGTTAATGCTAAATACGGCTGCTAGAATCCTGACTAGAACCAAAGAATTTGATCATATTACTCCAGTGTTAGCCTCCCTACACTGGCTTCCTGTTAAGGCTGCTAACCTACAAAGCATTACATGGGCATGCTTCTACCTATCTTTCCGATTTCGTCCTGCCGTACATACCTACACGTACGCTACGGTCACAAGACGCAGGCCTCCTAATTGTCCCTAGAATTTCTAAGCAAACAGCTGGAGGCAGGGCTTTCTCCTATAGAGCTCCATTTTTATGGAATAGTCTGCCTACCCATGTGAGAGATGCAGACTCGGTCTCAACCTTTAAGCCTTTACTGAAGACTCATCTCTTCAGTGGGTCCTATGATTGAGTGTAGTCTGGCCCAGGAGTGTGAAGGTGAACGGAAAGGCTCTGGAGCAACGAACCACCCTTGCTGTCTCTGCCTGGCCGGTTCCCCTCTCTCCACTGGGATTCTCTGCCTCTAACCCTATTACAGGGGCTGAGTCACTGGCTTACTGAGTCACTGAGTCACTGGTGCTCTTCCATGCCGTCCCTAGGTGGGGTGCGTCACTTGAGTGGGTTGAGTCACTGATGTGGTCTTCCTGTCTGGGTTGGCGCCCCCCCTTGGGTTGTGCCGTGGCGGAGATCTTTGTGGTCTATACTTGGCCTTGTCTCAGGATGGTAAGTTGGTGGTTGAAGGTGTGGGGGCTGTGCTTTGGCAAAGTGGGTGCGGTTATATCCTTCCTGTTTGGCCCTGTCATGGGGTATCGTCGGATGGGGCCACAGTGTCTCCTGACCCCTCCTGTCTCAGCCTCCAGTATTTATGCTGCAGTAGTTTGTGTCGGGGGGCTAGGGCCAGTCTGCTATATCTGGAGTATTTCTCCTGTCTTATCCGGTGTCCTGGGTGAATTTAAGTATGCTTTCTTCTTTCTTTCTTTCTTTCTTTCTTTCTTGGAGGACCTGAGCCCTAGGACCATGCCTCAGGACTACCTGACATGATGACTCCTTGCTGTCCCCAGTCCACCTGGCTGTGCTGCTGCTCCAGTTTCAACTGTTCTGCCTGCGGCTATGGAACCCTGACCTGTTCACCGGACGTGCTACCTGTCCCAGACCTGCTGTTTTCAACTCTCTAGAGACAGCAGGAGCGGTAGAGATACTCTCAATGATCGGCTATGAAAAGCCAACTGACATTTACTCTTGAGGTGCTGACTTGTTGCACCCTCGACAACTGTGATTATTATTATTTGACCATGCTGGTCATTTATGAACATTTGAACTTCTTGGCCAAGTTCTGTCATAATCTCCACCTGGCACAGCCAGAAGAGGACTGGCCACCCCTCATAGCCTGGTTCCTCTCTAGGTTTCTTCCTAGGTTTTGGCCTTTCTAGGGAGTTTTTCCTAGCCACCGTGCTTCTACACCTGCATTGCTTGCTGTTTGGGGTTTTAGGCTGGGTTTCTGTACAGCACTTTGAGGTATCAGCTGATGTAAGTAGGGCATTATAAATACATTTGATTTGAAGAGTTCATTTTTGCTCAGTATTCTGACATGCTGTAAGCCATTTTACAGATGTCATTCTACGGCGCAGTCACAGAGATAGATAGAGGACTCATCATGGATGTAACCCGTTTTAGCATGGACGTTGCCATTGAGGGCTTGCACCATGCTTGCGCTATTTTACAGTAGTTAAAGTAGTCAACCGGGTCGGGATTTCTATGGGTCGTAGCCTCGATGGCGCTGCCCATGCTGTCACAGACACTAATGGTACAGATATAAAGATGAGTCCTCAGAGTAGTATGGATAAAACACTATGGAAGGTTTCCTGTTTGTTACTCTCACTCTCCTACTTTCACAAAATTATTTATTTAGTGAACATCAAGAAGATTTTGCATTGTAATATCTCCACATGAATAATATAAACAAACAGTCGTACTTTATTCCAAAGAAAAATTATTTTAAAAAATGTGGCACAAATTAGTGTTGTTGATGACTGATCAATAGGCATTTTACACACGAAATTCATAACACCTTTTGGTGTAAGAGCTGTTTGAAAAAGACAGTTAATTTTCAGTTTTCCCCTCCCCACTCAGACTATTCCCATAAATTCTTGCTTGAGAAATTGTCCTTTGCTAAGATGCTATTTTTGTTTCTTTTTGACCATTTTAATTGAAAACAATCACACTAAGGTACTTCATTTTTACCCAGAAATGATTTGATATTGAGATAAAAAATGTCTACATTAGACCTTTAACAACATGAATTATGAAACCAAAAAATATCAGCAACTCTCAGTGTGACAACAAGCCTGATGAGGGACTAATAACATTGTGTCAATCAAAACAAAAAGCATTGCATTCTGGGCAGATTAAAACATGCATGGAAATGCATTCTGGTCAACGTGCCACACAGCCTGATCGAAATCAACATAGATATACAAATATTTTTGGAAAACATACATAACTACAATACAATCACATTTCAATGTGCTTTGCCCCAATGTTTGAAATGGAGAAAAGGGACATGTCTGTGTTTCTGATAGAGCTATTCTGTGTGTATCTGTGAGCAGATAAAGTCCAGTGCCGGCTACAGTATCCTATTCTATCTGTTTTTGGCTGGCAACAGACTGGTCAGAATTGAATCATGGGTGACTCTGAGTCCATAGATAGATAGTGGGGGCAGCATGTGGCCCTCAGCACTTCCCTCCCCCTAAGGAGGTAGAGCTGCAGACTGTCGACCTCTTCAGTTCAATTTTCATAGACTGGCTCTCGGCTCGCGACTCTAACCGTGTCACAGTGGAAACGCCTGTCACAACTGCCTTGCCTGTTTTCATACCTTTTGGCATAGGGATTCGTGTGGCCGTGGCCCGAGATGACTGCACATCTGCCCCGGGCTGAAAGGAATTACACAAAGTAAGACAAAAGCACAGACAGAAACGTTTTTTTCAAGTATTATTATCATAGTATCATAGACAAGCACAATAGCAACAACAACAACTTTGTGTACATTTGGTGGAAGCAAATTCAAGCTGGCAAGCTATATACTTGTTGCTGTGAGACCACTGTTTTATCATTGTTAAAACAGTGTTGCAGAATTACATGTAAATGAAAGAAATACATTCACACCGATTCAAGAGGGATGACAAGAGTTGGCCATCTTGGATATTGATTTTGATTTGAATTGCAATATAATTGAAGTGTTGCATTTCTTATCTTTCAAAAAGCTTCCATCCATAAAGACCTTCTTTTAAATCTATCTGTATGAAATGCCACAATGTTACCATAGTTACCATAGCTCACCTCACACTTCACAGCATTAGGAAAGTGCATTTCAAAGCTAGCATCCCATTAACAGAACCTGGGATAAGATATTATACACTACAGTAAGCTGGTCTTATTGCTGATGTGCAGGTCAGCCCACTTTAGTAGTCAAACATCCAAATTGGTCATCACTGGTCTATTTTGGGTTAAAAGGAAGGAACATGTCAGTTTGTGCCAGTAGAAACTGGTGTGTCAAAACAAGGCCCTTTAAGAGTGGCCTTTTTATGTTGGGGATATGCATCTCAATTCATTCCAGTGTTAGTATTGGTACAGTAATACATAATATAAGAAGTGTATTTATTTTGGTATACCTGGAAACAGTGCTATCTAGGGAGCAGACCCCACCTGATATCATTTTGAAACATTTAAGAAGCAACTGAAATATAGAAGATTGGATATCATTTAGATTGTTTTATCTGAAAAGAAAGTTACATAATTGAACAAATACTTTGTTACTAATAATGGAATAGAATGTACTTAGCCTACCATCTGTAAATGACTACATCCAATCAATTTCTTTTATTTCTTGTGCAATAAAAGGCATCTGTTAGTGAGACAGTCCTTGTTCAAATCATCATATAAAGGGACAGACAGAGACAGAGACAGAGAGAGAGAGAGAGAGAGAGGAGAGAGAGAGAGAGAGAGAGAGAGAGCTTATGTAAATATACTCGATTTTGAATACTCACCACAGACTGAGTTGGCCTGGAGAGGGCAGAGGTGATGGGGGTGATGGTGATGCTGCTGGTCAATTTGCTTGGCGTCGTCTTCCCAGGCATGGTGGTGTTGTTGGGGTGACATGGGGAGCGCAGCACCGTACCTGTGGGTGCCTCCTTGCTCTCTGTGCTCACACTAAGGGGCCTTACTGTCACCGTGGGGCTGCTACTGCTGCGGTGTGATGGCCTCTTGAACTGAGCTCCCAGATGGATGTGGATCTTGTTGTCCTCTGTGGTGGTAATGATACTGGCATTGGAGTTGTAGTTTCGGACAGGCGTGGGCACTGTCTGCTTCTCAGGGGTCACCTTGAACACAGCCCTGCCCATGGTGCTCATGTCATGGGGCTCAGGGGATGCGGAGGCAAAGGCCACTGGAGTGGTGTTCACTGTGATGATGGAGACGGGGGCCTCTCTAGGTCTGTTCGAGTCTGAGTAGGAGGAGCCCTTACTCCTGTCTGGGGACTTGGCCCTGGAGATGGTGGTGATGGTGACTGGAGACTTGCACCGCTCAGGCCCCCCCATCATGCCCTCACCTGGCTTGCTCTTTGAGGACACGGTGGTGGGCTTGGGAACAATGGTGATGCGGGGCCTCTGAAGGCCCAGGGTGGGGATGATGGTGGTGCTGGAGAAGAAGTCCTCAGCACGAGGGCCAGTGATCTCCAAGGAGGCAGTGCTTTTCTCGTGATCGGGGGTCACTCGGATGTGCAGCGGCTGGCCTGGCTTTTGGGACATGGTCAGCTCGGGTGGATGAGGGGAAGAGTTCCCATTAACCTGATGGGATAGGGTCTTCTCTGGGGTGGTCTGAGTGATCGTCACTGCATCATTCTTTTTCATCCAAGGTATCCAAGATTTTCTCAGGCCCAGATCAGTGGCTGCAGGGGGATAGCGCTCCAGCACGGTTGCAGGCTTCTTTAGACCCCTCTGCCTCAGGTTGCTCATAATATGGTTCTCCTCCAGGACAGATTTCCTGATGAACACTGCAGGTGTGTCCTCCTCAACAGGCTCATTGACCACTACATCTGTCTGCACTGCGGTGGAGGTGACTGGGACGTCTACTATCCTCCTCCCATTCATACTGGGACGCAAGGCGCGGCTGTAGCGCTTGGTGACCTCCAGCTCCTTGGTGAGATTGACCACTTCCTGGCTCAGGCTCTTCTTCTTGTCGTCCTCCTCCAGGAACCTCTGCTGGAGGAGGGAGTAGTCCACCTGCAGCTGGGAGAGCTGGTCCTCCTTATTCATCAGCTCGTGAATCTTCTCTTTGAGGGCCTGGACGTCTGCCTGCAGGTCTCTGGTTCTGGCCTCTTCTATTTTGCAGCGCATCCTTAACTCAGCCTCCTGGCTCACTGCCTCTCCCTTCTCTATGGCCTTGTTCATGGCGGTCTGACTCTTTATCTCATCCAGCAGCTGAGCGAGAACATTGGCCTTGTCGTGCTCCGTTCGGAACTTCTTCTCCAGTAATTCGTACTCGTCCTCTGTCTTCATCAGGTCACCTTCCACCACCTCTAGCTGTTTTAGGCGTTTTTTGAGTCTTTCGATTTCCTGCGTTAGCTCCTTGACTTTGTTGTGCTCATCTAGGGATCTTTTGTACTCATTAGCTCTGCTTTTTAATGATTCTCTTTCTGCCTCCTCTAGCCCCTTCATTTGTTTTTTCATCACGCCGACCTTGAAGCTAAGATCCCTGCACTTTTCCTCTTCACTTGCGAGTTTCGTTTTCAGTTCATCTTTCTCTTTAGTAAGAGACGTCACTTTTACCTCCATTTCTGATTTCAGTCTGAGGAATTTTTTGCTCTCCTCAATCAACTTTTCTGTGACTTCCATAACCTTACCCTGCTCAGTTTTGAACATCTTATTTAAATCATCGCTCTTTAGCTCCTCCTGTTTAATTCTCTCTGTCATGTTCTTCCTCTCATCCACTAGTATCACTGTAAATGACTTCAGCTTCATCAGGTCATCCTTTAGGTCCATCTCTGCTTTCTCAAGTCTCGATTCAGAGTTCTCCAGTTCTTTCATACGTTTTTTCACTGTGTCCAGCTCACCAGCTAAGTCATTTGTCAGCCCTTTCTCTCTTACTATGTTAACATGAAGTGTTGCACACTCTGATTTGTTTGTGTTGAAAGCCCTCTCCAGTTTCTCCAGCTCCCCCATTCTCTTTTGCAATTTCTCCACCTCCAGCCTCAGCTCCCGGCCAGTGGTCTCCTCATCTTGTAGCCTCTTCCTCAGCTCCCTGGCTTGGCTCTCTGTCTTGGTGATCTCCTCATCCTTGCCCTCCATCTCCAGGACTCTCTTGCGCAGTGTCTCCAGCTCCGCCATGAGGCTGGAGTTCCCACACCCCCCCTTGCTGATCTTGTCCCTCAGCTCTAGGAGATCTTCCTCTGACTTCTGCAGTGCCTTGTTGCTTTCCTCCAGCTCCTCGATCCTGTGGGCCAGGCTTGCCAGCTTCAGGCGGAGCTGGCGGCTCTGGGACTCCTGGTTGGCCAGCTTGGCAGTCATCTCCTCACGCTCCTGGGTGAACTTGGCAGCTTTGCACTCTAGCTCCGCCTTGAGTTTGAGGACCTTCTGGCTGTCCTCCTTGGCGTTGCCGCTGACAGCAACCAGTCGCTGTTCTCTCTCCTGGAGCTCGCTGCTGAGGTCCTGGACCTCCTGGCTCTGCTGGTCAATCTTCTCGATATGGAGCTGCCGCTCGTCCACCAGCATCAGGACAAAGGACTTGAGTTTGACCAGCTCCTCACGGACCTTCTCTAGCCTCCTGCTCTGATCCTTGTCTTTACGAGCCTGGTACACCTTCTCCTGCTCCAACAGCTCCTTTAATCTGGGAGAGGGAGAGAGAGAAAGTGACAGAGGGAGTGAGAGAGATATGAAGTGTGATTGAAATTCTCTATTTGAGATTTTCAGATGTTGCTCCTGATGTAATAATGATTGATCCCCTTCTATATTAAGACACTGTGAATCTACTACATTGTAATTACACCCACAGGAACAGTGTACAGGAACACTGTAGTCAACTACTGCTACATAGCACTTACAACTATTGAACCTATGAGTTTGTAAAGTACAAATAAAAAAGGATTAACAGAATGAATGAAAAAGTATTCTAACTCAACATTTCTCACAAATCTCCAAAGTTGACTAACATTTATTTGTGATAGGTAGCATGTGAGACACTGAAGTGAACTATACTGTATAGATTGCCCTGTTAGTGTGCACTTTCACATCTCTGTAGTTCCCAGAGTAGAGGAGCCTGACCAGACTCAAAATGAGTTCCTTACCCCCAGCCCAGAGTCCCGTGGGCAGTGGTGGGAGCTGGAATGGGAGGCAGGCAAGCAGAAGAGATGGCAAAGGCATGATAGGAGGGAACAACAGCAGGGCAGATTAGAAGCCTGAACCCTCGTGATTCTCCTCAACAGGGGTAACCCGTAACCCTGCCCTTCACACAAAGCAAAGGACCACAACATCAGAGATATGCTAGCTAAACTGTAAAAACACAACCAGTGTTCTTAATGTGGCACACTGCCAACCCAGGGACACCGAGTGAACCTTAACGGAATAATGTTAGTATATGTTTAACTAATCTCTGCGGGAGTCTCTCTGTCCAAGTGCTATAGAGAGTCTGCTACCTGCAACAGGTCCCCATCCATATGGTAGACACACTAGAAACATATTATAATCAGGAGTGAGTCCTGCACATCATTGTCCTTTGTTGAAGCCTGTTACTTTGTATTACAAACATTCTCCCTGCATGGCACATTACCCAAATCCACCAGGAGCCGGTCTAACAACATTGATCGTAGGCAGATTTCACTGTTTTCTTAAAGTTTCAACAGCTTAAGCTATCAGACTTACCGACTGCTAGTCAGGAGGGATGCATAGCAGGTAGGTCCATGCCTAGTGTGTTTTGGATAGTGCAGGAGCTGAGCTGTATGCAGGCAGGCAGCAGCTCTCTCACAGGGTCATGAGAGGGCCCCCACTCCACAGGGACTTAGCCATCACATTCCAAACATGTCATCAATGGACAATGAAAGGTGAATGTTGTGTAAAACTAGCCCTGCTCCACTAGCGGGTGGTGATGTCATCCCTCCTCCCATTCATGGAACAGAATGGTGCTGCCCTTGTTTGGCCACAGAGGAGGAGTTCAAGCCAGGGGGGAAGGCTTTTCACACTCTTTCCTGTTCCCCTCTTTCTTTTCTTCTCTCTCTCTCACTCTCCTCCAACAGAGAGCGGGAATTGTATTTGTGAGAAATACAGTAGATTTGCAGCAGCCTTTTAGACCAGAGGTAAAGTGATACTAAGTTAGCAGTGTCTTTCCACTTCCCATACACTAGCTGGTGTCTTGCCTGACCCAATTGTCTCTTGTCCTTCTTGTGACCAATCGTGTTTCCATAGAAACAAGGCAACAAGGGGAAAGTTTTGTTTCGGGGAGAACAATGTCACACTAGTGCCAGACCCTCTAGTTCATTATCTTCTGTCCCTTGAATGCAAAGGGAAGCAAAGTGGTAGAACAAAACCCAAATGTCTATCTGTGTAGGATGCTACATCCATAGTACACAGTGTAATTAATAGATGCCAAATCCCAAGGTGGGATACAAGTAGACCAGAAAGACTCCTGCCCTATGGGCCAAGCTCCCGTTTCTGTACTGTAAGGAAGCTTGATGAATAAATACACCCCCTGGACAGAACGCTAGTCTGTCGCAGGAAGGTTGCAGATATTTGCAGCACTGCAATGCTCTCACCATTAAAGCACATACAGGATCTCACACCCACACTACAGTTCCTGGTTAGGGAGCAACACTTATGGTCTTGTTAAAATGGAATCATGCAAATACCACACAGACGATGTCACTTGTCATATGAATCCTAAAACCTGCGTCACGAGGTCCAGGGTGGCCTTCAACACAATCTGCCTGGCAGCTGTCGAGGAGAAAAGGCTCCAGATTAAAGGAAATAGAGGAATTAACTGTTGCATGACTCTCTGCAAATATTTACCATTAGCTACCACTGCATTTCAGGAGAGAGGAATTATACAACAAGGCTACTTCAAGGTATGCAGAAAATCTTACTGGGGAGACCACGTTTGCGTTCCAAATGGCACCCTATTCCCTTTATAGTGCACTACTATTGACTAATATTGTTGTGATACAAGATACTCCCTGGATTCCACCATTATCAGTGGTGATGGTAGTGTTTCATGGCATTATGAATACGTCCTTTAGCAGATGACGAGTGTGTTTCCTGGTGGGCAGGGCTATTCATCGGCATTCTGTTGAGAGGCCTATCAGTGACGTCTAGCAGAGAAGGTCCAAACCTCCCATACCACATGTCTGTGGCCAAAGCCACAGGATAGACAAAACTAATGACACACCAATTACTATAACAATCACGATTACTATAAAAAAAATAAAAAAAACTTTCAACAGAAAGGAAGAAGTCACATTTGAAAAAAACTACTCTACTCAGGGAGAATGTTTTCCTCTGGGAGAGTATCATCTTGTCAGATTTTTTTTGTTTCAGTTTAAAGTAACACAGAGACGGCCATATCACTATATTTTCATTTAGGGAAAACATATCTATCTTCTTGTAAGAATAACTACTGACAGAAGACCTGATAGAAAAGGAGTGGTGGTAGAGGGAGAGGTTCCATCAGAGTGGAGGCAGAGTTCTCTCTGTCTCCGTCTCTGTATGTGCGCTGACTTGCATCCTTTCACAGGTGCTCAGGGTTGTCAAGTCTATGACATCACCTACAGTGAGTGAATCTCTGAGATGACTGCAGCTGGGAGGAATGTGTTATCACACGGTGCTGAGAGAGCGGGGGAGGGGGTTGACGGGGGAGGCGCGGAGGGGAAGGGTCATCCGTGAGGGGTGGGGGTTGACGGGGGAGGCGCGGAGGAGAAGGGTCATCCGTGAGGGGTGGGGGTTGACGGGGGAGGCGCGGAGGGGAAGGGTCATCGGTGAGGGGTGGGGGTTGATGGGGGAGGCGCGGAGGGGAAGGGTCATCCGTGAGGGGTGGGGGTTGATGGGGCAACTGCAAATCTGTGCGTCAGAGAGCACAAGACAAGAGCATGTAAGTATCTAGTTTGCAGTATACAGACTCCCACAGACAAAGCACATGCTGCTTTACAAAATCTTTCAAAACTCGAGACTGAGAGAAACCAGAGATGGACATCTGCTCACCAAATGAGTAATGATGTTGAGGTGACAACATGTTTGGAGATGGAGTATAATCACTTTCATGCATTTGAATCGTGCAGAGGTCACTAGTCTGTCATTTCCCATGTTGCTGAATGTGACCCACTCAAACCAAATAGGAATATAAAACCCCTCAAATGTATTATTTAAACATGTCATATTTTTAACACTCCCTCTAAGACTCCATTCATATAAACCTAGCTAAAGGCTTTAACTAAATGTATGGTTGTTGGTCAGCTTGTTGTTCTCAGCCTGCTTAAAGGAATACTTTGGGATTTTGAGGCCCTTTAAGTCAAATCAACTTGTGGATAACATTTTTATGTCCAGTATGAAGGAAGTTCGACGTAGTTTCGTGGGCCAATGCTAACTAGCGTAAGTAAGCGCAGTGACTGGAAGTCTATGGGTATCTGCTAGCATGCTGGCTGTTTTCAACAAGGTAATTAGACTGAAGTCATGGGCTGTCTTCTCCACGCTACGTCCAACAGACCGTGAACCCTCCGTGAATTTGATCACGAGTTCACTGAACCAACCACTCTACATGTCCTCAACTCAGAAAAACAAGGCAGTTCTCAGGTTGAGCACAGGTGGGGTACTAGGATTTCAAGGGCATTCCTCAAAATCATTAAGTAATGTGAAGCCCTGACTATGCAGAGGTGTATTGGGTCCATGGAAAGACTGGATGTGTCACAAATAGCACCTTGTTCCTTATATAGTGCACTACTTTTGACCAGAGCCCTATGCACTACTTTTAACTAGGGCCCATAAGGCTCTGGTCAAAAATAGTGCACTATGTAGCGAATAGGGTGCCATTCTGGACGCTGGGCTGTATGTCTGAAAAACACAGAGTGTATGCCGGGAAGCGTCTGTCTGGCATTTACTGGTAACATCCTCTTGTCTAATTCTCACAAACAGAGAGAGAAAAGTCTCACCACTGCAGTGGTGGACTTAGTGATTTGGAGGCCCCAGGCAGAGGCCAGTCTGAGGACCCCCTCAGGATTTATAGTAAAGACATGTCATTTAACTATATAAAAAAAAATGTATTACCTTTTTATTGTGCCATGAACACAAACAGTCATGTGTTCATCTGATTGTCAAACAAATCACTTAAAAAATGTCCTTGTCACATTCATCCAAAGTAATTCCAGCATCCGAACAGTGCACTGTGCACCCGCCAACTTTCCTTTAATTAGCAAGTGACTGAAACTACACTGAATCAACCTTGTGAACAGAGTGCCCCATGGTGGCAGTGGGGTTATGGTATGGGCACAATTGCCCATACCACAACTGCATTTTATCTACGTTAATTTGAATGCACTTTTGAATGAGATACTGTGATGAGATCCTGAAGCCCATTGTTGTGCTGTTCATCCGCCGACATCACCTCATTTTGCTAAGGTATCTGGGACCAACCAATGCATATCTGTATTCCCAGTCATGTGAAATCCATCGATTAGGGCCTAATTTATTCATTTCAATTGACTGATTTCCTTACATGAACTGTAACTCCTTTGCAATTGTTGCATGTTCTCACCGAAGACAGCATCCAAGCAAGCGAAACATGGCCCCCTCTGTCTTACTATATGTAGCCCATGTATCTGATGCTGTCAAGACAAAGAGTATGACATGCCATAATCTTTTTGGCCAGACAGCATCAGATACATGGGCTACACGTACATGTCCTCTGCCTCGATGACGATTGCAGTATTATCAGCAGCACCTGTCTTTTTACTAAAGAAATGCTTATTGTATCCACCTAGAGTCTAAGGGCCCGAGGCTGGGTTTCTACTAAGCTAACATATGGAATTGTTTTAAGATGGTCATACCAATGATCATTTAGCTATTTGATTTTACATTTTTAGTAACCCTGCAGGAGTAAAAACTACAGGTATATATTATTTGATCAAACACTGCTATTAGCCCATAGAAAAGCCTTTTAATAACAGATTCATACATGCAAAAACGGATAGAAAAAACGTAATCGAAAGGAAGTATGTTTTGAAGTGTCTGTCCTATATCTGAGCGATATAAGAAGCCCTCAAAAAAGATGTATACCTTTCACGTGGAAATGCCCTAGTCACTCCCATATATTTTTCGTCCCTCTACCGGGGTTACTTTCAGACGAGTCTCGTGGCACTTGTGGGGGTTGTAGAGCAGATAGTGCTCATAAGATTCTTATCTTTCCAGAGAGGGGTACGTCCCAAACCGTTCGGACACTTCACATGCTTTCGTGAGAAGACAGATTTTCAGGATGTCTCCTGGTCTGAAAAACATCACTGAAGCTCAGCCACCTTCCACCGCAGATACATTTTGATGTGGATTTTTGTTTTAATGCCTTAAGTGGAGCATGAGGGGGCCTCAAGTGGAGAAATGAGAAAATAAAATGTTTTTATTTTTTTATGCACAGCTCATGAGGCCCCTTGATGATGTGAGGCCTGAGGCAATGATCTCTTCTGCCTAATGGGAAGTCAGACAGTGCACTACTGAAGGAGCATGTATGTATTTGCATGTACGGAAATGTAACGAACAACATGTGAAAAACATATGAACAAGAGGCAATTAAATAAATAAGTACAAGGTCATTCATTATAGAAAATTATAATGGACAGAAAAGATTTGCGTACACAGCGTTTATTTGGAAACGCAGGGCAGCTTTTTTCTCATAGAAGAAGACATATACAACACAATTTGTTCCTCAAATAGGAACGGCCAACCATCAGTTCCTTACATAAGCCCACTAGTCAATAAGCATGCAACCCACTGTCAAAACACTACCATATTTTCATGTTGTGGGTAAACGGTTCAGTGAGGCATGAGTTCTTTCCATTGGGGAGTGTTTTACACCTGGAGTAGCACTGTAGTGTTCTGATGGTGAGGGGCCATTCATGGCCATGCATTATCAGATAGACAGATCCCTGCTCTGGGTCTTATCACATTACTCAGATTACTGATTTCAGTTTAATGCATTCAGTTGTGCAACTGACTAGGTATCCCCCTTTCCCCTTTCCCTTCTGTACATAGGTGATGATGTCAGTGGTTCTGTCCTGACTTGCAGGTCTTTAAGTCTACATCCCAAATGGCACCCTATTCCTTACATAGTGCACTACCTTTAACCGGAGCCCTATGGGCCCTGATCAAAACTAGTGCACTACATACGGAACAGGGTACCACTGAGGCACTTTACTGGGGGCCAGATTAGATTGACATCTGGATTCCACCTCTGTTATGAGCCTCATAAATTCCACTTTGGAGCATCATGCTGGTATTGGATTTTGTAAATCTCTTCTACATCTTCTTGTTTTAAAGTAACTGTCCCTATAATTACCATATGGGTAAAATAGTTTTCCCTTCCAGAAAATGGTAATTAAGTATGTTAAAAATCTGCTTTTCTGTGTTGGAATGGTGTGGGCGTACCCCAACAACAGAATGGTGTTGGCGTATACCAGTTGTAAAAAATATTCATGCGAGTAGACCGCTGATTGGCCAGCTTAGGATGACATCATCCTCCATGAGGAAATAGCAAGTCTTTTTTAAACAGTTTGTTTCAGATACACATTTTCTGTGTTTATATATATATATATATATATATATATATATATATATTTTTTTTTTTTTTTTTGGGCCACAAATACGAGCATAGGATGGGTCAACAACATTATTTGGGTATGAGTTAACAGAATATGAACTTTTAAAAGTGAGATTTTCACTGGACAGTTACTTTAAAGCCATAGCCAAAAACATAGTTGGTCTCACAGTAGGATAAGTGTATTTGATGGGAAATGGCAGCTTTTTAATAATAAAGGTAAATGGGTGTGTTATTAATATAACAGCAATGCCATTAGAAAAGTAATCTAAGTAATATTGCCATAATACTGTGACTCATAGCTATAGCAACATATATTTCACTATGTCAGTACTTCTTCTATATGGTGTGTTCATTGACAATGGTTACGTCAGGGCTGTCCAACCCTGTTCCTGGAGAATCGGATTAGTTACAACTGGGGTTGGAGTGAAAACCTACAGGAGGGTAGTTCTCCAGGAACAGGGTTGGAGTGAAAACCTACAGGAGAGTAGCTCTCCAGGAACAGGGTTGGAGTGAAAACCTACAGGAGGGTAGCTCTCCAGGAACAGGGTTGGAGTGAAAACCTACAGGAGGGTAGCTCTCCAGGAACAGGTTTGGAGTGAAAACCTACAGGAGGGTAGCTCTCCAGGAACAGGGTTGGAGTGAAAACCTACAGGAGGGTAGCTCTCCAGGAACAGGGTTGGAGTGAAAACCTACAGGAGGGTAGCTCTCCAGGAACGGTGTTGGAGTGAAAACCTACAGGAGGGTAGCTCTCCAGGAACAGGGTTGGAGTGAAAACCTACAGGAGGGTAGCTCTCCAGGAACAGGTTTGGAGTGAAAACCTACAGGAGGGTAGCTCTCCAGGAACAGGTTTGGAGAACGTGGCACTGCCTGGTCCTGGTGTGTCATTTTTTTATTGGTTGAGTCTATTCAATCACTCTATTGAGCATTGACTGTTCGCCCTCATCAACTGGGCCTTGCAGGACCCCTTAGGACCTCTTTCCAGCCCTTTGAGGGGTTAACTTGCTCGGGTGTCTTTACACGCTACGTCAGGCCTCTTCCTAAGCTGCCTCTGTCTCATGTACAGCTTTGTCCCTCGCTCTTTGTCCGGTATTGCTTTGGCAGAACTGCTTGATGGAGACTGTGTGTGTTTTTTTGGTTTTACTATCCATGTGGGGACCAGAAGTCCCAGCAAGGATAGTAAATCAAGGAAAATTCTGACAAGTTGGGACATTTCGCCGTTCCACACAAGGAACAAAAACTATTTTAGGCTTATAGTTTAGGGTTAGAATTAGGTGTTAAGGGTTAGGTTGGTCCCCACAAGGATAGGAAAACAAACGTGTGTGTGTGAGAAACAGAGACAGAGAGGAGCTGGCATCAGAGCAGAGGGCTGTGGTGTGTGACGGTGTGATAGTGACGCCAACCCTCTCCCACCATGGCTGAGATTGGTTTCTCTTTCATCCCTCATCATGTCCTGTTTCTCAACGTCCCCGTGACACGCAACCAATTCTGTAGTAAACATGATGTGCGTACTCACATGGAATGCGATAGGAACAGGCAAATCTCACTCACACACACACACACACTTCCCCTCACCTCTCCCTCTCCTGTTCCAGTAGGTTGGTGAAGTCATCACTCTTGTTCATGAAGTCGGTGTGTTTGCGTTTCTCATTGTCCAGCTCGTTAACTGTGCGGCGGTGACACTTCTCAGCCAGCAGCAGCTGCTCCAGCATACGCCTATAAGTCTCGCGATGCTTGTCCTCCAACCGGTCCAACTAATCAACATATTAGAGGGTCTTCAATGACAACCACCATGGTTTCGTCCCAAATGGCACCCTAATAACAAATTTGTGCACTACTTTTGACCAGGGCCCATATGGTCAAAAGTAGTGCATTAATTAGGGAATAGGAAGCCATTTGTCTGACTCATTCATACACTGGCTATCCTATCCGAAGCGCCTGGATAGCGCGCTTGCGGATTAAACATTGACTTCTTTACTAACACAGGGTAGCTAATGGCTAGCTATCTTTAATCTATATTCATTTTGATATACATTTCTATCGTGGCACTGCCTTACCTCTTGCATGGGCATCTGGTAGACGTCGTCCCCTAGCGTTGTAGTGTTGTTGGTCAGTAGGCTGTCTCTCTGCAGGGCCTGGAGGGGTTTGATTGGGGCAGCTGAGCCGTAATGGGCCTCCAGGGCTTCGGGTTGGGTACGCTCTGACTTCAGCATGTGGATGATATCCTCTCTGGCCTACAGACACGAGGAGCAGGTGGACACGTTAGGTCATCTAAGAACCATTTAAACTGAGACAAAGACAATAACCTTCTTTTTACTTTGATCTTCTTTATTCTAGATGACAATAAAACCACTTCAAACTGACAGATGTGGCTTTGTTATTGTGATTAGAGATTGAGGTTTTAGTTCTTTTAAGTGGTTTATGAGCTGTCAGAATGGTTAGAGAAAATCCAGGAGAAACCATATACAATTATTTTGAAGTATGATCATCATATTGACATGACCACAGGGTGGGGCAACTATTGAAAATTAACAGTAGATTTTATGGTGTTTTTTCCAGCACTGTGATCTTAACTCTCCCCACAGGGTGGCACTGTTCTAGTCAGACTCCTGAGTGTCTCCTTTCATTCAAATGCAATTTTCATAACACAGGTTGCTTCTCAAATGGCACCCTATTCCCTATGTAGTGCACAACTTTTGACCAGAACCCAAAAGTAGTGCACCATATAGGGTGCCAGTCAGGACACAGTTATACAACAAAACCCTTCTTTATCTCACTCCTTAAACTGTTAATAGAGAGTTGAGTTATCGTCACACCACTGTACTATCATTAGCAAGTCATTTAGATAGTATGAACCATTCTTCAGTGTTGATTAGACGTTCAGAGCATGTTGTATTTCAACATGTTCAGGGTTGGATTTCAACATGTTCAGGGTTAGATTTCAACATGTTCAGGGTTAGATTTCAACATGTTCAGGGTTGGATTTCAACATGTTCAGGGTTAGATTTCAACATGTTCAGGGTTAGATTTCAACATGTTCAGGGTTAGATTTCAACATGTTCAGGGTTAGATTTCAACATGTTCAGGTTTAGATTTCAACATACGGTGTAGTAGGAGGGCATGTTGTTTACCCCAAGTTGCAACTTTGGAAAGTCATCAACACACCTAAACAAGTCAGCTGGACGGAGCGAGGGTTGAGGATAGAACTGACAGCAGCAGCAGCCCTCTCTCCCTGGAGGTTTGTTTAGAAATGGAACTCTGTTAAGAAAATAATTAGCAGCAGGCTTAACACTGGACAGCCCTTAGTGGTCTTTGCTTCCTGCTCATTGGGATCTGCAGAGTGGGGCAGAGTTGGAAGGGACCAGAGTTCATGGCCGCTGACACTGAGGTTGACTCCCCAGCAGTGAATCAATAGGATGACTCCTGGTTACACTAACATGTCAAGCCTGACACTGAGATGTTACCACCTGCCAAATATAACCAAAACCACTGACCACAATGTTAGCAGTTAGCACACAGCAGCACAGTGTGAAGAAACTCTGTGTGCATTCCAAATGGCACGCTATTCCCTATTTAGTGCACTACTTTCTTTTTTTTACCAGAGCGCTATCAAGGGGGTAGGGCACCATTTGGGACGCAAGAAATGTTAGAAGTTACAGTAGCTAGCAAACAGCAGCACAGTGTCAGTGGAGAACCTCTCACCTGCACCTCTCCCTCCATGACCCCCAGCAGACGGAGAAAGTCCTCCTTAGAGAGGTCCATCACCCATGCTGCATTCTGTTGTCCTCTGTTGATTTCTGGGGTTCTACTAGGCCTTTTCACCTTTCCAGGCTCCACCGTCTGGATCTTCCCCTCTTTCTGTTTCTCTAGTGTGTTCTCCTCCTCCTCTTTGAAGGCTTTGGTGGGCTGGGTAGCCCGGTTTATCTGTCTGTCATCTGGGTCCTCCATGGCTGTGCTGCTCCTGGACCGCATTCTCACCTGCAGGGGGAAGACGGACGAGAGGGACTCTGAATCCACAGCCCAAATAGAATATGGGCAATTCCACGGTAACGGAATTGCACTTTGTCTCTGTTTTTTTTACTTTAAAATGTATGCCAAACAAAAACCATTGATATCAAATTTGAACAAACCAGAGGGAACGAGCGAGAGCGTGAGAGACAGCGAGACGGAGCGAGAGCGAGACCGCGTGGTAGCAGAGAGAACAGTCTATGACTTGGGTGGCTGGAGGCCTTCCTCTGACCCCGCCTGATATAAACATTTTTGGGCCTTCCTCTAACTGGTATAGAGGTCCTGGATGGCAGGGAGCTCGGGCCCAGTGATGTACTGGGCCTTACGCACTACCCTCTGTACCACCTTGTGGTCCGATGCCAAGCAGTTTCCATACCAAGCGGTGATGCAGCCAGTCAAGAAGCTCTCAGTGGTGTATCTGTAGAACTTTGAGGTTCTGAGGGCCCATGCCAAATCTTTTTATCCTCCTGAGGGGGAAGAGGCGTTGTCGTGCCCTCTTCATGACTGTGTTGGTGTGTGTGGACCATGATAGATCCTTAGTGATATGGACACCAAGGAACTTGAAGCTCTTGACCAGCTCCACTACTGCCCAGTCGATGTGAATGGGGGCCAGTAAAAAAGCTTGTACAAGAGAACAAATGTTCTTCATGTAATCTCAGCCACGTTTAAGTATGACCTCAGACTTTTAATCAATAGCAGAAATGCAGCATATTCACAGTATTTCCTCTGTGATCTCACATACTCTCCCTCACCTCTGACTAATGCTCCGTGTCATTCCTGCTGTACTCCCAGAGTGCATAGCATTTCATACTGCTCCCCTTTTCTGTTTCTTAAATTGCTGTTCTTGATTGTGATTAGGTGTGGGACCCAACCTAAGGAGTGAGAATGGTCTAGAAGAATGTTCTCATGGGGACTTTTAACAACATCTGGAACCAAATGAATATTATGAGGCAAGTAGCTATAATAGCAACTGTGTTCTTCTAACCTGGATAAAGTAATATATTCAGTGTGATGTTAATGCATCAAAAAACAGGTGACCTTGAATGGTAGGCTATATAAACCCACACCAATACAGGACTGCCATGACTTTACAATATTCATGTGTAACTCTAATCTCTTTCACCAGACACCTCCCCGCTATGTTCAATTAGCCTGGGGACAAGGTTACTGTAATTGTAACTACAGTATATGTAGTGGGTTAGTTAATGCCTTTACTGCTGCTTGGACACTCTGCACTTATAATGAAAGAGAAATGAGGACATTTCCTGGCCAAGCGCTCTCGGCCCCCAACGGTGCCAGCCAAGTCAGATCCATTGTTTCCATTGCCCTACAATCTAGAGAGCCAGAGACAGGCTTTCCATCATCTCACACCAGGGAGCTAGGCTACAGTAGGCCTGGCCTGGCTGGCCTTGTATGGACATTGATCTGACCAGTGTGTTTGTTGTAACTCTGTAATTAGAGTCTAAGGAATGAGTCAGCTTCAGAAGCATCATTATCTCTGTGTATCAGAGGCGGATCACGCAATATACTCATAACAGATGGGCAATTTTGATTGAATATGGAAGATGACTTTTCATCTATTTGTTTGAATCAAAATAATCAACTATTTTCGGGAGTCGTGCTTTGGGACAATGCCAGGTATGATGATGATGATGACACATCAACACAATAGCCCAGAGAGCAGACACAGGGGATCCATAATCTGTGGTGAGGGTGCTCAGGGAAAGAAGCCATTTCATCTGAATGAGGCCAAAGTGCCCCAAGTTCGCACAGTCTCGGATGAAAGAAGTGTGTGACTCAGACTTAGAGAATCTTGTCAGCAAAACAGTAGCAGCTACTTTAGAGCTGGGCGTTAATAGTCGTTGTTTCAGGGGAGAAGCCAAGCGCTCCCGCGGGTACAGCCATGGAGCGTCAGTTTGATTTGAACCAAAATGAAGAAATGTGGAAAGAAAATAAAGCTAAGACAAGCTGTGGGTGACAGCAGGTAGAATATTGCGTTGGGGCGTTTACCTAAAGGCTCTGTATTGAATATCTTGAACAGGCTCTGGGGAAAGGGTGGCAATATTTACGATGTTATTCAGAAGTTGCTTCAAACCATATGAAGTCACCCACTACAATGTACATGTTCTCCTCCGTCTCATGCCCATCCTTCAATAACAGTGAAGTTAAAACAGAAAATAAATCTACTATTTGCTGTTGTTCACAACTTGTATTTCACTTATAGGGATGTGATCATGCCAGGCTGGTGTCCCCAACTTACACTTACGCTGATGGTACAGTGTACCATTAAGTCCATCCCAAATGGCACCCTATTCCCTACATAGTGCACTACTTTTGACCAGGGCCCATTGGTAGTAGAGTGCCATTTGGGATGCGACCTACAGATGTAGGATCTTAATTTGATCATCCTGTTTTATGAAAACTTATATTTTAAAACTTGGTGTATTTGAGGTTTAAAAAGGCATTGTTGTCATTTTCACTTTGAAATTTCAGACTTGATTTCCCTTTAACCCCTACAAAAATGTCCATGAATTATAATCCACATAATAATTGCAGGATTATTTTTCTGCTGTAGCAAACTGGCTCAAATTAAAATCCTACATTTGTATGTGAATTCTCTGCCCATGAAAAGAGGGAGGTAAGTAAGGGCAAGACCCCTATTTGTGAGTTGGACCTTGGGCTGGGCGGCATGCACAGCTGTCTGCTGGTGAAGTTTTCCATAAGTATTTATAGTGGACCCCATCCCTCCACTTGTGCAGTGGGATCCAGAAGGGGAAACTCCAAAAGACTATCACTTTATAAGCCATCAGCATTCTAAACAGATGACAATACTTTTACTCCACAACTATAGGTCTCACATACACCAGCCAACAATTGTAAATAAATCTTCGCTGCTGCTTGTCAGACTGGGCTGCAGTGCTCATATGATCACACAGTTGCTAACTCACTAATTCGCTCCTATGATTCTCTGCACACATTTTTTCAAGATTTATGCTACATCGTCTAATATTGAAAGACCTCTGCTATTTATAGAAACAAATGGTGGATAATGATAGCACTTCCTGGCTTCTCTCGCACTCACATTCCTCCATGGGCATGTGGACAGTGCAGCTAATCTGGGAAACAGACTGGCGGTGTGGGCCAAGGCAGTTGGTGGTTTGGTTCAAGGCAGTCCTGTTGTCAGACAACTCATTTGAAATCTATTCTTTGGCAAATTTTGTTCCAGTATAGCAGAGGAGGCTGGTCGGGAGGAGCTATAGGACAGGCTCATTGTAATGGCTGGAATGGAATAAATGGCACAGTATCAAACATATGGAAACCACCATTTATTCCATTCTAGCCATTACAATGAGCCCGTCCTCCTACAGCTCCTCCCACCAGCCTCTTCTGCTGTATAGTTACAGTGGAAGATTTGATGCAGTGTCTGGTGCAATCAGGGCTACTTGTGGACGGTCACCCAGACCAGCCTACGTAGTCCATGTGAAACTAGGTACTAACAGTGTAACGTACGCACTTGGAGTTAGGAAGCAGGTGCAGAAACTGAGTTTTTTGCAGGGGGCAATGCAAATAGTCTGGGTAGCTATTTGATTAGCCGTTCAGGAGTCTTATGGCTTGTGGGTAAAAGCTATTTAGGAGCCTCTTGGACCTAGACTTGGCTCTCCGGTACCGCTTGCCGTGCGGTAGCAGAGAGAACAGTCTATGACTAGGGTGGCTGGAGTCTTTGACAATTTTTAGGGCCTTCCTCTGACACCACCTGGTATAGAGGTCCTGGATGGCAGGAAGCTTGGTCCCGGTGATGTACTGGGCCGTATGCACTACCCTCTGTAGTGCCTTGCGGTCAAAGGCCAAGCAGTTGCCATACCAGGGAGTGATGCAACCCATAAAGATGCCCTCAATGGTGCAGCTGTAAAACCTTTTGAGGATCCGAGGACCCATGACAAATCTTTTTAGTCTCCTGAGGGGGAATAGGTTTTGTCCTGCCCTCTTCACGATTGTCTTGGTGTGCTTGGACCATGTTAGTTTGTTGGGGATGTGGACGCCAAGGAACTTGAAGCTCTCAACCTGCTCCACTACAGCCCTGTCGATGAGAATGGGGGCGTAGTCCACAATCATCTCCTTTGTCTTGATCACGTTGAGGGAGAGGTTGATGTCCTTGCACCACACGGTCAGGTCTCTGACCTCCTCCCTATAGGCCGTCTCATTATTGCCGTTGATCAGACATACTACTGTTGTGTCAGCAGTAAACTTAATGATGGTGTTGGAGTCGTGCCTGGCCGTGCAGTCATGAGTGAACAGGGAGTACAGGAGGGAACTGAGCACGCACCCCTGAGGGGCCCCCGTGTTGAGGATCAGCGTGGCGGATATGTTGTTACCTACTCTTACCACCTGGGGGCGGCCCGTTGGGAAGTCCAGGATCCAGTTGCAGAGGGATGTGTTTAGTCCCAGGGTCCTTAGCTTAGTGATGAGCTTTGAGGGCACTATGTTGTTGAACGCTGAGCTGTAGTCAATTAATACCATTCTCACATAAGTGTTCCTTTTGTCCAAGTGTGAAAGGGCAGTGTGGAGTGCAATAGAGATAGCATCATCTGTGGATCTGTTGGAGCGGTATGCAAATTGGAGTGGGTCTAGGGTTTCTGGGATAATGGTGTTGATGTGAGCATGACCAGATTTACAAAGCATTTCATTGCTGATGTGGTGTACTCCTCAACGCCATCGGAAGAATCCCGGAACATATTCCAGTCTGTGCTAGCAAAGCAGTCCTGTAGTTTAGCATCTACTTCATCTGACCACTTTTTTTATAGACTGAGTCACTGGTGCTTCCTGATTTAATTTTTGCTTGTAAGCAGGAATCAGGAGGATAGAATTATGGTCAGATTTGCCCAATGGAGGGTGTGGGAGAGCTTTGTATACGTCTCTGTGTGTGGAGTAAAGGTGATCCAGAGTTTTTTTTCACTCTGGTTGCACATTTAACATGCTGATAGAAATTTGGTAAAACGGATTTAAGTTTCCCTGCGTTAAAGTCCTCGGCTACTAGGAGCACCGCCTCTGGGTGAGCGTTTTCTTTCTGCTTATGGCGGAATACAGCTCATTCAGTGTGGTCTTATTGCCAGCCTCAGTCTGTGGTGTTATGTAAACAGCTATGAAAAATACAGATGAAAACTCTCTAGGTAGATAGTGTGGTCTACAGCTTATCATGAGATACTCTACCTCAGGCGAGCAAAACCTCGAGACTTCCTTAGATGTTGTGCACCAGCTGTTGTTTACATACAGTATATGCATAGGCCCCTGCCCCATGTCTTAACAGAGGCTGCTGTTCTGTCCTACCGATGGAGTTTATAACCCGCCAGCTGTATGTTCTTAATGTCGTCGTTCAGCCACGATTCGGTGAAATATAAGATATTACAGTTTTTAATGTCCCGTTGGTAGGATATAACTGCTTTCAGTTCATCCCAAGTCCAGGTGTGCTTAATGATGGGGAGCAGGTGCACGTAATGACGGTCCCTGGACGGTGGTTAGTAGACCAGCGACGTCGAGCGCTGAAGAGGGGGAGCAGGAGTAGGCATGACAGACAGGTGCTGGCAGCTGTCCAAATCCTCCCCACTTGAATTTGTAGCTATTAAAAAAATGCCTTTGAAATGGAATGCGACTGAAGACTCCCAATGTGACTACATATTGGAAGAGGTACATTGATTGTGGAGAGACTTTATTTTGAAGACCTAAAATCCAATCCTGCTGCTGTACAGTAACTCGGAGTGAAGGGGTAAAAATCAGCGTAACTGGAGTTAGAGGCATAACTGACCATACACTTGCCATAGCTATACTCCTCTGAGAATAATAATGGTGATAATATGCTGACTAGATTTCACCCCATTTCCAAAAGTTAAATATTATGTTGTGGTTGTCTTGACAACCCTGTATGGGGTACACAGCAGAGAGAGCTGTGTTCAACATCAGAACTTCACACAGCTTTGCACTTCGTTTATCAGATGATTGAGTGAGCCCTCTCTGGGAGTCTGCTTTGGACCATGTTGTATTCATGAGTTCAGCTGCCACTGTCAGTAAGTACCACTGCCAGCTGGGGTTGGGGGGGGGGGGGGGGGGGTGGAACAATCCAAACAAAGCTATCAAAACTAAAACAAAGTTACAATAACTCACTTCTAATGAGAACACAGCTCGAATGGAACCCCCATTACTCTGTGTGGAGATTCTGTACATTTCAAACCCTGGTCACCTCTGGGGTAGACTGATTAGCTACAGCATATTATTATTCAGTCTCCCTCTGTGAAATGCATATCACAGAGTTTATAGGTTCAAGAGGAGGTCACTCTGTCTTTTCGATGTCACAACTCTCTGTAAATGCAATGGAAAGCAGTCACTTCCTGAAGTCTCCTACCATCCCAGGACCAAGACAACCTTGTGACCAAAGGTCAGGTGGGGTCACGAGTGACTGCGGGTCCAGACCAGGGTGGTAAAACAAAACTCTGTGAAACTCTGTACAAGAAGGAAAACTGTCTCCATGGTTTCAGACAGACAAAGCTGAGACCAAAGTTATAGACTGTGTAAATAGAACAACATTGTTATCTGGTTATATGCATCTGGTTAGGTTACATATTCCACAACGCCATGTTGTTAGTAATGCTATGGTTTGTTATGTGCTATCATACCATATAAAAATGTCCAGACCACTGATATACATGTTACTAAACCTCTGGGGACAGCTTACCACTGTGTAAATGTAACTCTGCAGACATCAACACACTACACTGTACAATGATATAGTCTGCTATTAATATTAAGTGCTTACTGCATGAAGTGCTGATGTATACAGTGGACTGAGAGTAGAATATCACTGGGTCCTGGTCAGGTTCCAATCTGTAGCATTTCAGATCTTAATCTCACCTCGCTACTGACAACTTCCCCCCTGGCCCGTGCAGAACCCACCTGCTAGTGTTGGACCCCCACATACACTCATTCATATAGTACATCTCTATCATCATCATCATCATCTGTAGGGCTTATAACATTGGAGTTGGACAGAATTAATTCTTACTCTTATCGGAAAAGCAAAGGGGAAGATTAAATGGTTCCTGAAATGTCAGGGTTATCAAGATAGCCTTATAATTTGAAGGAGCACTGTACAAGGAAGCTATCTGGTAGTCTGAGTCACAGAAGACACTTCTGTGATTCGTAGAGTGGTATATTTGAGTTGATGATCCACATCCGTTTGGCAACATTACATTACATAATTATCTGCCACCTTACAAGGGTATGTGAAGTCAGACAATGAGTGAGCAGCAGGGTTCATGGAAAGGCTGGTATAAAATTAGAAATCAGACTCTTGACCAAGTTGAAAGTTCTAAACAACAAGAAGCCAGGCCAGGGGTTTTAGCAGAAATCATATTGACCATGACTTGACTTCCCCTAACATCATCATGCCTCTCCTCTCACAATCCAATTCAATTCCCAGTCAAACAACAATGAAAATGAATGAGCAAAATGTATGGCATGTTTGTATCTATCTTCACAAGCCTATGTGCTAATGTCTAATACGTGGCTATGGGTCTAGCAAACTGACATCAGTGGCCAGCTGCAGTCCTCTGTCAAGCTGGCCAGTCTCAAATGCCTTTCTAGTGGAATGATGATGAAGTCACTTCCCTTAAAGCGAGAGACATCTACGAGGGAGAGTGAAGGAAGGAGAAAGGGGGAGAGAGGAAAGTGTGTGAGCAGGGGGATTAATGCTGACTGTGTGTTTTATTATTTTGGTATTTACAGCCTATTTTCTCCTTAAGCATGAAACACTCAACTATTTGGTTGTCATCAGTTTCCCAGAAAACACATACTGTCATAACCTCTAGGAAAGTCAGGACAAATGGGGCGAGGACTAAATTCTTGCAAGAGAAAAAAAAAAAAAGACAGCTCACAAAATTATCTTACAGTAAATATCATATTTTTTCTATATAACATGCTAATAAGGCTTTATATTAGTAAAGGTGAGTTGAAAGATGTGTTATATTCTGAACACACATTTCAAAATGGTCCCTCATTCAGGTGAAAATACACATAGTACAGCGGCTCTTACAAAGCTGAATTGAATCAGCTGACCTGCTATAATTTCAAGGACTTTAATTCCCTTTGTTAGGACCAGTCCTGTAGCAAGGGCTGGAAATGATTCTGTGTTGCTTCAGATGCAGCTGTTCAAGCTGATAATGAGTGAAGATAATGAGTGAAGAATCCAGAGACGTTGCATGAGTCCAGCACCACTCTAAATCGCTCTGTGTATGTGCGTGTCTGTGTGCGTTTGTGCATGTCTTGGTCCTGCTGTCCATCCCATGTACCACACCTTCCACTCTTCAGTGTGTAGGCAAGCTGGATGATTTCATGAAGGGTGGGTTGATATGGAATGTTAAATAGCATGGTGGCAATGCATTGCTTCCCTTGATCATTTTCTATGAGGCACACCCTTGAGGGATGTAAAATCACCCACAGCATTTTGCTGTCAATGGGTTATTCACTCAAACGATCACATCAGTCATCTCCATTCAACATTCTTGAGATACTTCTTTTTTTAAGGAAGTGCACATACTATGACAGACAGAGATAATATAGTAATATTTCACTGGTCTCTGGACAGAAAGGGATAATATAGTAATATTTCACTGTGATCTCCTATCTGGTAAGAAGGCAAATGTAATCCATCTCTCTCTAGTCCCTTATTTTGTTGTCATGGGAACAGAGGTGCTGTTGTTATGAAACCAAACAAGAGGACCTGCACTGCTGTTTCCATCACTGGAAGATTGCTGAGCTAAATTAGTTAAGTGATCTCATGGTTCACTGTCTTATCACTTGGGCTTTGGCTGCCAGTGAAGTGATGCCACCGACACACAGTAAATCAGATGATTTAGAGACAAGCGCTGTCAGAGAAACTTACAAGACCACAAGGGAATGCAGAATGACAATCTGAGTTCTAGACAGACTGGAGTAGAGGAGAGACATCCACAGGCAGTCATTTTATTTAACCTTTATTTAACTAGGCAAGTCAGTTAAAGAACAAATTCGTATTTACAATGACGGCCTACCCCGGCCAAACCCTAACGACGCTGGGCCAGTTGTGTCCCTATGGGACTCCCAATCACGGGCAGTTGTGATACAGCCTGGAATCTAACCAGGGTCTGTAGTGACGCCTCTAGCACAGATGCAGTGCCTTAGACTGCTGCGCCACTCGAGAGCCCCTGGGTTCCCGAGTGTTCATACGTAATACCCGTTAACTACCCAACATGTCAGTAATCTGTCCAAGAAGGTACACTCCATTAAAGTCATACCAGCTTCTTAATTTAGATTAAGGAGGAAGTGTAAAATTGTCCAGAATAATATTCTTATAAATTACAAAAAAAAGGGGTCCTTGTAAATTGCACTCTGAGAAATTGGCATTTATATGCAACAGGACCTCACTATGTCTTTAGTTGTTCTGAACGCTATTGGCACTGTCAAAAATATTTCAAAACAAACTGACCTATGAGCTGTCTATTACAAATGACAATAGACATTTTAAACCCCTTGTTCATCCCCCACATAACACACAGGATTTCTGTGTGGAGTTCCTATCACCGATGACAATGATGGGATGACGCAAAGCCACTGAAGCCCTCCCTAACCCGCATGGACAGCAGACATTTATTGTATCATCACAGAGGGGAAAACTCTTTAGATCTGATTCAAAATAACTTACAATAAAGACAGTGGAAAAAGTTATTAATGAAACGCTCCTTAGTCCGCCTAGGGATGAATGGTACCACAGGCTGGCGGAGCCCACATCATATATGCAATTTAACAGATGCTTTTATCCAAAGCGACTTACAGTCATGCGTACATACATTGTACGTATGGGTGGCCCTGGGAATCAAACCCACAACCCTTGGCGTTGCAAGCGCCATGCTCGACCGACTGCGCCACATGGGACCACTGGCTGCCACTGGAGTAACAGAAGGGGTGAGGCAGCTCCACTGTTTACTTTGTGCCTTCAAACAGAGGGGGCTCTCATGGAAGCTCTTATCAGAATAAAGCCCTTTGTGTACAGCTATTGTTTTCACATGGGAAAACGTCTAAGTGGAGAGACAAGATATTATCTGTCCATGTAATGTAATGGATGTCTCCTTAGGTTAAGAAGGTGAGATATTCGTGAACACTAATTACTTCAATTTAACTTGTTCTTAGTTCAACTGTCATTCAACTTGAACACATTTGACGTTTCAAGGATTTTCACAGTCCTGAGAAAGTTGAACAACCATTGCAGGGGTCGGCAACAGGTGGCCCGCGGGCCAAAAACCGGCAAGCCATCGTTTTTTTAGCATAAAACATTGAAATCACCAGGAATTCTGCTGAAAATTAGTTTCATTGAAGAAATCTGTTCACCAAGTATTCCCACAAATAAAAAAAGAGATGCGATGTCTCAATGTAATCAAGGTATAAAATTATTGTATTTGAAAATACAATCTCTATCTGGGCTTAGTTGTGGTCAATTTGCAGTGTACAATTTATTATAATTATGTTCCGGCCCCCTGACAATCCGCTCCGACAAAAATCTAGCTGCTTACCCTTGAACTATTCTCTCTACTCTGTTTTGTTACTCTGCTATTAGTACTTTTAAGAGTTCCTCTAGAGAGAGAGAGCGAGCTAAAGCTTTCTTCTGGTAAAAGATGTAATCAATTAACCTCCTAACGTACCATTTCCTGTGTTGAGCCTGGACCGGACGTCAGAGCGAGTGGCAACAAAACTAATGTTCTTTACCAACTCACTGATTCACAATGTGTTCCACACTGACCCATTCATGACTGGGTCATCCTCTACACACATGGGTTAGTGGATGTTATCAAGAATGAATCAATACTGAACCATGGACTGAAACGGCATGTATTTTTAATTCTAAGTAACATCTTATTCATTATAGAGAACTACTGTATATAAAGTCATTCTCAGTAGACACAAGTCTTTCATGAAATACAGCAGTGAATGTAACAATTCATTCCACTTTATGAATGGAATGTTTCCTTACCTGTTCTCAATGGTTCCAAATCACAGGTGACGACAGGTTAAAAGGTGAATATCTGAGTTACTGAGAATCAAGTCCCACAGTAAAAACAGTGTCTCCTCAATGTCTCAATGTACTTCAGTTACCTTGACTGTGTGTGTCAAAAAGAGACACCATGATAAAGGTAGATTTGTCAAAAGATACCTATCCTCTCTCCTGTTACTCTTCTCTTTTACCTTGCTTCTCCTCTTCTCTCCTGTCAAAGTTACAGAGGCAATGAAAAGCCGTCTGAAGATAAACCCCAAGCTTTGTCCTAACCCAGGGGTTTGGCCCAGCAGAGTCACAGTGAGGCGATGCACGAGTGAGTGAGTGATCGAGAGAGAGACCAGCAGACAAGAGGAGGTGGTCAGAGTTGCTTCAACTGTCACTTTTTGCCACCGTTTTCCCTTCAAATAGAGATATCCAGAGTTAGATGGAGAGGAGGGTAGATACTGTAAGTGCAGACAGCCTTTGTCAGAAGCCAAGACCCTGACTTTTCACCTGTTGTTCCTGGGCAGGAGACTGTAGAACTCTTGAGTGTATTGGAAAGCTATATTTAACAAGTGTTCTCAGTCACTCATGGCTGTTAGCAGCTGAGCAGATTGAAGGAGGCTTTTCCAAGCCTCTCAGACAGCTGAACTATCCCACTCTGAAGCAGGCAGGGGAAGTCCAGCTCAACCACTCCCACCAGAGTAGAGGCAGGGTTAGCAATAAGAGCTCAATCTTTTCTAAGAAGCAAATGAGAAAATAGCAGATAAATAATATGAGATCACCATTTTGCCTTCAACCATTTAAGCAGGGTTGGGGAGTTACTGATTACATGTAATCAGTTATATGTCATCTGATTACAAAAAAGTATTGCCCTGTAATCAGTTACATTACCAGCAAAAATATTGTAATCAGATTAAGAATACTTTTGAAAAACTAGATGATTACTTCTTGGAATACTTATAAATTCAAGAAGTATGTTTGCATAAAAATGTATTATGACACCTTCCTGCTTTCAAAATGACACCTGAGCGAGTCTGACCACAAGTCAGAGACCACTATGATGAGCACAAGTCAGAGACCACTATGATGACACACCAAATGCATTTGATTTAATCTTCATCTAAAGCCTCTTAATAAGGGGAAAGTAATCCAAAAGTAATCAGGTTACATTACTGAGTTTGGGTATTCCAAAAGTTATGTTACTGATTACAATTTTGGACAGGTAGTTAGTAACTAACGGATTAGATTTAGAAGGTAACCTACACAACCCTTCAGAAGTTAGTTTATTATTTGGTGTAAAAGGTAGTCCAACATTATGCATCCATTGGCTTGCTCAACAATTTTTCAAAAGAAGGATTAGACTACTGATACTGCACAGGGGCCAAGTTAGCCTTTTCAAACAAAATAATTTATCGAGAGCCATGACTATTTGTTATTGTTCCCAATAAATACAAGTCAAAACATGGAAATATAAATGAAGAGCAGTTATCCACTCCTGTGAGAGTTCTGCTGTCTTAACAAATATAGGCTCTGTTGACACCAAAGGGTCATCGACTTTATTGGGCAGGAGTGTATGACCTTGGTCACGTAATTTACAATGGCTTTCGCACCGAGCCACTTGAACAACATGTCTTTGTTTCAATTATGGTATTCATGTACCGTAAACATTCACTGTGAGAGAAACTCCAGCCGCATCACCACTCACGATTATATAGAAAATAATAAACTCAACTTGTCGACTCTTTCCAATAAAACTAACTTAAAGCTCAATTAATCAAGTAGTTTCTATAATGACACATGAAAGCTGGAACTTCAGACAGGTGCTAAGTTGGTAGGTCTCCTTGTTGAAATATGGCATCTGCTAATTGGGACACAACCCTTTGCTTACTGTAATGCTATTCAGTACTTCAGAAACAGATGTATATGTTCACATGGAGGTCCTGCTAATGCACAACTTATTCTACTTGAATGTTAACATCCACACGCCCCAATGAAGTCATAAAGTTGGTGCGAGAGCCGATGTTGTTGTTTTAAAAGGATCATTCTATATTTTTAGCCCAGCGCTGATGGTGATCCTTACATTGAGATTCAGTGTTGCACTTGTGGTTAACATGAGTCACTTGAGAGACATGGCTGTTAAAGTGACCAAACTGTTTCAAAGTCCAAGTATTTATTAATCTAGTGGTTGGTGAGAATGTTTACGTGTAGATGACATACTGCTGTTTCCCTACAATTCTATCCTAATTCTATCCTAATATCCTTCTATCCTTTTTCATTATTATGTCCCCCTTCAATCTTCATTCTGACATGTAGCCTAACAACAGTATCATGACAACTGGAAGTTCATTGTTCATTTATTAAAGTCTTTCCGGAACATGAAGGGTGAAGGTGCAATCTGCTCATAACTGTGGCTATGGTTACAGTCTTCCTTGCCCTGCTAATGCACAGGGAGCGGAAACCAAAGCACTGTTCATTACTAACAATTGAGTCAGGACCTCTCCTCTCTGCCTCCTAATGCTCCAAGATGGTGATCATGGCCAGAACCTCTCTGTTGGGCAATTCATCTGGGGTTAATCTACAGGATACTCATCCGGTCAGTATCTTATAAAGTTATTTTTACCAGCTGAATAAAACTGCAGGGTGCATTGAATCAAGCTCTGTCATTCCATCTAGCTAACAGCGACATAGGTGGGTGTGTTCCATTGGGAGACATGCTACATATAGAACTTGATACGGCCCTCAATAGACCAATCCACGGCTCAGTGAGATAAATAGGTAAATGAGGCAGTGATGCAGCTCTCAGTCACATAGCAACCAGACCTATTTTGGGTAAGTGTTTAAATGTGCTTGTAAAATCAAGGTCCATGTAATGTTTTATGGGAAAGGAAAACAAAAACATTTGATACATTGTTCTGAATCCTACCTATTTGGATGAGGTTCAACACTTGTTTTAGATATTAAAACCACTGTTAAACCTCATCCCCCCCCCCCCCCCACCATGGGGATCCAGAGGTTCACAAATGACATGTTGCCCTGTGTAGATCACATCTATCTATCTTCACAAGAGATGTTTCAGCATCTGTAGCATGTCACATTTGGCAAAGGAAAATGTATCAATTTAAGTGCACATTTAGGCGGTTTGTGTCTGGAAACAGAGGTTTTGTGACTTTCATTAAGGCGGATTCACTGTCCTCTTTAATGCAAAATATATATCCTGCAACATCTGTTCTGCAGTTTTTTAGGTGAGTGATGTAATGCTAGTCAGTGTAACTAGTGCACCATTATGTGCCAAACAAAATAGTTTCCTATTAAGCTGCAACATAATGTAACATCATCTTTCCGATATGTGTAATGTCTAACTGGTGGGGAGATGGAGAGAGTGGAGGAGTTAGATTTTATACTCTCAAAAATGAGTTGGAGGAAATCATTCATCACCAGTCAGTAGTAGGCAAGATTCAGTAATAACACTGAGAGACATTAAATAAGGCGATTGTCTGCACGGCACACGTCGGACCTTACAGAATATGTCATTCAGTCCCTGGATAAAACTGACCACCCCCCCTCCCCTAAATAGACATTGGTATCTTTAGCCTTATGTATCAAAGCCCTCATCTGTGGTATATTACAGGGAACATAGAACCCTTTCAGTTATTATCATACATCAATGTTGCAGGCTGTTAGGCTATGAATACCTATCATTAATTATATTTCCAAGCTTTACTGCTTTACCATAATCACGTTTTGGTGGAGAAAATGGATAGGCTACTTGACCATGTGTCTATACAGTGGAAGTACATGATGTATTAAGCCTATGCGTTGGAGAAATGAGAGAGCTTGGGACTATAAAGATGCTATCTTTGTCTAAATTGAGTTATTGACATAGCCTTGTTCTGTTCAATGTTCTCTACCTATATAGTACTCTAAATACGCCCAACTAATGTGGTTAAGTTCAAAATAATACTCTATACAAATTGCTGACACCATTCAAACCACTGAGGGTTCGGAACTTTAAAGCCAATTATCTCCGAAATATATTTTTGTAGATAGAACCTTATAGTCCCAAGCTCTCGAAATCTGGAAGCATTTCAGGACATGCCACTACACACCATACATTTTACAGATTTGTATCTGATTATTTAAGATAAATTGATTATTTTCTAATAAAATGGAAAGTTATTACATACAGGTAACTGCCAAAATAATGGAAAAACTTGAGTAAATGAGGGATACAACGTATATTGAAAGCAGGTGCTTCCATGCATACTTCCATAATTAAGCAATTAACATCCCATTACGCTTAAGTTCATGTATAAAAATGCTGGGCAGGCCATTATTTTGGAATCCATGCTATCCGGGACCTTACCCTATTGAAGTTGACATTTAAAATGGTAAGGGTAGGGGTAAAGGTTAGGGTTAGGCATGTCCCAAGGATCCCGGATAACATTAAGGATTATTGCGTGATGCCATCGCGTCAGCATGGACCAACATCCCTGTGGAACGTTTCTGACACCTTGTTGAATGCCCAGAAGAATTCAGGCTGTGCTGGAGGCAAAGGGGCTCCAACCCGATACTAGATGGGTGTACCTAATATGCCATGGCAGTCACAGTCACCAGATCTCAACCCAATTGAATACTTAAGGGGGATTCTGGAGCGGCGCCTGAGACAGCACTTTCGCCCACCATCAACAAAACACCAAATTATGGAATTTCTCATGGAAGCAGAGGTGAAAGTAAGCCGGAGCGGTCCAGTCCTCCGGGAAAATTAATAGTGGGGGTATGCCGTACCGTCTGAACATATATCACAATAGTTAAAGCAAAGATGCCAAGAAAACGGTAGGCTATTATACTATTTATCATTACTGCATTTATTGAAAATTTTGTGAATCGTCTTCAAAAACAAAAAGACATTTTGCGAAGGCAGAAATGAGTGGCCGAGACCGAGACGTGCAAGGACAGCAGTGGACACATCAATTCAGGTTAAAAGTGTAGCCCTATTTGACAATTACCAAATGTCATTCAATAAACTTTTGTAACATATGCATCTTTCCATTCATCAAATGGCATGTGCAGTGTATGGATACGGGAATTATTTTAGAGTGAATGTGTGCAGGTAACTAGGCTTACAGAAGCCGTTTGAAGTGATTGTCACATCCTGATCTGTTTCACCCATCTTTGTGCTTGTCTCCACCCCCCTCCAGTTGTCGCCCATCTTCCCATTATGATCAAGGTCCATGTAATGTTTTATGGGCAAGGAAAACAAAAACAACATTTGATACATTGTTCTGAATCCTACCTATTTGGATGAGGTTCAACACTTGTTTTAGATATTAAAACCACTGTTAAACCTCACCCCCCCCCCCCCCCCACCATGGGGATCCAGAGGTTCACAAATGACATGTTGCTCTGTGTAGATCACATCTATCTATCTTCACAAGAGATGTTTCAGCGTCTGTAGCATGTCACATTTGGCGAAGGAAAATGTATGAATTTAAGTGCACATTTACACGGTTTGTGTCTGGAAACAGAGGTTTTGTGACTTTCATTAAGGCGGATTCACTGTCCTCTTTAATGCAAAATATAAATCCTGCAGCATCTGTTCTGCAGTTTTTTAGGTGAGTGATGTAATGCTAGTCAGTGCAACTAGTGCACCATTATGTGCCAAACAAAATAGTTTCCTATTAAGCTGCCTTCCCTGTGGCTCAGTTGGTAGAGCATGGTGTGTGCAACATCAGGGTTGTGGGTTTGATTCCCACGGGGGGCCAGTACAAAAACAAATGCATGAAATTAAATGTATGTCGCTCTGGATAAGAGCGTCTGCTAAATGACTAAAATGTAAAATGTAAACATAATGTAAAATCAAATTTCATCTGTCTTGGTGCTTGTCTCCACCCCCCTCCAGTTGTCGCCCATCTTCCCATTATCCCGTGTGTCTTTACACCTGTGTTCTCTGTTGTCAGTTCTTACCAGCGTGCTTTCCTGGCTTCCTTTTTCTTAAGTTCTGTTTCCTAGTTTTCCCGGTTCTGACTATTCTGCCTGCCGAGCCTGCCTGCCGTCCTGGACCCGCCTGACTCAGACCTGATCACGAACCCCTGCCTGTTCTTGACCTGCCCTTTGCCTGCCCCGTGTTTACAATAAATCATCTGAGAACTGTACTATCTGCATCTGGGAAAACATCACGACTGGTTGTGTTTATGCCACATTAAAAGGTAATACATTTTAAAAGTATGTGCACACATAAGAGGTCCCATACCGGGAATAAATAAAATCTAGTTTCACCCCTCCATGGAAGAATGTGTCGCATCCCTCCAATAGAGTTCCAGACACTTATAGAATCTATGCCAAGGTGCATTGAAGCTGTTCTGTCTTGTGGTGGCCCAACGCCCTATTAAGACACTTTATGTTGGCGTTTCCTTTATTTTCTCAGTTACCTGTATATTTGTATAGCAGCTAATTCATTCTGGGGTATAACGACTTCAGTCAGACCTGCTTGACAAATTTTGTGTGCCAGTACTGTTTATATTTAGGTGGAGGAGCTCCGCAATACCTTTGACCTAATATTCTATAAGAGGAACATCTTGGCACTCTTTATTCTATTTCAGACACCTCAATGCATTATTTCTAATGATATGTGAGCAAAACATACAAATAAAACATGAACAAATAACAATTTTCATTAAAGTATAATTTTTAGAAAGTACTGTTACTGACCACATTACAACATAAAAAAAACTTAAATATGTAATATTGTCCTTAAAACATTTAATTGAAATATTGTAGAATTCCATTAATTCTTATGGAGACTGCTTCTACTCAGGAGTCACAATATGGCTGACCGGTGGCTTCAAAGCCTCTCATTGCCAATACATAGCATCAGCAATGCATGGTTTATATACACATCATTGGCTCTAGCCAACAGCTCCCAAATACAGTGCGGGTAGACTATACATGATGTGGTTATTATTATTAGTCAAATAGCAGTCGAGCATCGATCATCATGTCACCAGAATAAGACCTCAATATTTATTGGAAAGGGGCATAAAGCTCATCCCTGTGCACTTTCACCACACTGAAGTTCATCGTAATGTATTTAATCTGTAGCCTAATAAACTGCATTGTTTCCCGGGTCGTAGGACCACACACCATATCATCACGTGACTCCAAGTTTACTTTGATATGATGGTTATATTAATATTTGCGCATAAAGGCAGTTCCACAGCCGTTTCTCACATAATAGATCTTACCTGCGCAAAAATATCCCACCATGTCGAACAAACAAGTGATCTGTGGCATTTATAAAATGTTACCATAACTTCCTGTTTCCATCACAGCTGTTGTGATTTTTACAGTATTTATACAGCATTTTCTTTACTTGCATCAAAACTGTGGATGGAAACATGGTTAGTGAGAAGAGCAAAAATCTATTTATTTTATTTTGCTTTCTAAAATAATTAGAAATAGGCATATATTTCCAATTATTAACCTCATTTCCATGATCATTGCAAAATAAATTCTCTTTTAATTGGACCCATTTCACAGTAGATTATTTCCTGAGTAATTATTTAATTTATATTGCAGCTATACACATTATATGGCAGTTTCGTAACATTAAAGATATATTTTATTATATTGTTGATATGTGGTGAATCTGTGTTTTAGGAAATAACTGTGTTTACCTGGTAACTAATTATCGGTTTTCCTATTGGCCAATGCTTTAATTGTGTAGTTTATATAATTATATTGATACAGGAAGTGACAATTCTAGTGTGGTGCCTGCTAAATAGTTATCCATCTCCATCCAGTCATTGCTCCTACTGTTGGGTTATATTTTCTTAACCTCTCTAGGGTAGGGGGCAGTATATTCACATCCGGATAAAAAAAACGTACCCGATTTAATCTGGTTATTACTACTGCCCAGAAACTAGAATATGCATATAATTGTTTGCTTTGGATAGAAAACACCCTAAAGTTTCTAAAACTGTTTGAATGGTGTCTGTGAGTATAATAGAACTCATATGGCAGGCCAAAACCTGAGAAGATTCTGTACAGGAAGTGCCCTCTCTGACCATTTCTTGGCCTTCTATACTCTCTTTATCGAAAACAGAGGATCTCTGCTGTAACGTGACACTTTCTAAGGCTCCCATAGGCCCCCCGCACCTCTCTGATTCAGAGGGGTTTGGTTAAATGCAGAAGACACATTTCAGTTGAATGCATTCAGTTGTACAACTGACTAGGTATCCCCCTTTCCCAATATCTCTTTTGCTGTCTCCACAATAACCTTCAACCTGGCATTTATGCTTTCCACAGCCCAAGTTGTACTGATAACCTTACCAAAAAGCTATGATGTCAACTTTATTCATTATCAAAGTGTCCTTTGACACATTCATGAGCACAAGATTCCTGAACAGGCCTCTAAACCATGCCAGGACCATCAGAAGCACCAGCCCAGACAGTAGGTCCACTTACTACAGGAACATCCATGTAAACTCCATCAGTCCTCACTGTAGTTCTACCAATCTGTCTTATGGCCTCTGCATATGATACATCATGACTGATCCTATACATCTCTAAGCCTCTCTAGCCTCTCTCTGTACCTGGCATCCACAATTACGGCACGTAACCTTCACATTGCTTCCACATTCACCGTAATCATGTGCTCCTCCAAACTTGGCATAGCTTTCCTTTCCTTTACACTGAACAGGTCCCATTCTTTGGCATTTAAAACACTGCAGTGCATATGGGACAACTTCTCTAACATTAAAACTAAGGAATCCTATCTGTACTTTTCCCAGCAAGACTTTCTCAAACCTCAGCATCACTGTTAAGCTTTCACTTCTTTGACCCTCTTTCCTATTTATCAACCTTTTGACCTCAATCACTCTGCCTCCCTTTTTCACATTTTCTTTAATATCAACTGTGGACATAGATATTGGGACCCCAGTGATGACTCCCCTCAATCTAGCATAAGCACCAGGTACATGGCTTTTAATCTTCTTCCATTCAGCTTTTCCATTTGCAGAATGTTTTCTTGCTGAGCCTGGCTACCACACAATATTAACAATTGACCATTTCTGATGAACAAGGATAATTTCACTTCACCTACCTCTTTCTCTATGGCAATAGTTGAATAGGGTGTAAGTGAGGCCCCGTGGTCTCATCAAACACTATCACCACTTTCTACTCTAACAAATCACTATTCTTGTTTCCTACCTTGGCCCTCTTTGTGCTTTCTTTACTAGACACTCCACTGCTTTCTGTATCATGATCCCTCTTCTTCCCATGTCTTTCCACTACTGACCATCCCAGTCCTTGACCCTCATCTTCCAGTTCCATACCATCAGAACTGACACCCATATTGTCCTGATTCCAGGACAGCTGTTGCTTCACCATCTTTTTCTCCATTTCGTCTGCACTACTCACCACCATTTCCAACCCTCTCTCACACACAAACTCTGCCCCCGTGGATCTGAGCCACATTAGTGTATGACTTTCGGCTATCGCAGATGCACCTCTCCTGATTTAACTTCTCGACTTTCGTCGAGTTGCTGGCTTTCACCTCGTCACTGAAACGCACCCAATGTTTCAGAATTAGCAGGAAGTGCAGCATATTTAGGTTCGGGAAAAACTGAATGCAAAACATTATTGCATTGAAAAAAATCTGTTTACAGATCCACAACAATTTGTAATTGTTTTTGTCTTGCAGAAACGGTCAGATATAGCAAGTGTCACTGCAAAAGCAAACATTCTGACAACCCTTTGAAAGACATTTGATCAAGTTCGCCATGCATTGCGATTTACTTTAGATACTGTTTTGGCCTAATTCCAATACTTACAAAGTATACAGCCAATAAGAGCGTTATTGTCACCATAAAATGTGAATGATGGGCGTTTTTCAGGCGGCGTTATAATGCTCGTTCACGCGGGCCAGTTTTACGACAGGTCTGATTTATAATGGGAAATATGTATGGCATGTGGCAAGTTTATAAATCTCAATCAGTGGCGACCCGTCATTCAGGGCAGGTGGGGAAGAGACCCAACTGTTTTGAGCACCACATGTTTAGGTAAAAAAAAAAAAAGATCTATATACAGTACCTGTCACATCTGCTCCCGGAGCGCCAGGCTGCCCAGCATTGCTCGCTCCTGCCACCATCATTACGCACACCTGCCTCCCCGTCACACGCTTCAGCAATTATTGGACTCACCTGGACTCAATCACCTCTGTCATTACCTCTCCTATATTTGTCAGTTCCCCAACTCTGTTCCTCGCTGCTGCATTGTTTGTCGTCTGTCCTTATACTAACCGGTGCTGTTGCTTTTGCTTGTTTGTTCCATGTCTGTTCAAATTAAATGTTAACTCCAGTACCTGCTTAACAGCTCCAGCGTCAGTTCTTACAGTACCAGTCAAAATTTTGGACACACCTACTCATTTAAGGGTTTTTCTTTATTTTTACTATTTTCTAAAATGTATAATAATATTGAAGACATCAAAACTATGAAATAACACATATGGAATCATGTAGTAACCCAAAAAGTTTTCAACAAATCCAAATATATTTTAAATTCTTCAAAGTAGCCACCCTTTGCCTTTGACAGCACAAGGTCATTGGCCACAGATAAAATGACGTCAAATCACGTTATATCTACCGTAGCTTTGATTGGAATGATCATGTCAACATGGTACTTTCAAAATATTAGCTAGCAAGCTAGACAAGCAGTCATCAACGTGAATCAAGTCGACAATCTACTGGCAAATCCTTTTCAATCATTTTCATATAAAGAGAAATTATAGATAAAACATATTGGTGCTCATCGGCAATTGGACATAAATATTACACAAGTTGGAAATCGTAAATTCAACAATAAGTGGTTTGGAAGGAATCAGTTGCTAACTGCAAGCTTTGCAAAGCAATCACTAGCCTGCTATTCAGTGGAGAGGGTGTGTGGTCCAAGTCTGGGTTGAAGGGTCTCTTTTCCAAGCTTAAAAGGACAAACATTCACTCACAACACACCATGGGCCAGAAAAGGTTGAATATATTGGCCATGCTGTCAATCCAGCATGACTGCTGCCGTGTTCAAGACAACTGGGAACTCCAAAAAAAATGAGCTCCAATTGGGAAAATAAGTTTTGAATGGACCTCAAACTCAGAATTCCAAGTCTAGAACTATGGCCTCTTTGTAGAGCGCCAACCTGAAGATCTCTGACGTCATGATTTGACCTTGTTTTTTTTTCTTGAGTTCCCAGTAGTTTTGAAAGCACCATAAATGCTCAGAATACACTCTTATTCATAAACAAAGAACAGGTACTCTAGCTAAATATAATAACATTAAATAATTTGCCATTAGTGAAAACAGCGAAAATCAATTTAATCTTTACATTGTAAAATCATTATAAATAGGCATATATTTATTTCATTTCCATGATGGTTCACCTTTTCCATTGACGTTTGTAGGCTACATCTGAATACTGTAATGTCAAATTTCTCATAGACAATATTTCATTTATGAACGCAATACATATCAATTCCTAACCTTTTCTGGCCATGATGAGTTCATATTCCCGAAGTAGCCATACAACAAATTACCATGCAAATCTCTCATTTAATTTGGCCTATTAGATAGGCTATTATAATTAGAGTTTTTGCTCTATGCATCCTAAAGGGAGTGCAGTTTATAACATACAGTAGAATTGAACAGGTGAACAGACAGTTGATCTTTGCATTTAAGTGTGTAGGCTACCACTGTAAGTAGGCCTACTGTAGTTTATTATTTTTTGACTAGACAATGTTTCAGAATTCGTAGGCATTGCATCATATTTAGGTTAGGGAATAAGTAAATGCAAAACATTGAATTCAAAGGAGCTGTTTACAGGTCCACAACAATGTGCAATTGTTTTTGTCTTTCAGACACTTGTTCAGATAGTTTACAGCAAATGTCACAACAAAAGAAAACATTCTGCGAACACCTCCAAAGACATTTAATCAAGTTCGCCATTGCTATTTCCTTGACAAGCATTTTGCTACACCCACAATAACATCTGCTAAATATGTGTATGTGACCAATACAATTTTATTTAATTTGAGATACTGTCTTGGCCTAATTCCAATACTTCCAAAGTATACATGCACCTGTTTTTCAGGCGGTGTTATAATGCTTGTTTATTCCTGCACAGTTTAAAGACAGGTCTGATTTATAACCGGAAAATGCGAATGTATGGCGCGCACCAAGATTCTAAATCTCAACATTTTTGTGCATGAGCACACAGATATTTTGTGTAAAATTTACACAACTGCTATAAGTGATACCCCTTAGGAGTGAAGAAGCTTTGTAACATACGGGTTTGTACCAATGATGTATATAAACCCTGGATTAATATTCCTATGTGTTGGCCAATGAGAGGCTTTAAAGCCACCGGTAGGCCATATTGGACCTCCCCAAAAGAAGCAGTCCTCTATAGGGATGAATGGAATTCTACAGTATTTCAATTAAACGTTTCAACAACAAAATTACATTTATTTTGTTTATTTACATTTTTATCAAAATATACTTTCAGGAAAATGGATGGCAGGTTAGCGCGTTGGGCCAGTAACTGAAAGGCTGTTGGTTCCAATCCCCGAGCCGACAAGGCTCTGTCGATGTGCCCTTGAGCAAGGCACTTAACCCTATTTGCTCCTGTGAGTCGCTCTGGATAAGAGCGTCTACAAAAATGTAAAAATGAACATGTTTTTATAGGCCTATATTTTGTCATGTTTTATTTGTATGTTTAATTCACATAATATAATTGAAAAGTATGCATTAAGGTGTTTGTAATATAATAAATGTGGAAAAAACACGTTGGGCTTAATAAATCAATTTCTATAGCTTCCAAAGTATTTTTACGACGGTGGGGGAGTGCCAAGATGGAGGCGTGGGGCTTCAAAACAGCATCCCCTGATAGTCATCTAGTGTATATATAAATTACTGAGATGGTTGTAAACGCTGCTACTGGAGAGTTGACTCCACCTAGCAGTTGTCTGTGGTTTGGGAAAGTGAATTGAGGGATGTGGTATTTCAGAGATCAGTGTTGCTGTGAACACTGCTGAACAGTAGGGATGGGACGATTTTTCTTGTTTGTCTAGAAGGGGTTCAGCTTTTGTCAAAATTGACTTTGCTATCATCAGTAGGCTTCATCCATGGCCGCAGGAATATGTTTTGGGTTGGGGATGCTGGTATTTTTTTCTCCATTCACACAGGAGTAATAAATGCCTAGTTCACAAAATGTGTGTGTGTGTGTGTGTGTGTGTGTGTGTGTGTGGGGGGGGGGGGGGGGGTATAAAAAAAGAAGCACCCCTACTTCACGTGGATATGGCTACACCAAATCTTTTGTCACTTTGTTGCACACAAGCCCAATGATTTCCAAGCAATAATTTGTCAGGCAGCTTATCATGGCAGATGACTGTAACCATGGGTGAATTTAGAGCCTACTTACAGTAGCTTTGCAAGCCCGTACCTTCACAGACAGAATAGGCTACGTGGAGGCAGCAGCAGCAGATGATGTGCCCAAGTCGACGCACGTATTATTTTGATTTTTGTTGTTTTATCTAGCACCTGAATGAGTAATAATAACAATAATCGGCAAATCAATAGGGGCATTTCCAGTCAATTATTCTAGCTACCAAATAATGTTGGTCATGCAGTTTATAGCTAGCTAGCTACTTTGTAACAATCGAATGAACACAATGTGTGTCGCGCTAACAAAATAATTCTGAGACCAGTACGGTACATTTGGCAATTTGTTTTTCGGCTACAAAAAAGTAATCGACACATTGTGCACAGAACCACAAAGAGCCTAATCGCGAGCCCTTCGCGAGACTGGGTCGCTGATGAGAAGCAAACACCATCTGAGAGAGAGAACATGGAATAAACCATGGCCCACAATATACGCTTTTTTGAAGGTAAGGTGTTACTATATTCACCTAATAGCGAAGACAAGGCAATGTCGGTTAGCAATCGCATTCCTAGGTAAATTAGACGCCATCAGATACATTGCACGCGTGTAAATGTGGGTTCAATCATGTTCAGAGCGAGCTAGCTAGTTAACTAAAGTTCGTTATGCCTTGCAGACCTAACTACATGTATTCGCTTAACTTACAGCTGCTGTGACAGTGCATGGACAAAACCACTTAACTAATAGGCACGATTAAAATTGAATTATTATTAGTAAATCTACTAAACTAGCTAGTAGCTATTGTTGATGCTAGCTAACTTGCCCGTGTAACGTTGGCTATCAGACTAGCTGGTACTAGCTTGTTAGCTGGCCTCATATCGTAGGAAATTGGACACTAATTGACTGATACGTTTGCGCAGTATTTTTACAGGATTAACGTTAGTTTTATAACTTTCGACAGCTTGCTGTGCCATGGGGTGAAGTTGTAACGTTACTGTACTTGCGAACGGCCAGACAGCAAGGCCTAGCTAGCTAACGTTAGTTACCTAATTGTTGACGGGCCTTCCTGTCAACTAGTATATACTTTTACAATATTTTTTTTATTTCATATATAGCTACATAGTTTCAACAGTGGATCAACGTAACGTTATTTGTTGGTTGGTTAGCTAGCTACCTATAAACAATGTATTCTTTCGGCTTTTTAAGGTAAAGCACAGCCAGGGCTCTTCATTTCAGACAGCACATAACAAAGTTAGTAGCTAGCTAGTCTGACGGTGTTTATGTAAATAGCCAACAACCCAGGAAGGACAAAGCATATGCTTTATCTATATAACGTGCACGTTTCTGCATTGTACAGGTGCACACGTAACAGTAATGCAATGTCAAAGAAGCTAGTTAATTCACAAAAACAAGAAAGGGACTACTTCTGTAGCTAAGCACCACGCCAGTGTGGAATGTGGTGTCTCAGAATCAGTGTGTCCCACAGGGGTGGGGGAGTTGAGGCCTATTGCTCCACAGAACACAACTTCAAACAAGACTAACACATTTGAATATATTTTTTTTTGTATTAAAGGTGCTGCAAGTCATCCAATTTCCCAAGTAAAAATATCCTGTGAATGACCGAAACATCACCCATATCATTTGTACGCTATTAAAATGCACATATTTGAAGAAATCAAACATGTTATCTCATCAGAACGTCTGAAAGGACAGCTTGGGTGGGTGGGGAGTTTATAATTCTGAGCTCACCTTGACTGACAGCTCTTTGAAACACCATTATGGTCGTTGCCAGGTAACAAACTAAACAATGGACCACATGTCATTGATGACCAGGTAAACAACATGTTATTCTGAGCCTAAATAGTATGCATCAACCCATTTTCTCTGTAAAATGCTCTCATGGTCAACAGAGCTGATCATGGACTGTTGGATATCAGACAAACAGCTGCAATACACAATTGCATTGCTATTGTTTTGTAGCTAATTACCGAATACACTTCTTTACAATAATTAGTAAAGCCTGAGCCACCTTGGAAACTTAGACATAAGAAAATGTACATGAAAACAGCTTACAATAGGTGTACTGGACAATTTATTTGTGCCTCTGCATTATAAGTGACAATATGTTCAGAATTGTACACTACGTGGCCAAAAGTATGTGGACACCTGCTCGTCAAACATCTGTCCAAAATCATGGGCATTAATATTGGGCATTAATATTGCTATAACAGCCTCCACTCTTCTGGGAAGGCTTTCCACTAGATGTTGCAACATTGCTGAATGGAACTTGCTTCCATTCAGCCATGAGCATTAGTGAGGTCGGGCACTGATGTTGGGCGATTAGGCCTGGCTCGCAGTTGATGTTCCAATTCATCCCAAAGGTATTGGATGGGGTTGAGGTCAGGGCTCTGTCCACGCCAGTCAAGTTCTTCCACACTGATCTCGAGAAACCATTTATGTATGGATCTTGCTTTGTGCACGGGGCATTGTCATGCTGAAACAGGAAAGGGCCTTCCCTGAACTGTTGCCACAAAGTTGTAAGCATAGAATTGTCTAGAATGTCATTGTATGCTGTAGCGTTAAGATTTCCCTTCACTGGCGCTGAGGGGCCTAACCTGAACCATGGAAAAACAGCCCCAGACCATTATTCCTCCTCCACCAAATTTTAAATTTGGCACTATGCATTGGGGCAGGTAGCGTTCTCCTGGCATCTGCCAAACCTAGATTTGTCCATCGGACTGCCAGATGGTGAAGCGTGATTCATCATGCCAGAGAACACATTTACACCACTCCAGCCGACACTTGGCATTGCGCATGGTGATCTTAGGCTTGTGTTCGGCCATGGAAACCCATTTTTTGAAGCTCCCGCAAGAACAGTTCTAGTGCTGACTTTGCCTTCAGAGGCAGTTTGGAACTCGGTAGTGAGGGTTGCAACCGAGGATAGACAATTTCTACTCACTTCAGCACTCGGCGGCCCCGTTCTGTGGCCTACCACTCAGCTGTTGTTTGTTGCTCCTAGACATTTCCACTTCACAATAACAGCACTTACAGTTGTCCTGGGCAGCACTAGCAGGGCAGACATTTTACAAACTGACTTGTTGGAAAGGTGGCATCCTATGACGGTGCCATGTTGAAGTCACAGCTCTTCAGTAAGTCCATTCTACTGCCAATGTTTGTCAATAGTGATTGCATGGCTGTGTGCTTGATTTTATACACCTGTCAGCAACGGGTGTGGCAGAAATAGCCGAATCCACTAATTTAAAGGGGTTTCCACATACTTTTGTTAATGTAGTGTATGTATTAGACATATATATTTGATATTTTGGCTATGCTGGCCTACTGTAAATTATTGATCAACATGAACTGAGAAATAATGGTGAGACATTTAACACCCTAAACATTTGAGCCAGAAGCCTAATACCCAACCGCAGGACCCCATTGCATCGTAGAATTTGTAACGCTCACCTTCCTGTCCAAATGCTTGATTAAAAAAAAAAAAAACATTTTAATAATGATACAAAGTAACAATGTTAAGTCATCATGTAAAAGTGAATTACTTAGACTTTAGGAAATACAACCAACTACAGAGATTGATGGAAGGGGAGTGGGAGTGGAGGGGGACCCATGTTCCCCGCTTCAATCAAGCAGGATTCAGTCACCCCCAAGATTGAAGCGGGAGACAAATCCAGCTATGGCCTCCTAGTCAGGCCTCTCACACTGGGCATACAGGGGTCCTGGGATGGACAGCTTGCACAGCTTCCACACATACTGCACTGGATCAAGGGTGACCTCGTTGAAGAGGAGATCCAGGAGCCTGTCTACGTAGCCTGTAATGTTTTTGAAAAGGGAAATGTTTGTTAAATGGGTAGTGAATTTAATTTCCTCCATCAAATTTTATTTGTCACATACACAGGGTTAGCAGATGTTAATGCGAGTGTAGCGAAATGCTTGTGCTTCTAGTTCCGACCATGCAGTAATATCTAACAAGTAATCTAACCTAACAATTTCACAACAACTACCTTATATGTACATAAAAATATATGAATGAGTGATGGCCGAACGACATAGGCAAGATGCAGTAGATGGTATAGAGTACTGTATATACATATGAGATGAGTACTGTAGGGTATGTAAACATTATATAAAGTGGCATTGTTTAAAGTGGCTAGTGATCCATTTATTACATACATTTTTCCATTATTAAAGTGGCTAGAGTTGACTTTTGAGTTATGATGCTATCAATTCATTGATATAGTGATCTACTCATTCTACAATGTGTTTTTGAAGTACTCAATTGGAAATATGCAATATTTGGTCTTGCACTTTTTTGGGAAACTTTTCAATGTTTTGTATTTGTAATTTTTGTTTTCCTGAAATTAATAATGATGACATACAGTATGTTGGATCTGTCCTCACAGCATATTCCCCCCTTCTTTGCATCACAGCATTCCTGCTGCGGTGATTGCCTGGGAAGCTGAGCCGACAGAGTAGATTTAGAATTTAAAAAATTGTCTATCATTACAGTTTGATGATAGTGGAAAGACAAAAGGAGATGGACAGTGAAATAATAGTGTAATGTTAAATTAACACTATGGCATCTAGTCACAACAGTGTGCTTTTTCTGGTGTGCTGGTAGGTAGCCTGCTAGCTAAAGGTCACAACACAGATGAAAAGGGGTTGTTTACAAGTATCATTCTGACACATTCTGCTTGAGCTATCTTACAGAGCCGTATAACGTGCACGTGATTACGGTTTTAAGGCTTTGCATATTTAAATGAGTTAAGATTATAAAATGCTGCCATTGGTGTATAAAATGTCAGTCTTTAAGTGAAGTTGCATAAAACCGGAAGTAATGTGTGCCTCCTGAATCCAACTGGTTGACATGGGGGGGAAATCAACTTTGTCAATGTACCTGCTGCAGTCATTTTTCATACTTGGGTCAACCTACTATGAACTGGTTTCATCTCAAATATCATCCAGTTTGATGAAAAACCTGAACCTTTAACACTTGTAGTCATTACCAATTAGGCTAAGTAATAGTCCTAAGTTATTCACTGCCTGTGCAATGTGCAGCAAGGAAGTAGTTGATATGGGGACAGTTGATATGGGGACAGTTTATGCAACCCAAAGGCATGTTGATCAATGACATTTACTGGATTAGCTTGGTTTATTTTTTTTCTTGCTATACTACATTGCTAGCTTTATAGACCACATCCTGTGAGAGGAGTCAGCAGGGGCTCTAAAGTGTGACTAAATATTTTGCTGAGTTTTATTTCGGGACCGCTGTGTGACAAGGAAAAAAATCTCCCAAATAATAATTGTTGTAATGATAAGGCTTCACTGTGCAGATTCGATACAGCAAAAGATCTGTCTGACCCATATTAACGGAGCAACATTTTGTTTCTTGATATGAGTGGATTGCCCGGACCTTATTTTGCATTCATAAACCACGTCCTGGGCCATTCTAAAACTGCTTGTGCGTTGTTAATCATTTGTTTAGGCTTTGTTCAGTCATGGCTAGCTAGCTAACAACCTGGTAACTACCAGTGTATCCAAACATTTGGGGTCACAGAAAGGAAAAGGGACCGCTTCTTCAGGAGATCATTGAATTGCATATCTCTTGCATGTTATCATTCGTATCAACATTTTAGCTTCTCTAATAAACTCCTTACAGTGTTATTTGTTTCTAGCAGGGGTTGGAACCAAAATTATTCCGAGGGGCAGGTAGCCTAAACACGCACACGCACTGGAAAGGATTTTCAGCTTGCAGGCAGACACTGGAATACATTTGAGTGACCGAGTGAGGGCTTTTCATAGGCGCTTTATTGCGTTTTTATGTGGGACTAGAAAAAAAATGTGTGGAATGTAAAATAATGTTATTAACTGGTTCCCATGCTTTTAAAATAACGGTTCTGTTCTGGAACAGTATGGATCACTTTCGTTACAGGTTCCGCTTCTGTTCCTTGAAGAACTTTATTTTTCGGTTGTGTTCCCTCAACCGGTTCCAACCAGGGATGCAAACTAGTCACCTTTAGGCGAAATTCACCGTTTTGAATCCAAAATAGGTGACCTACGTGATTCGTGTAGATTCGATGAGAAACGTTTAGGAGGGGAGGGGAGGGGGGGTTTGGATCAGGACCACTACTGGCTATAAGCGAACGAGTGACGCGCGTTTGGAGCAATACTGGCTGTATCCAAGGCTCAGTCAATCGTTCACATAACAGAATGCAGCGCAGCACGCGACTGAAGAAGAAAGAATATAACCAATTTACCATTTACAGCATCAGCTCGCGCTCTGGAAAGGCAGCTTGTCAGTTACAGCAGCGGGTCCCCTGGACGATAACGAAGAGGTAACGTTAGATGAGAAGCCTGACCACGGACACGGGGGTGATGAAGCGTACTTCATGAGCTGTGACCGAAAAAACTACTGGCATTTGGGAAGTTTGACGTGAGGGATAAAGTGTGGTGGAACAAGTATTAGCATTGTTAAGTATCTTGCTAGCTGGATCAAATTGTCCGTTAGCTAGCCAGAGAAATGCTGAGCAACATTAGCCAATTTTAACGGATCAAATAATTGCGTTTATGGTGTGAAAATTAGCTTGCTATTGAAGTCAGACAGCTAACGTTAGCTCATCTGATGTTGTAACTTTAGTTAGCTAACATTAGTAACCTAACCAATTTGCTATAGTATTAACTGGTATACGACTCCTTGTCGTTCCTCAAGTTATAATGCGTTGGTTGCTTACTGGACCCTAGCAATCTGTGTGAAACAACTAGCTAACGAACTAACCACTATCTGTTAACTAATGATTTCCCGCTACAGTAACGTTATGAGGTTCATTTTCAGAATGAGAGAATTAGGTGAAAATGGGGTATTGCTTGTTAATTAAACAAGTGGATTCAAGGATCAAGTGCAGCTGGAGCTGGGCCTGGGTTAAGCTGGATGCCACTATAGAGGTGAAAGGACCACACACTCCCTCTTTCTCACTTTTTCAATACAGTGGATAGAAAGGGGTATGCCAGGTGTACTCTCAGCCTGAAAGAGATCAATTATGCCTACGAAGGGTATCATGCTCTGCTGCCACATTGAAGAACAGATGTCCACAGGCAGAAAATGTACAATGTAATAATGTGCAGTGTAGTCCAAAGATGTTGTGTTGAATATAGTGGCCACTATAGCAGAGCAAAAAATAGAATGCCTGTTTGTTTCGTTCTATTTCTACTTTAAGATGTTTTTTTTCCCCCCCAAGTGCAATAGTTGTGTGTGGTCACAAGCGTTTTATTATAAAGGCTGTCATGGATAACTGCAATATTATTGTTTTTTTTTTTCTTCTCAAGACTTGTCATTTGCAGTAAAGTCTAGGCAACAATTAACATTGGATTGCTCTCGCTCCATTTTTTAGCTGTGAGTTAGGTTCACATTAATCACTTTATTTTACACACAGACTGATCATGTAGATCATATTCTTTGTTTAGTTAGCATGTTTCAGTGCAAAAAGTGTCACCTTTTTTGGGACCTCACCGGTTTGCATCCCTGGTTCCAACCCCTGGTTTAAAAATCACAAAATGTGCTTCAAAAGAAGCTAGAATTCATATAGGCTGTATCTCAATAAATAAATAAAAAATCATGTTTTCTGGTGCTCCTAACATTAATTTTGAGCCCAGGAGGTCAGTATGTTGAGATTGATCTGACAGATTCTAAAGGTAGCCTGTCATTCTAGAATCCTCAATGCTCACCGTAACAATTTTCTTCAATTATGAATAACTGTAAGTGCCTATAGTGGGAAGTATCTAGCTGTACCTACCATAGACTGGTTTGAGCTGTCTTGCGGCAGGGGAAACAAAGCTGCAGTGACTGTCAGGTAGTTTGAACCACAAAGCCAGACTCAAAGCTCTCTTACAACTGCTCTACCTATGACTGAGCAGCCTAACTCATTTAGCCTGTTCATGGTGTTATGAAGAAGGTAGGCTTCTAGGGTGGAAGCTTCGATTTCATAACACTGTAAGGATAGCCTACGGCGTTATGAAGTCACAGCTAGTAGGGTGGAAATGGAAGGAGCTCAATGGACCAGCCATGACTTGGTTATCTAGGTTACAGTTGGTTATCTAGGGTACAGTTGTAGATATATTTTCTGAACTCGGCTAGATTTAGGCATGTCCTATATTGTAATGTTAGTTTATACACTTAGTGACACTGTTTTTGACTGTGAAATATAGGCCCTCTGGCAAACAGGCACATCCCCAGCTTCACTACTTATCCTGCTGCTGTGCCACATAGTGCTGATTTTAAATATTGGACATGTATTTTACTGCAGGCAGAATGATGAATTTAATAATAGCTCAGCTATGGAAAACATTTTAAGTGCCTCAATGGTTTCATACAGGATAAATCCATATGAATTCAATAACTTTTTTACAACATCCCTTTTGATTTAAACAAAACTTTCCATACATGTTTGCACATGGAAGACGTGGTCAGAAACATTCAGGAGATAGAGGTGCTCAAAGTTGACCCATTTTGCATACCAGACTGAGACTTCCATGTCTTCATCACTGGAAAAGATAAATGGTTGATTCAGATAATTCAAAAACTCAGATTTGTTTTGTAGCTTAGACCCTAGAAAGCTTAGAGGTTTTTGTGTTGTGCCCACCATCGGTTGAGACACATGCTCTTGAAAACAGGGTCGGTGTCAATTCAATCATATAAATATAATTCATAGAATGGACCACTGCAATTTAGCTGGTACACCACTGAAATTGAATTAAAATTGTAACTTATAATTACTACCACAAAGATAGCCGCCGGTCCACCCACCGTCGAATGTCAATTTAAATGTTCATGTCTATTCCAATATCTATATTTCAATAGGTTTCCAATGGAGGATTGACAGTATAATTTAAAACAACAGATATTCCCATTGAAGTCAACATTCTCTGTTGTGTGGAACTCCAACCATCTTTGTGGTACCATTTCAAAGTCTTACATTAAAATTGTATTCCCATTTTAGTACATTTATCAGCCAAAACAACATGACAACCACCCTGTATTCCAGAGTATGAGTCTCAACCAATGGCGGGTACAACACAAAAACCTCAAACGCTTATAAAATAGGGTCTAAGCTACAATGTATGCGAATATGAAAAATATATATTTTTTTAATTTAATTGACATTTAAGGTGAACTCCCCCCAAGAAATTATAAAGCAGATTGAGAAAATAGTTTAAGCTTTTTAAATGATATCATTCTCAACTGTCTTTCTTTTCCAGTGTTGAAGACATGGATGTCAGATGGTATGGTGGGGTATGCAAATAGGTCAACTTTGAGCAGTTTTAGCCCTTGAATGTTTTAGCATTAAGGTCCAAAAAGTAACTTAATGGGCAAATATGTATGGAAGGTTTCATTCAAATCAAAAGGGGTGGTATCAAAAAGGGATTGAATTGAAATGGGTTTACCCTACAGAGGTAAAATGTCTTTCCTTATCCCAGACATTGATACGGGGAGGCCTACAATTACGTGATTGCAATAACGACAGGGTGACAACACCGAAAACATATTGCTTTTCAAGAAAAAACATCATAAAAAATGTTTTTATCTAAATGAGCTATTGTGATTCTAGTGAGATATTACAACTCCACCATGTCTCATTTTCGGGGAGCAGCATATTGCTAAGCCTCTAAGGCTGTTGCAAATGTTTGAGAGTCACCAGGAAATGAGTCTTGTGGGTCAGAGAGAGGGGGAGTAGTTCCTTGGTACCACCTGCTTTGTTCTCAGCTGCCAATGTGTCTCTGCATACAGTTTTATTGCAGGCATGAGTTGAGTTTTATTCATCAAAGAACATAACAGGGATAGTCAGTGTTGACAACTTTACTTTAGACTGAGGCTTAACATCTGATTTATCTAATTAGATCTTAGGATCACACTTAAATCAGGTTGCTCTTTGATGGTTTGAATTATACATATGGTGCTAATACAAGCAATGTTGAAATTATTAGTGAACTCCTGGAAGTACACATGATCATTTCAACTGATGCATTCATTTGGCCTCGAATAACTGATGTGAGTTGTGGTTTATTATATTCAAGCTCTGGATAGGTCACAGGCCAGGCGAGATGGAGGGTACAAGCAGAACTGGAGCTTTTCTCTTTCTGAAGGCAGTGAAGAGGAGAGGAGACACGAGTAAGCACTTCTCTCCCGGACCTCATTTCAGCACTCAGCCCTTGGCATCGCTGCACTGCATCAATTTGACCCCACTGTATCCACCAGACTAAGATAGACCCCAAGTGTCTCTCTCTTCTGTGAATTACTATTCCCACCTGAGAGCCTGCCTGCCTGTCAGCGCAATACACAGACTGACACGCACGGCCACATGTAGACACACTTTGCATACAGAGCCATTGTGTTGAGATAGAAGTGTGTAGACTAGTTTTACACTAGAGCTACAACCTGACAGTGATGTTACTGTAAATATGCAGTACATATATCTCATAATCATGATGTTACATACAATGTATTTTTAATCCAATAATGTACTGTATGTAATCCATTAACTGCAATAAGTACCCAGTATGTTTATCCAATGGTTAGGCATAAGTGGACATAAAACCAAGGCATTATCTAAGCACTCTTCCACCCTTTTCTTGCTCTTCTTTTCTCCTAAGCAGCACATCGGTGGTGACCATGGAGATGGACAGACAGCAGCACTCCTCCCCAGAGGGACAGAAGGTATTGTAGGCTAACTCCTCATCTAGCCCCCCTCCACACAACTCACATTTAGGTCATTGTTACTCTGCCCATCTTGCTCTCCTCTCTCACTATCTCTGCCAAAGCGTGTCTGCCAAAACGTGTCTGGCTATGCCATCCAGAGGACTCTGTATTTTTACAAACAAAATGGGTCTGTTTTATGCTGCTGCTGGTGAAAAGTTCATGTTGTGACATTTGATGCTTACAGCACTCAGTTATTATACACAGAACATTTAATCTGATGAACTTTATTGTGAATGTGATCTTACTTTAGGCTGTTATAACAAAATCTTCAAAACATGTTTCTCTTGTTTCAACTGAACAGTGAACAAGGACATCAGATCAGTGCTGTTATTGTCATATTCTACAGGGGGTGTATCCGTTTTTCATGCAGCATCACTGACATACAGAATTATCTATGTACTCCGCAGAAATGCCCTGCAACCTGTCACCAGATCCTGTGTTAATTACCTTCTCTGTTCTCTACTCTCAATCTCTCTCCCCACACCAGTCCCCCGCTCTTAGGCATTTCTCGGATCCCCTAAAAACATATGAAAACAGGCCAAATACAAATAATCGCATACGGGCTCTAAACAAACCAGGAAGTGACAAGAGGCTAAGGTATGACATATCACTGTTGCAAGTATCTCTTCAGTTCAAGTTGGAATGTTTTGCTGACAACTGCAAATATCACAATGAACCATTACAACCTGTGTACAGCAAAACCCTAATGTCGTTCCTCTGCTTCCTCTACTACAGTGACCTCCCAAACATGGTAGCAATGACGTCACCGATGCCTAACAGAACTGACTATTTAATAGTCAGCCCAACACCGTCTCAAGGAGTTGTTCTACAGGGGAGGCCCTTTCAACACACCCACAATGTTCTTGCTGCAATGCGGAAACCTGTCCAAAGGTATGAGTCCTCACTGAAGTCACACTGTGGTCGTACTGCATAACATAGCATTGAGAGCTACCGAATGGTTTCATTTGACAAAATGCTTTCTTTCTCAAAGTAGTCGGTAGGGCTGGATCTCTAATCAGTCGAAGAGACATGTTACTCACTTTATTTAGGCGATCTGATCAATTCATTTTGGCGAATTGACATCAAGTCGAAAGTGCAACCCATTTAATAATTGTGATAGACTATTACTGCGTTGGACTTGATTGTATTGGTAAAGTTATGTAGTAGGTAGTTTAGTGTTAGCACACAGTTAAGCCGGGTGTGCACGAAATAATTTTGGCCCCGATTTACTTGTCTCAGACAAGTTTTCGAGATCCGAGACAAAATCCCCATATTTGTTGTACAATTGGGGCGCGGCCGTCAGCTATGCTCGTGTGAGCGGGTCAGAGACGCAGTTTGCGGACTACCGATCTCGTCTTTGAGCAGTCCCAGACGTCCCGATATTTTCAGACTTTTGATTTTATCGGCACAAAATCTGCAATGCTTTTGTAGTGTGAGATGTGCAACGATAAGTTTTGAGAACAGTGATCAATAGCCAATAAGAGCTCGCCAGAGAAGAACCCAGTGAAATGATGAAGTGGTTTTGCATCACCCAGAATGTGTGGACTTGAGCAGGAGGCATGACTACTACTAGTATGTGTTTGTACTTGCCTTTCAACCAAAGTGTCAAATCGTTACAGCTCTGAAGTTCACAAGCAATGTTACTCGATTCAAAATGTTGGCTGGAACATTTAAACTCTGTAGGGCAAGCGTGAATGTCTGACTGAAAATGTTTGAGGCCACAGCTCATTGTAGCTACGTTAAATCTAATCACATTGTTTTCGCGAGACAGCGTGGTATGGAGAATCCTCACGTCCGAGTGAAGAATCTTGTCAAGTCAAATGTTATTGGTTGCATACACATATATAGCAGATGTTTTTGCGGGTGTAGCGAAATGCTTGTGTTCCTAGCTCCAACAGTGCAGTAATATCTAACAATACCCCATAATAACAAAGTGAAAACAGGTTTTTAGAAAAACAGATACCTTATTTACATAAGTATTCAGACCCTTTGCTATGAGACTCAAAATTGAGCTCAGGTGCATCCTGTTTCCATTGATCATTCTAGAGATGTTTCTACAACTTGATTGGAGTCCACCTGTGGTAAATTCAATTGATTGGACATGATTTTGTAAAGGTATACACCTGTCTATATAAGGTCCCACAGTTGACAGTGCATGTCAGAGCAACAACAAAGCCATGAGGTTGAAGGATTGTGTCGAGGCACAGGTCTGGGGAAGGGTACTAAAACATTTCTGCAGCATTGAAGGTCCCCAAGAACACAGTGGCCTCCAAGTCCCCGATGGTCATTCAGAGCACCAGAGTTTCTCTGTGGAGATAGGAGAATCCAGTGGCTTCCAGAAGGACAACATCTCTGCAGCACTCCACCAATCAGGCCTTTATGGTAGAGTGGCCAGACAGAAGCCACTCCTCAGAAGTCACTCTCAGACCATGAGAAACAAGAGTCTCTGATCTGATAAAACCAAGATTGAACTCTTTGGCCTGAATGCCAAGCGTCACACCTGGAGGAAACCTGGCACCATCCATACGGTGAAGCATGGTGGTGGCAGCATCATGATGTGGGGATGTTTTTCAGCAGCACGGACTGGGAGACTAGTCAGGATTGAGGGGATGAAACCCTTCTCCAGAGCGCTCAGGACCTCAGAATGGGATGACGGTTCAAATTCCAACAGGACAACAACCCTAAGCACATAGCCAGGAGAACGCAGGAGTGGCTTCGGGACAAGTCTCTGAATGTCCTTGAGTGGCCACCCAGAGCCCGGACTTGAACCCGATCAAACATCTCTGGAGAGACCTTTAAATAGCTGTGCAGCGACGCTCCCCATCCAACCTGACAGAGCTTGAGAGGATCTGCAGAGAAGAATGGGAGAAACTCCCCAAATACAGGTGTGCCAAGATTGTAGAATCATACCCAAGAAGACTCAAGGCTGTAGTCACTGACAAAGGTGCTTCAACAAAGTACTGAGTAAAGGGTGTGAATATTTATGTAAATGTTGTATTTTCATAAAAAAAAAAAATTGTAATACATTACTTAACCTGTTTTTGATTTGTCACTATACGGCATTGTGTGTAGATTGATGGAGGGGAAACTATTTAGTCAATTTCAGAATAAGGCTGTAACATAACAAAATGTGTAAAAGTCAAGGGTTCTGAATACTTTCCGAATGCACTGTATTTATGTGTATGGGATGTATAGACATATAATATATATTTTATCCACAATCTGAAGAATACGTGGATAGAATATGTACCGCAATAGTTAAATAGGATGGGCCTTGACTAGAATACAGTATATACATATGAAGAGGGTAAAACAGTATGTAAACATTGTTAAAGTGACCAGTGTTCCATGACTGTGTATGTAGGGAATTGGGGGATACCTAGTCAGTTGTGCAGGGTAGATTAACTGGGTGGTGGCTGGCTAATGACAGTGACTAAAGTTCAGGGCAGGGTACCGGCTAGTGTTGACTATTTAACAGTCTGATGGCCTTGGGATAGAAGCTGTTTTTCAGTCTCCGGGTCCCAGCTTTGATTCACCTGTACTGACCTCGCCATCTGGAAGGTAGCATGGTGAACAGGCCACGGCCCGGGTGGCTGAGGTCCTTGTTGATTTTCTTGGCTTTCCTGTTACACTGGGTGCTGTAGATGTTCTGGAGGGCAGGCAGTGTGGCCCTGGTGATGTTGGGCAGACCGCACCACCCTCTGGAGAGCCCTGCGGTTGCATTCGGTGCAGTTGGTGAAACAGCCCGACCGGATGCTCTCAATGGTGCATCTTTAGAAGTTAGTGAGGGTTTTAGGTGCCAAGCCAAATGTCTTCAACCAACCTCTGCTGTCTCCTGAAGTCCACGATCAGCCCCTTGGCTTTGTTTAAATTGAGGGAGAGGTTATCACTCCGCCAGGGCCCTTAGCCTACAGGGAGGAGGTGTCTTGTCGTGGTTGATTATCAGGCCTACCACTGTTGTCTGCAATCTTGATGATTGAGTTGGAGACGTGCATGGCCACGCTGTCATGGGTGTACAGGAGGGGACTGAGCACACACCCTTCTGGGACCCCTGTGTTGAGGATCAGCGTAGTGGAGGTGTTGTTGCCTACATTCACCGCGTGGGGTCGTCCGGTCAGGAAGTCCAGGACCCAGTTGCACAGGGCGGAGGTCAGATCCAGGGCCCCAAGCTTAATGATGAGCTTGGAGGGTACTATGTATTGTGTGACCCACGTTTGTGCCACATTGTTCAGTTTGAGCACCACTACGTTGGCAAGACCAAAAAAACGACAGGAAATATGTTGTTTAATGTGAGAGGTCAGGATTTTGAAAGTTGTGTAGTGTACACCTGGCTTTTGGCAATACTCTACCAGGATACACTTCAACATACCCTCCCCCAGGTGGCAGCACCAACCAGGTTACAGACCAGGTAGCTAGGCCTAAGACCCCTAGACATAACACGTCAGGTTACAGACCAGGTAGCTAGGCCTAAGAGCCCTAGACATAACAAGTCAGGTTACAGACCAGGTAGCTAGGCCTAAGATCCCTAGACATAACAAGTCAGGTTACAGACCAGGTAGCTAGGCCTAAGACCCCTAGACATAACAAGTCAGGTTACAGACCAGGTAGCTAGGCCTAAGACCCCTAGACATAACACGTCAGGTTACAGACCAGGTAGCTAGGCCTAAGAGCCCTAGACATAACACGTCAGGTTACAGACCAGGTAGCTAGGCCTAAGAGCCCTAGACATAACAAGTCAGGTTACAGACCAGGTAGCTAGGCCTAAGATCCCTAGACATAACAAGTCAGGTTACAGACCAGGTAGCTAGGCCTAAGACCCCTAGACATAACAAGTCAGGTTACAGACCAGGTAGCTAGGCCTAAGATCCCTAGACATAACAAGTCAGGTTACAGACCAGGTAGCTAGGCCTAAGACCCCTAGACATAACAAGTCAGGTTACAGACCAGGTAGCTAGGCCTAAGACCCCTAGACATAACGAGTGCCGCAAAATCAGTCGGTTTGTTATTGGTTTCTTAACAGCAAGACTAGACTAGCTCTCTTCATTTTCCTTTCTAAAGCAACCTTGACCTAAAAGAAAGGGAAGACATTGCACCCTGTATGCAGTATATGCTTAGCCATGCTTTGTGCTGTCATACTTTGTAGTGATCCTAACTTTGTCCTGTTCCAATATTGTATTTTGTTCCATCTCATGCTGTAGTCAAAGCAGTGGTGCCTGTGGCCATGTGCGTTTATACTAACTAGCTACCTTAATAACCTGCATCCATCCACCTTTGCTCTGGTTCTGTAGGGCAACACTGTTAGCATGGATACCCCACGTGTTGTTTCATCATATTAGATCATTTCCCCCTCCAACCTCTCCAATTGCTTAACTTGTTTATCTCCAAAGTTGAGTTATTGATTTGATTTGTTTACCTCGTTATGGTTGTTGACAAGAAAACAAAAAGGCTTTGTTTTGAATGACTTGTGACCAGACTGTGCCATTGTTCCCTCAGGAGAGACATCAGCACCACTCAACAGCAGATCCAAGCAGCAGAAGTAGAGAGTATCATTCTCACCTGTCCAGAGAGCCCAGGTAAAATGAGAGACACATTGCCATTACATTCACTGTGCTGTACTGATATAATAACAGCAGCAGCATGTTATATATGGAGGCAGTGTACTGCTAAGACAGTGTGGGTAAATGCTGCTTTCAGGATGCGATGTGGGACGGTAAGTGGTGGTGGGGGATGCAGGACCGTGTGTGCAGTCTCAATCTGAGGCAGCCTCAAACCATGGTTTCCTATGTGGACACAGTGTGCTGTACTAAGATGATGTGGTTAAATGCTAGTATCAGGATGTATTGTGGGACCTGGTACTAGGTGGTAGAGGGAATAGTGGACGGTGTCTTGCTGGGCAGTCTGTCTCTAGCAGTGAAATCCTTGGCGGAGTGGTGCCTGGAGGGTAGTAGATCTGGGCTGAGCCTCATTGTCTGCCTAAGGGGGATTGCATCAGGCCTCGCAGATTAATCTGCCTGCAAAGCTCCTCTGAGAGGAAGGAGTGAGAGCGAGTGAGTCTGGCTGCCACAGATGAGCATGGAGAGGACCGTAGCACACACAGGCAGTCAGGCTAGTAAAGCACACTGTGGCCCAGCCAGCTGACTCCGGCACAGACAAATATGACAGTATACAGTAATGATGATGATGATGATCACCTGGTGCAGCAAGGTGACCTTGAAACACATGAAAACTGCACCTGTGTGAAACTTCCCCAAGGCCAACTTTCTCCACTATGATATTTTTTGGTTTGTGTTGAAGATGAGGCTGGTTCTCAACACGATCAGTCGTTACTGCATACTGTACATGACAGATGAATGTTTCCTTTCCATGTTGTCTTTTATTCCCTTTTAAGCCAACGACAACTTGAGCATCAAAGAGCACAGTCGGAGACCCTCGCTGGAGGGCTGTTGTAGCTTTCCCTCGCAGGTTCAGACAGTGGAGGTAAGAGCAGTATGCACTCACGTCGTCATCTGGGTCCGTATTCATAAAACATCTTGTATGAGTGCTGATCTAGGATCAGTTTAGTCTTTTACACCATAATGGATATGTTTATATGGACATGGGGGACCTGATCCTAGGTCAGCACTCCTACTCTGAGACTCTTTATGGATATGCCAGGTCCTGAAGTTAAAAAGGACCTGTGCTGGCTGGGCGAGTTTAGGATCATCTACTGGTTAGTATTTACCATTATGGTGCCTTTTCTATGAGAGGACTGTGACCGTGCTGGTCTGTAGTTACTGCTACTCCCCTCTGGACCTCTCTCGCTCTCTGATCTCCCCTCTGAGCCTCTCTCTCTCGCTCTCTGATCTCCTCTCTGGGCCTCTCTCTCTCTGGGCCTCTCTCTCTCTCGGCCTCGCATCTCTCTCGGCCTCTCTCTCTGATCTTGCTAGTCCACTATCAAACCATCCAGCCTGTTCCTTCCTGTCCGAGTCATACCTAATAATGTTGTGGCTAGAGATCCTATGAATAACTGAATAAGAAGAAGCATCTTGTTTATAATTTCTACCTTCGCTGTCCGTTTCAACCAAAAAGAGCTGAGCGGTTTTAAGACGATACCCCTGACCGATTTAGCAATGATGTTGACTGATGTCAGAAGATACAAGTAATGGAAGTGTAGCCAACCTGCTACTGAAATGTAATTGTCTTTGCCTTGTCTGCAGCCCCTAAATCCAGAAAGGGACCACACAGTGTGTGGGAAGTGTAGCAAGTCCAGTGAAAACCACAGCACGTGTGAACACTGTGGGAACTCCTTGGTGCCGGAGGTTCCCCACCTCTACCACCCCCCAGCAGCCCAGCCTACGTCCCCCACGCCCAGACCCCCCATTCGACCTCACCCTCAGCACACCCACCCCCATCAACACCCCTCCCCAGGACCAAACAGTCTACAGCTGACCAAGAACAGCTTCTACGGTTCGTCCTCGACAATGAGGGTGCTGCCGCTGCGTGTGGACACAGTGATGAACCCGCCCATTCCGGTACGCATCACCACCCGGGCCGGCCTGCCACTGCCACACAACGGGAGACCCACGGGGGTGGGGCTGGTGGGGAGCTGCTGCGCCGGGAAAGTCGCCGGCAACAAAGGCAGGAGGACGGCGGCCGCCAAGCAGCATGAGCTGCTCAACGACCCCAGTAAGTCCACTGTCCAGGTATGCATCCCAAATTGCACCATATTCCATTTAGTGCTCTGGTCAAAAGTAGTGCACTATGTAGGGAATAGGGTGTCATTTGGAGGACACACCTGGCCTGCTCAGTACTCACTCTTCACCGTCCTCTATGCTGGTTAATCTCAGGGTTTACTGCAGGCAGGCGATTGTCCCTGTGAGAGGTAGTACACTACAGAAATGGTTCATTTCAACCAACTGTACAGGACGTTCTCTGTAACCAACCACACAGCTCAAAACCACTAGCACCTGTCTGTACATCTTACCTCTCTCTGTCAGAACTGTTAGGAAACGAAGGTCACATTTCAGGATGTAAATCCCATCTTGTTGAAAAAATGTATTCAGCTGTGTTACGTCTGGAAATGACGACTCTGTTTGTGTTCCAGTCGTGCTGTCCAGTGATGAGGATGAGGCGGACAACGCCAGCATGGGCAGCGTAAACAGGCTGGACAGCATTTCCCCTCGGCCCGCTGACTCTGCCCACTCCTCACCGGCGCCCTCCGGAGGCAGAGTGGAGGCGGCAGTGAAGAGTAGCACAGGAGGGGAGCAGGAGGAGATCACTTCTGACTTCTTCTCCGACGTCGACAGCAGAATTTCACTACCCAGAAGGAACCGCATGAAAGATCAGGTATGTCGTCTTTTCAACATAAACTCAGCAAAAAAAGAAAATGTCCCTTTTTTAGGACACTGTCTTTCAAAGATAATTCGTAAAAATCCAAATAACTTCACAGATCTTCATTGTAAAGGGTTTAAACACTGTTTCCCATGCTTGTTCAATGAACCATAAACAATTAATCAACATGCACCTGTGGAACGGTTGTTAAGACACTAACAGCTTACAGACGGAAGGCAATTAAGGTCACAGTAATGAAATTCTTAGGACACTAAAGAGGCCTTTCTACTGACTCTGGAAAAACACCAAAAGAAAGATGCCCAGGGTCCCTGCTTGTCTGCGTGAACGTGCCTTAGGCATGCTGCAAAGAGGCATGAGGACTGCAGATGTGGCCAGGGCAATTGCAATGTCCGTACTGTGAGACTCCTAAGACAGCGCTACAGGGAGACAGGACGGACAGCTGATTGTCCTCACAGTGGCAGACCACGTGTAACAACACGTGCACGGGATCAGTACATTTGAATATCACACCTGCGGGACAGGTACAGGATGGCAACAACAACTGCCCGAGTTAAACCAGGAACGCACAATCCCTCCATCAGTGCTCAGACTGTCCGCAATAGGCTGAGAGAGGCTGGACTGAGGGCTTGTAGGCCTGTTGTAGTGCAGGTCCTCACCAGACATCACCGGCAACAACGTCGCCTATGGGCACAAACCCACCGTCGCTGGACCAGACAGGACTGGCAAAAAGTGCTCTTCACTGACGAGTCGCGGTTTTGTCTCACCAGGAGTGATGGTCGGATTCGTGTTTATCGTTGAAGGAATGAGTGTTACACCAAGTCCTGTACTCTGGAGCGGGATCGAGGTGGAGGGTCCGTCATGATCTGGGGAGGTGTGTTACAGCATCATCAGACTGAGCTTGTTGTCATTGCAGGCGATCTCAATGCTGTGCGTTACAGGGAAGACATCCTCCCTCATGTGGTACCCTTCCTGCAGGCTCATCCTGACATGACCCTCCAGCATGACAATGCCACCAGCCATACTGCTCGTTCTGTGCATGATTTCCTGCAAGACAGGAATATCAGTGTTCTGCCATGGCCAGCGAAGAGCCCGGATCTTAATCTCATTGAGCACATCTGGGACCTGTTGGATCGGAGGGTGAGGGCTAGGGCCATTTCCCCCCCCCAGAAATGTCCGGGAACTTGCAGGTGGAAGAGCGGTGTAACATCTCACAGCAAGAACTGACAAATCTGGTGCAGTCCATGTGGAGGAGATGCACTGCAGTACTTAACCTCTTGGGGCTAGGTGGGACGCTAGCGTGCCACCTGTGGTGCACTCCATCAACAGCAGGTGCATTTCAAGAGCGGCAAATTTGAATCCAAATAAATGTCAAAATTCAAATTTTTCAAAAATACAACTATGTTACACCATTTGAAAGATAAACATCTCCTTAATCTAACCACGTTTTACGATTTCAAAAAGGTTTTACGGCGAAAGCATAAATTTAGAGTATGTTAGGACAGTACATTTACAAGAGTTGTGTGTAATGTTTTGTCAAGTCAAAGACAGGGTCACCAAAACCATAAAACCAGCTAAAATGATACACTAACCTTTTACAATCTCCATCAGATGACACTCCTAGGACATTATGTTAGACAATGCATGCATTTTTAGTTCTATCAAGTTCATATTTATATACAAAAACAGCGTTTTACTATGGCATTGATGTTGAGGAAATCGTTTCCCTCCAATAACCGGCAGTCAAGTCAGCGTCACAAATTAAATAATTAAAATTAGAAAACATTGGTAAAATATTATATTGTCATTTAAAGAATTATAGATTTACATCTTTTGAACGCAATCAACTTGCCAGATTTAAAAATAACCTTACTGGGAAATCACACTTTGCAATAATCTGAGCACTGTGCCCAGAAAAATACGCGTTGCGATACAGACTAGACGTCATGTTGGGGAGATCTAAAATCGAAAATACTATGTAAATAATCCATTACCTTTGATTCTCTTCATCAGATGTCACTTCCAGGTATCACAGGTCCATAACGAATGTAGTTTTGTTCAAAAAAGCTCATCATTTATGTCCAAAAATCTCCGTCTCGTTAGCACATGATGTAAGCCAGCCGGACTTCTCGTCATGAACGAGGGGAAAAAATATATTTCCGTTCGTTCAAACATGTCAAACGTTGTATAGCATAAATCATTAGGGCCTTTTTTAACCAGAACATGAATAATATTCAAGGTGGACGAATGCATAGCCTTTTATAACGTATTGGAACGAGGGTACCCAACATGAAGTAGCGCGCCAGGTGTCTAATGGGACATCACCGTTCCATGGCTCTTGTTCGGTCAGATCTCCCTCCAGAAGACTCAAAACACTTTGTAAAGGCTGGTGACATCTAGTGGAAGCAATAGGAAGTGCCAAAATATTCCTAAACCCCTGTGTTTTTCAATGGGATAGGTTTAAAGTCAATACAACACATCAGGTATCCACTTCCTGTCAGAAAATGTCTCAGGGTTTTGCCTGCCAAATGAGTTCTGTTATACTCACAGACACCATTCAAACAGTTTTGGAAACTTTAGAGTGTTTTCTATCCATATATAATAAGTATATGCATATTCTAGTTACTGGGTAGGATTAGTAACCAGATTAAATCGGGTACATTTTTTTTATCCAGACGTGCAAATGCTGCCCCCTAGACCCAACAGGTTAATGCAGCTGGTGGCCACACCAGATACTGACAGTTACTTTTGATTTTGACCCCCCCTCCTTTGTTCAGGGACACATTCAGTTTCTGTTAGTCACATGTCTGTGGAACTTGTTTAGTTTGTCTCAGTTGTTGAATCTTATGTTCATACAAATATTTACACATGTTAAGTTTTGCTGAAAATAAACGCAGTTGACAGTGAGAGGACGTTTCTTTTTTTGCTGAGTTTATATTTGTAAGTATTTTTTCATTTAATTTAGTCCGGGATAGCATGATGTGTATAGGGTCGGCCGGGAGTCCTACCCATGCTGGGGTGGTGTATAGGTGCTGCAGGCGACCCGCTTTATCCTCTACAACAGCCTCTGTATATCGGGTGGTACTTGTGCTGATACGTAATTAAGTTTTCCTCAATTCTAGGCTATATTATGTAAACGCACCGGTCTTGTAGTGAGCCAGTCTTGTAGTGAGCCAGTCTTGTAGTGAGCCAGTCTTGTAGTGAGCCAGTCTTGTAGTGAGCCAGTCTTGTAGTGAGCCAGTCTTGTAGTGAGCCAGTCTTGTAGTGAGCCAGTCTTGTAGTGAGCCAGTCTTGTAGTGAGCCGTTTTAGCACGTTTCAGTCTGACTTTGTCTGTCAAAATGTCCTTGAGACCATAATGTTCCTGATCTGCTCTCTCAAGGTAACCTCGGGTTGTTTTGCTTGGCAGAAAATGACATCACTGGGTGTTTTTGTATTCACCGAGATGGGCTCCTTAAGTTGTTTTTGGCAGCAGTTGGGACTAAGGATTTAAGTCTACCTTTGAGAAAACATAGTGCTCCTGATATATTTAGCTTGCAAACAAATTGGGCAGTTGAATCTAAATGGCCAGTTGATGAATCACCTTGTGGTGTTGGCCAGACATCTACTGTACATGATTTGTCCCTCAGAGAAATTAGTGATATGAAGCAGCAGGTTTCAAGGCTGACCATGCATGTTATTTTCAGTTTGGAAACCAAATGCCGGACGACTCTACACCCAGGAAAAAACAGAGGATCTCTCCCGACAAGTTGGACAGCATCATCCTGGACTGTCGGAGTGTGAGAGTAGGGACTCTTCGCAGGATGGTGTCCAAACCTGTCAATGTAAGTACTCTGCTCCTGTACTCTCTCTGTACAGACACTTATACTTACCTAAAATCTGGCCAAAAACAATAGCTTATCAGGTTTTTTCCTGGATCAAAAAGGGGCTTAGGTGGTGGGCTTGGTAGGAGGCGTGGAATGAGCGCCGTCAGTGTGGCTACATTTTAGAGAACATTTTAAGAGGCCCCCATCCTGCAATTCTACACATTTCTCCATGGAGCTGAGAGAAAATGGTGCAGTTTTAAAGCTTATTTCCTGTGATTCTACATATTCTGCCATCGAGCTGAGAGAGAATTTTACCGTTTTTAAAGCTAGTTTTCCTGCAATTCTATACATTTTCCATGAATAATGTTATTTTTCAACATAACAAAATGAATACTGCTAAATTAATAGTTTTTTTGAATTTTCACTATTCCCTGACTGTCTAGCATACTGGCATCATTCAACCATCTCTTTGTCTTTCAGTTTACGGTCGATCACATTCATCTTGAAACTGAAGGTAGGAGACAACAAGGATGTCAGATGTCCTATAAATGTTTTCCACTGCTCTCAAAGGACAACCTATTGTAGATGGACTAGACAGTGTTGTACAGTGTGTAGGGTTGCAAAATTACAATACAGTTCCTAAAATAAGTTGCTGGAATTTATCAAACTTAACAGTATGTGACATAATAGTGCTTTGTGTCCCAGGTCCTGAGGCGGATGCTCTGGAGAAGGTGTGTCTGCGTGCGTCGGAGCTCATAAGCTGTGAGTGGTGCAGCGTGAGGAAGCTGCCCGTCCTCTTCTTCCAGACCAGCCCCGAGGAATGTGTGCGGCTCCGCACCCAGCTCAAGATGACCCGAGACAAGGGAGGCCTGTGCTGGTACGACTGCGCTGGCAACGGTAAGGACTGCAGACGCTACATAGTGATGTCAATTGAACTGTGGAGATCCCATGCCAGTTGCAACAGCAGTAGTCTGTACATAGATGGATGAACAGAAACCTGTGTTTGGAGAAGCCTTTCTGTGACGTGTCATTTTGTGCTAAATAAAGCAAGTCTGTTACCTCACCTTCAACAAAATGTCAAGTCTTGTTGCTTTCCGTTCTGTCCTCAGACTCCGATGAGAAGTACATCGTGTTGATCTTTGAGAACGGGCTGTCGATGCACCAGCAGATGGTTCTAGAGGAGATTCTACAAGAGATCGGCCGAGCCAACAGCCTAAATGAGTTCCCCACCAAATTGTCGTTTGATGAAGCTAACATCAGATTGGTCAACTACAACAAAGCAACTAAAGAAAAGGTGGGCCTGCTTATTCCCTGTTTCTGTGAATCTTCCAACTGGGATTTCTGGAGAATTTGGGAATTTTGGAAAAGTTGTTGGAATTTATCAAACCTAACAGTATGTGACGTAATAGGGCTGTGTGTCCCAGGTCCTGAAGATTAGCATCTTAGAGCCTTTTGAGACTAGCTACCAAAATATATGTTGCTGGTTTTGCTTTTCTTAGACATCAGATTTTCAATAAATAGTTTATTTTGAACAATCCCTTGACAAATTATATTTTGGTTACATCCCTTTCTTGTAGGTAAACAACAGCACTAAAACCAACACACCGGCTCCAATGGTGCGAACGCGCATGGCTACGCGACAGCAGAACAGCGCGTTCTTTGATGATGAAGACGATGACATGGCTGAGCTCCAACCCACCTTCACTGGACCAATCATAAAGTACAAGAGTTATCTATCTCCTAGTCCTGGGTCATGTTCATTAGGCACCAAACAGAAGAAAATTGACTGAAACAGGGAGGGACTATCTGAAACTTGTCCAATAAGAAACACTTGTTTTCTGTTGCAAACGATTTTGCGTCGTTGTACCCTAATGAATACAACCCTGTCATCTTAAGAACAATTCTGTGTTTGTTTGTTCCTAATGGTTTAATCATTGGATGGTTGTGTTGTAGGTTGATGGTGTACCCACCTCCTCCAGCCAAGGGGGGCATATCGGTGACTAACGAAGACCTTCACTGCCTTAATGATGGAGAATTCCTAAACGACGTCATCATAGACTTTTATTTAAAGTTGGTGTAATTTGCTTTCCATGATCTTACTTTCCTTTGTAAATTTTACGTTGTCTATTTTCCATTGTCTTTAAAGTCACATTCTCTGTTGGATATTCTATAGAAACAGTGATTGCTTTTGTTGCATATAAGGGACATTGACCAACCTCACAGGGACTGTGGATGACTGTTTTCTGTGCATCTTCCCTTTACTTAGATATTTAGTTTTGGAGAAGTTGAAAAAAGAAGACTCACAAAGGAGTCACGTGTTTAGCTCTTTCTTTTACAAGAGACTCAACCAGAAAGAGAGAAGAAACCTCCCAGACACCACCAACCTACCGTGAGTCTCCTCTTCTCTGCCCAGTGATACGAGGGGCGACACATTTCACACAGAATTTAGTTATGACAGGACAGAAGCTGAAGTGCCGGAGTCTGGTTTACTGATTGCTCTGCCGACTCCGGACCACACAAATCCGCTGGCTACTGCGTTTCGATGCCTGCCTCGGCCCTTCCTCTCGGTCTCACTCAGTCTTCCTCTCTACATTTCGACAATGACTATTATTGTCCATAAAACAAAATACCAACGACTTAACCAGCAAAGAAACATGTTATTTTTATTTATCAGGATGCAGAAGAGGAAGCACAACAGGGTGAAGACATGGACCAGACATGTAGACCTGTTCCAAAAGGACTTCATCTTTGTTCCCATCAATGAGTCGTAAGTTACTGTCTCTCTAAATATCACTGTCTGCTTCCCAAATGGCACCCCACTCCCTACATAGTGCACACATTTTATATAGTGCACCACTTCACAAAAGTAGTGCGCTTTATAGGGTTCTGGTTAAAATAAGTGTGCATCCTAAATAGTAAAATCTATCCACATGGAATTTCATTCAAGTCTCAAAGGGATACTTTGGGATTTTGGCAATGAAGTCATGGATACCATTTTTATGTCTCTGCATCCAGTATGGAGGAAGTTGGAGGTAGTTTCACAAGCCAACGCTAGCTACATTGCATTCGGAAAGTATTCAGACCCCTTGACTTTCCACATTTTGTTATGTTACAGCCTTATTCTAAAATTGATTTAAAAAATGTATCTACACACAATACCGCATAATGACGAAGCGAAAATAGGTTTTTAGAAATGTTTGCAAATGTATAAAAAAACAACAGATTGGGATAAACGGATATCAAGGTTTATCTGGAACAGTAAGAGACCAAGAATTAGATATACAACATTACAATTACCAAACAACTGTGGGGGTGTGGCCTTACCAAACCTAAAATATTATTATGTGTCAGCCCAATTGAGACCTCTGTGTTGGTGCAATTCAGAATACGAATTCAAATGGAAAGACATCGAGACTACTTTGACAGAGATGCCCATACAGTCAGTTTTGGGAAATGAAGACATGGTAATAGAAATATACTATAGACAAAATCAGTGGATTGACATTGTAAAAGAAATACACCACATAGAACATATGACCTTTGCTTTTTGAACTCAAGAGGAGAGAGGTCTGGAATACTGGGAAAAATGGGTTTCGTACTTGAAAATGGTCTAATTCAAAGATGTCAATGTAACTAATGTGATGTTCACTGTAACTGCCAGATCTTTTTTGTTGTTCTTTTACTTTACTTTATTTGTACTTTCTTTGTGCTCCTCAATAAAAACACAGTATATAAAAAAAACAACAAAAAAAAAACATATGTAAATAAGGTAAGTGTTCAGACCCTTTGCTATGAGACTTGACATTGAGCTCAGGTGCATCCTGTTTCCATTGATCATCCTTGAGATGTTTCTACAACTTGGAGTGCACCTGTGGTAAATTCAACTGATTGGACATGTTTTGGAAAGGCACACACCTGTCTATATAAGGTCCCACAGTTGACAGTGCATGTCAGAGCAACAACCAAGCCATGAGGTTGAGGGAATTGTCCGTAGAGCGCCGAGACAGGATTGTGTCAAGGCACAGATCTGGGGAAGGGTACCAGAATATTTCTGGAGCATTGAAGATCCCCAAGAACACAGTGGCCTCCATCATTCTTAAATGGAAGAAGTTTGGAACCACCAAGACTCTTCCTCGAGCTGGCTGCCCGGCCAAACTGAGCAATCGGGGGAGAAGGAGATTGGTCAGGGGGGTGACCAAGAACCCGATGGTCACTCTGATAGAGCTCCAGAGTTCCTCTGTGGAGATGGGAGAACCTTCCAGAAGGACAATGATCTCTGCAGCACTCCACCAATCAGGCCTTTTATGGTAGAGTGGCCAGACGGAAGCCACTCTTCAGTAAAAGGCACATGACAGCCCGCTTGGAGTTTGCCGAAAAGGCACCTAAAGGACTTTCAGACTATGAGAAACAAGATTCTGTGGTCTGATGAAACCAAGATTGAACTCTTTGGCCTGAATACCAAGCGTCACATCTGGAGGAAACCTTGCACCATTCCTACGGTGAGGCATGCTGGTGGCAGCATCATGCTGTGGGGATCTTTAAGCTCCAGGGACTAGGAGACTAGTCAGGATCGAGGCAAAGATGAATAGAGCAAAGTACACAGAGATCCTTAATGAAAACCTGCTCCAGAGCGCTCAGGACTTCAGACTGGGGTGACAGTTTCCCTTCCAACAGGACAACGACCCTAAGCACATAGCCAAGACAACGCATAAGTGGCTTCGGGACAAGTCTGTGAATGTCCTTGAGTGGCCCAGCCAGAGCCCAGACTTCAACCCGATCGAACATCTCTGGAGAGACCTGAAAATCTCTGTGCAGCGACGCTCCCCATCCAGCCTGACAGAGCTTGAGAGGATCTGCAGAGAAGAATGGGAGAAGCTCCCCAAATACAGGCATGCCAAGCTTGTAGTGTCATACCCAAGAAGGCTGAAATCGCTGCCAAAGGTGCTTCAACAAAGTACTGAGTAAAGGGTCTGAATACTTATGTAAATGTGATATTTCATTATTTATTTTTGTATACATTTGCAAACGTTTCTAAAAAAAATGTTTTTGTTTAGTCATTATGGGGTATTATGTGTAGATTGATGGGGGGAAAACAATTTTAATCCATTTTAGAATAAGGCTGTAATGTTTCAAAATGTGAACAAAGTCAAGAGGTCTGAATACTTTCCGAATGCACTGTAGTGTTAGTGCAATGACGGAAGTCTATGGTATCTTCTAGCATGCTAGCAACTCCCTTCAATCTGCACAGGGAGATATAGAAATAGTATCCACGAGTTACTGACACTGGGGAAGTAGATAAATGGCTTCATTGCTAAAATCCGGACGTGCAGTGATGAAGGCAAACACATTTGTTATTTTGTATCAGTATAAGATACAATGTAAGACACAGATGGTAAACCTAATTCTCTTTCTTAACCAAACCCATTGCTCTCTCTGTGTTTCAGAGCCCACTGGTACTTGGCAGTGATCTGCTTCCCAGGGATGCAGGGCCCTCAGTTTGAGCCCAACCCTTTGTGCCAGGCCCCAGGGCTAGCACAGACACAGTCAGCCCCCCAGGGCAGGCCTCCTGACCACTGCCGGCCACTCTCCCCAGAGCCAGACTACTGTGAGCCCTTGGCCCCCTCAGAGAAGCTGTCCCTCAGTGCAACAGAGGCCTCCTCGGAAGGACACTCTCACAGCAAGCAGCCAAAGGGAGCATCCACCTGTCCCAATGGGGGCCAAGTGCCTCCCAAGACCTCTTTAGACGGGGTGAATGGGCTGGTCAATGCTCAGCCACAGTACACAGGTGAGCCACAGACAATGTCTCTACTTGGAAGTAGCATTTCATTGCACTGTGTACAATACACTGTATCCTGTGCATATGGCAAATATACTTTGATGTCTTAGAAGCTGTGTGGAAATTGATGGATGAAGAGTCAGTTATCTCACTGGCTTTTAATCATGTTTTGCAGATGGCTTGCACAGAATCAGTTTGTGTTACAGATCAGGAGGTGGCAATGGTGATGACACAGATACCTTTTCTGATGACCAAAGCTCCTGTCAGGTAATGGGGGATTTTGCTATTCTGTTGGTGACATTTTGTATTTATTATGGATCCCCAGTAGTTCCTGCCAAGGCAGCAGCTACTCTTCCTGGGGTCCAGCAAAATGAAGGCAGTTTATACAATTTCAAAAATATTACAACCCATTCACAGATTTCAGAACACACTGTGCCCACGGTTTTAAATAAAATGTTACTGCTTGCATCAGTTTCTTGAAGTGGTATAGAGTTCCATGTAGTCATGACTCTATGTAGTACTGTGCGCCTCCCATAGTCTGTTCTGGACTTGGGGACTGTGAAGAGATGTCTTGTGGGGTGTGCATGGTGTCCGAGATGTGCGCCTGTATTTCAAACAGACAGCTCGGTGCATTCAACATGTCGACACCTCTCATAAATACAAGTATTGATGAAGTCAATCTCTCTTCCACTTTGAGCCAGGAGAGATTGACATACATATTATTAATATTAGCTCTCTGTGTACGTCCAAGGGCCAGCCGTGCTGCCCTGTTCTGAGCCAATTGCAATTTCCTGAGTCCTTTTTTGTGGCACCTGACCACACGACTGAACAGTAGTCCAGGTGCGACAAAACTAGGGCCTGTAGGACCTGCCTTGTTGATAGTGCTGTTAAGAAGGTAGTGCAGCGCTTTATTATGGACTTACTTCTCCCCATCTTAGCTACTGTTGTATCAATACGTTTTGACCATGACAGTTTACAATCCAGGGTAACTCCAAGCAGTTTAGTCACCTCAACTTGCTCAATTTCCACATTATTTATTACAATATTTAGTTTGAGGTTTAGTGAAAGATTTGTCCCAAATACAATGCTTACATATATTTTTTTATATTTAGGACTAACTTATTCCTTGCTACCCACTCTGAAACTAACTGCAGCTCTTTGTTAGGGGGTTGCAGTCATTTCAGTTGCTGTAGTAGCTGACATGTACAGTGTGGAGTCATCCGCATACATGGACACGCTGGCTTTACTCAATGCCAGTGGCATGTCATTAGTAAAAATTGAAAAAAGTAAGGGGCCTAGACAGCTGCTTTGGAGATTTCCGGATTATGTTGTAGAGGCTTCCATTTAAAGAACTCCCTCTGTGTTTTGTTAGACAGGTAACTCTTTATCCACAATATACAGTTGAAGTCGGAAGTTTACATACACCTTAGCCAAATACATTTCTCAGTTTTTCACAATTTGACATTTAATCCTAGTATAAATTCCCTGTTTTAGATCAGTTAGGATAACCACTTTATTTTAAGAATGTGAAATGCCAGAATAATAGTAGAAAGAATGATTTATTTCAGCTTTTATTTCTTTCATCACAGTCCCAGTGGGTCAGAAGTTTACATATACTCAATTAGTATTTGGTAGCATTGCCTTTAAATTGTTTAACTTGGGTCAAACGTTTTGGGTAGCCTTCCACAAGCTTCCAACAATAAGTTGGGGGAATTTTGACCCATTCCTCCTGACAGAGCTGATGTACCTGAGTCAGGTTTGTAGGCCTCCTTGCTCACACACACTTTTTCAGTTCTGCCCACAACTTTTCTATAGGATTGAGATCAGGCCTTTGATGGCCACTCCAATACCTTGACTTTGTTGTCCTTAAGCCATTTTGTCACAACTTTGGAAGTATGCTTTGGATCATTGTCCATTTGGAAGACCCATTTGCGACCAAGCTTTAACTTCCTGACTGATGTCTTGATGTTGCTTCAATATTTTCCTGCCTCATGATGAGCAGTATGACATCTGCGTGGGTCCATGGTGTTCATACTTGCGTACTATTGTTTGTACAGATGAACGTGGTACCTTCAGGCATTTGGAGATTGCTCCCAAAGATAAACCAGACTTGTGGAGGTCTACAATGTTTGGCTGATTTTCTTTTGATTTTCCCATGATGTCAAGCAAAGAGGCACTGAGTTTGAAGGTAGGCCTTGAAGTACATCCACAGGTACACCTCCAATTGACTCAAATGATGTCACTTAGCCTATCAGAAGCTTCTAAAGCCATGACATTTTCTGGAATTTTCCAAGCTGTTTAAAAGGCACGGTCAACTTAGTGTATGTAAACTTCGGACCCACTGGAATGTGATACAGTGAAATAATCTGTGTGTAAACAATTGTTGGAAGAATTACTTGTGTCATGCACAAAGTAGATGTCCTAACCGACTTGCCAAAACTATAGTTTAACAAGAAATTTGTGGAGTGGTTGAAAAACAAGTTTTAATTACATTTAGTTTGGAATATGTAAACTTCCGACTTCAACTGTAGCAGGGGGTGTTAAGCCATAACACATACGTATTTCCAGCAGCAGACTGATCGATAATGTCAATAGCCGCACTGAAGTCTAACAAAACAGCACCCACAATCTTTTTATCAATTTCTCTCAGCCAATCAGTAATTTGTGTAAGTGCTGTGCTTGTTGAACGTCCTTCCCTATAAGCATGTGGAAAGTTTGTTGTCAATTTGTTTACTGTAAAATAACATCTGATGATTTGCAGATTAAGTTAAATGAATGTTGTGTAACTTTGTTTAGTTCTTTTTTTTGTCTAGGATGAGTGCAGTGAGGACGGTGCACTGGCTGAAGACTTGGAACCCCCTGAGAGCTTAGAGTGGACGTCAAAACACACCATCTGTAAACAGTGAGTAGGAGAGGATGTTCTACCATTCTTGTGCCAGTAGAGGATGCTATTGCTCTCCTTCTGACACCTTTGTGGATAGTGTAATTTGAGGTGAATGGCCATGAATATTTACAATGTTTTAGGCATTTTCTAAGGGATTTGTTTGTTTTCTCAGGCCTTGTATTCTCATCATGGACTCGTTACGTGGCCCTCCGAGATCTTCTGTAATTAAAACATTACGAGAGTAAGTCAATACTTTAATACTGTTCTGAATATTGTAGATTTAGTTTGCCTAATTAGCACACAAAAGCAAACCTTCCCAAGCCATATATATTTTGTGTGTGTAACTGCAGGTACCTGGAGGTGGAGTGGGAGGTGAGGAAAGGAAGTCGGAGGAGTTTTGGGAGGGACCAGACAAAGGGTTCTAGCCCACATGTGCCTCAGCAGGACAACTTCAGTGACTGTGGAGTCTACATTCTGCAGTATGTGGAGAGCTTCTTCGAGGTGAGAGTATAATCTGGAGCGACACAACCAGTGTACACACACACACACACACACCAATACAGTGTATACTGCAATTGAGACACCTGGAGCCATATAATGGGATGGAGGCCATTAACACAGTGTTGCTGTGTTTTGGTTGTCATTTTAAATTGCTAATGTTTTCAGAATGTATTTAGTGACGCAATTACTTGTAGCAGACTCACCTTACCATTGATCCTGGTAGGATAAATAGTTGTACAGTGCATTTGGAAAGTATTCAGACCCCTTGACTTTTTCCACATTGTTATGTTAGACTTATTCTAAAATTGATAAAATTTGTTTTTTTTTCCCCCTCAATCAACACAATAACCCATAATGACAAAGCAAAAACAGTTTTCATTATTTTAGCAAATATATTACAAATAAAAAACGGACATTTACATACATTTTCAGACCCTTTACTCAGACATTGAAGCACTTTTGGCAGCGGTTACAGCCTCGAGTCTTCTTGGGTATGACGCTACAAGCTTGGCACACCTGTATTTGGGGAGTTTCTCCCATTCTTCTCTGCAGATCCTCTCAAGCTCTGTCATGTTGGATGGGGAGTGTCGCTGCAAAGCAATTTTCAGGTCTCCAGAGATGTTCGATCAGGTTCAAGTCCGGGCACTGGCTGGGCCACTCAAGGACTTTCAGAGACTTGTCCCGAAGCCACTTCTGCATTGTCTGCTTAGGATCATTGTCCTGCTGGAAGGTTAACCTTCGCCCCAGTCTGAGGTCCTGAGCGTTCTGGAGCAGGTTTTCATCAAGGATCTCTGTGTACTTTGCTCTATTCATCTTTCCCTCGATCCTGACTTGTCTCCCAGTCCCTGCTGCTGAAAAACATCCCCACAGCATGATGCTGCCACCACCATGTTTCACTGTAGGGATGGTGCCAGGTTTCTTCCAGATGTGACGCTTGGCATTCAGGCCAAATAGTTAAATCTTGGTTTCATCAGATCAGAGAATCTTGTTTCTCATGGTCTGAGAGTCCTTTAGGTGTCTTGGCAAACTCCAAGCAGGCTCTCATGTGCCTTTTACTGAGGAGAAGCTTCCATCTGGCCACTTCCATAAAGGCCTGATTGGTGGAGTGCTGCATAGATGGTTGTCCTTCTGGAACGTTCTCCCATCTCCACAGTGGAACTCTGGAGCTCTGTCAAAGTGACCATTGGGTTCTTGGTCACCTCCCTGACCAAGGCTCGTCTCCCCTGATTGCTCAGTTTGGCTGTGCATCCAGCTCTAGGAAGAGTCTTGGTGGTTCCAAACTTCTTCCATTTAAGAATGATGGAGGCCACTGTGTTCTTGGGGACCTTCAATTCTGCAGAAATGTTTTTGTACCTTTCTTCAGATCTGTGCCTTGACACAATCCTGTCTTGGAGCTCTATGGACAATTCCTTCGACCTTCTGGCTTGGTTTTTGCTCTGACATGCACTGTCAACTTTGGGACCTTATATAGACAGGTGTGTGCCTTTCCATATCATGTCCAATCAGTTGAATTTACCACAGGTGCACTCCCAAGTTGTAGAAACTTCTCATGGATGATCAATGGAAACAGGATGCACCTGAGACTCGAAATTGAGCTCATCGCAAAGGGTCTGAATACGTATGTAAATAAGTTTTTTTTTTTTATTATTATTTTTTTTTTTAAACATTATCAAACATTTCTAAAAACCTGTTTTCGCTTTGTCATTATGGGGTATTGTGTGTAGATCGATCAGACTAATAAAAAAAAAAAAAGGCTGTTACGTAACTAAATGTGGAAAAAGCGAAGGGGTCTGAATACTTTTCGAATGCACTGTATATTGAATTTAACTGAATTACCTGCAGTGGTTGTTAATCAATTGAGCAATTGCCTTAACCAGGGCTTTAGACTATTAATTTGGAAGCTTCATTTCAACCTTGCACCACTTTGAAAATAGGACTTCGGACTGAATCCAAAATAATTATGATTTTTGGGCCCCTCATTCAGAATCCACTTACCAGCTTTCATCTCCCGGTGAACCTAGAGGAATGGTTCCCGCAGCAACGGATGAAGACAAAACGCGAAGAGATCAAGGAGCTCATCTTAAATATCCAAGCCCAACAGGAGATGGAGGCGGGCCAGGGCTCAGCCAAAGGCTCCCCTGGAGAACAGGAGGTGGGAGAAGAGGATACAGGGGAAGGTGTAGAGATTCAGAACCTGCCTGTCAGCCCCTGAGGTGCACTGTCTAGTCCGACACTGCTACCTACCTACCTCTTTTACTTTGACATGATGGTCCTATCTATCGGGTGGGTCTCCCGCTGCCTGGCCAAGCCTTGGAGGTATGCCTGCCTGCTGCCGGGGCCAAGCCTGGATGGAGGTCTGCCTGCCTGCTGCCGGGGCCAAGCATGGATGGAGGTCTGCCTGCCTGCTGCCGGGGCCAAGCCTGGATAGAGGTATGCCTTCCAGCTGCCGGGGCCAAGCCTGGATGGAGGTCTGCCTGCCTGCTGCCGGGGCCAAGCCTGGTTGTACACTGCTGGATTACTCTCCATCTCCATTATTTCTTAACTGCCATATTCCTTCCATTGACAACAAAACATTTTAAATTTGTATTGAATAAAACATGTATATATTCTGGAAGTTTTTTTGCTGCCTTTGTAATTGACTGTTTTTGATGCCGTGCTCTACATGAAGATCATCATCCATAGGTTAGTTATGTTTTCTTCATAAATATTATTTTTCGGTAGGATCTGTGCAGAATATACTGTTGTGCTGCTCTCGCATTGTGTTTATGCTTTCGACTGAGACTGAACTTGCGGTTATTTGTAATTTATATCCATACCTCTCATTAATGGGGCGGCAGGTTAGAGTGTTGGACTAGTAACCGAAAGGTTGCAAGATCGAATCCCTGAGCTGACAAGGTAAAAATCTGTCGATCTGTCCCTGAACAAGGCAGTTAACCCACTGTTCCTAGGCCGTCATTGAAAATAAGAATTTGTTCTTAACTGACTTGCCTAGTTAAATTAAGGTAAAATTAATTGTTTAGCCAGTGCTTGTTAAATCTCTACTGCCAGAGGGGATGGATCTTGAGCATTAAACACAGATATGAGCACATCACTTGCCTTAGTTTTTATAACATACTGTATGTCAGTGTTTTTCCTCTGCATAAAACATTCTGAGTTGGGTGCACCTTTTCCCTAGTAAAATATTTGACAGTTACTGTTATAGAATTCATGAGATGTCATCCCAGGTTCAATATGTCTTGTTATAGTAATGCATTTGTGCCTAGTTGCTGGGGTGGATGGGATGTAAAGTAGGTCCTCCAGAGAGCTGCCTGTCCTCCATTGTTAGATCATAATAGCAGTTATTTGTTCGATCATTATCTAGGGATGATTGGGTCTTGACATTTTATACAGGGATATACACCAAGTGACAGACTGACCAGGTGAAAGCTAGGATCCCTTATTGATGTCAATTGTTAAATCCACCTTAATCAGTGTAGATAAAGGGGAGGAGACAGGTTAAAGGATTTTTAAGCATTGATACATGGATTGTGTATGTGTGCCATTCAACCTCTGAATGGGCAAGACAACATATTTAAGTGCCTTTTGAACAGGGTATGGTATCAGGCGCACGGGTTTTAGTGTGTCACAAACGACAACGCTGCTGGGTTTTTCACACAACCGTTTCCACTGTATCAAGAATGGTCCACCACCCAACTCGACACTACTGTGGGAAGCATTGGAGTCAACATGGGCCAGCATGCCTGTGGAACGCTTTCGACACCTTGTAGAGACCATACCCTACAGAATTGAGGCTGTTCTGAGTGCAAAAGGTAGAGGTGCAACCCAATATTAGGAACCCAATGTTCTTAATGTTTTGTACACTGTATATTTATTGGGTGTGTGCACGACAGACCACAGCAGGTTTATAGATCTTTCTTTTCTAAAAAGCTTTTATTTTATATAACCCTAGCTCAAAGTAAGCTCCATGTATATCCAGAGGCGTTAATTATTTGTTTTAATCACATTGATCTTAAAGATACTGTATGTGAAGAAGTATGTTAAAACAGCAGAATGAGGCTTTCCTCTCCATTTCTAGGTATGTGCCGCTTTTTGAGTTCATAGAAGCTTTGCATTCATTCCCACGCTCTATCTTGATGGGTGTTTTAAAACCAAGAGTGTATCCCAAATGGCACCCTGCTTCCTATGTAGTGCACTACTTTGACCAGAGCCCCATGTAGTTAGTGCACTACTTTTGACCAGAGCTCTGGTCAAAAATAGTGCACTATATAGGGAATAGGGTGCCATTTGGGACGCTGACCAGGAGAGAATAACCTAGATGCCTTCACTGCGGTTATGGTCATGGACAATGTGTAAATATTTTACAAGCTTAAGTTGGATCAATGCACCCTCACACTTGTCCTCTGTGATGTGACGGACAGTATCTATTGTCCCCTGAAATGTCAAGTGCATCCAAACCCATTCTGCCACACAACCAGTCATCATAGTTTCCATGGAGGATAGGCCTATGATGGTGTTTGCACAGCTAGCCTTGTTTTTCATGAGGGCTTGCCCCAGTTGGCTAGTGAATAGACAAACAAAAACACATTTCCTCCAGCACAGCCTGAAATTGCCTTTTCATATGTACATGATGCAAGGTAGCCAATGAACTTGCTCACCTCACCAGGTGTGGAGTGTGATATTTGTGCTTTGTCTTTCCTCCCAAAGTAAGCACTTGTCTTGTTCACTTCCCTTGTCCTTGAAATGAAATGAGTGGTATAAGAAACATGGTGGAAGCTCCCAATAGCCCATGCTTCTGCAATCCTATGGTTTTAATTTATGTGCACACTTCAGGAGAAAGGAGATTTTATAGGGACGCACCAGTGAGGAGCCAACATGTTCTCAGGGCAGAATGCACACATTAGGAGGCACCATTGTCTGTGTGTACAGAAACATGAAGCAGATGTAGCTCTGGCCTCCTCTCAGGTGATTCTCTAATGTGATGCACTCACCCTGCAGCTATCAGCTTTCAATCTGGTATTGGATGACTTCTTTAGGGAAGGGGACTTTAATGTTACTGGGTCACTCAAAAATATATGATGCCCAAGTTATGCTGTCTGCATTTTTCAGAACCCTGTAGTGGGATAATTGCTTAGAAATAAGTCTGGCTCTGTGGCTATTGAACCACATGGCTGCGTTGACAGTTTGAAAAGATAATGGGATTCATATAATCTAAACGTGTACAACTGTCCTGTAGTGTCAAGTGACGTCATGGCCAATTCCTTGGACTTGTGAGCGAGTCGGAGGTTGCTGCAGGAAGGGGAGATCGGAGGTTGGATCTACACCCGGCAGTCTATTGGGGAAACTTCCACTTTTATAAACAAGTGTCGGGCTGCCCTGGTTGAAGAGGATACGAGGTAGGTAATGTCTGCGAGCATTCCCCCCCCCCTTACAAACTAAATTCAATGCAATTGTTGAAAGCTTTTTAAATAGTGGTAGCAAGTTGTACACGGGAGTTATGTTCGCTAGCTGGTAGGCTAACATTAGCAGGCTACATTGATGCCAATGGAGGCTGTCAAAACGCAGGAGACGATTGCCATCACATGTATTCTTCCTTAGGGAAAACCGTAAACACAGCATCCTGGAATGTAGACTTTTGTTCCGATTTTCGCTCAAAGAAATACTCCCTTGTAGAAAACATTGGAAACTGGTAACGTTAATGAGTTCAACATTTAGCTGGACAACTCCATATTTGACACGCTCCGAGACAGAACAGTGTGTGGGTATCACTGAAGGTTCATTACACCGCTCTAGAGTTGTCATTTCCCAGCTGCAGAGCATGCACTGCTGCGTACATCAGATCAGATAATGCGATTCCAGTCGGTTGTTTTATAACCGTTCCAACGAATGGTTCCATTACAATATAATCCTAACAATTATGCACCATCAACGCAATTGCATGAGGATTGATGGAACCCTTGTATCCTGACCGAAATGTTCCGGTTTTGTAGCTCATTCGTTTTCTTCTCACCCAAACACACAGGCAGTACCTGTTCTGTGTGGCAAGAGATTCAACTGAGTAACCAATTGAAGCATGGGCCTGCATCTAGCCTACATATTGCTTAAAAAATAAACAGGAGTTTTCATATAGACACACAGGTACGTGTGCTCTCGTTATGGATTGCATGCCTGTGTTCTCAGATGAGTAATGTCCTAAATCAAAAATGTTACATGGTTACATGAGAATTCAGTGTGTGCAATAGGCTATGCTGTTCTGTGTCTGACAGACCAGACAGACAATTGATGGAAAGAACTAGAGGTGCCAAGTTCACCATTTTCCCATTGATCCCACTGTCTGCAGGCGTTGCCAACAGAAAATGATTTGTCTCCGTTTTTTGAGGGACTTTGATCTTTGGTCATTTCCATCCCTGTTTTATTTTTATGAGAGTGTGAATTGCTATCGGTCACGGTGTTGCTGCTCTTTGTGACAGAGGCGTTGCACCTGTGTTGACATCCTGCTGGTAAAAGTTGAGGGCGTTCAAAGTCCTTTCAGGAAATATTCACTTTACTACCTGGCTCATGCACTGTCGGTTTCACCTTTCTTAAAAAACATTTGAAGACCACTGGAAAGGTCTACTTTTACCCAGTGTATAGCTATTGCTTGTAGGATACAGCAGGCTAAATATCCCCTTTTCTTTTCTGTTATAACCACTGTGGGTCAAGCTTTAACAATGCAAATTCCTCCATATTATTGGACCATTATTGATGTGCAGCAGCAATACAATTATATAAAGGCCATTTGGATTCAATGACTATAAAACACAAGGTTTTTAAAGCTGTAAAGTGCAATCTCACTGGTTTCTTATTTGACTGCTGCCCTCCGTGTCACCATGGGACGAGGGTTATTGTAACCCTTTCATCAGACACTGGTTAACTCCCAAATGGCAGCCTATTTCCTAAATAGTACACTACTATTGACCAGGGGCCCTATGGGAATAGGTTGCCTAACCACCAGTGTGTATGTGGGTGCCAGTGATGACGGAATGGGAACTGCAAAGATCGTGTTTCTGAGGGGTATGATACTCTATGGTGGATTCCATCCAGACCTCATTGGCTCACCCGTGTGCCTTTTGGAATTAGTGGAATGTGAGCTGATTTAGTCATGACCCAGTGAGAAGACTAAAGTCTCTGTTCAGTGTGATGAGGACTGAGGAGTGTCACCTTACACTGTATGAGGTGTGTAGGCTCCCCAGACTCTGCTCCCCAGACTCTGCTCCCCAGACTCTGCTCCCCCAGGTGCTGCATCTGACACCTCTGTCTCTTGTTGTATATTCACACACATTCAAAACTACAGGTCGACCGATTATGATTTTTCAACACCGATTATTGGAGAACAAAAAAAAGGCATCGGCATTTTTATATATATATTTGTAATAATGGAAATTACAACAATACTGAATGAACAATTAACACTTATTTTTACTTAATATAATACATAAATACAATCAATTTAATCTCAAATAAATAATGAAACATGTTCAATTTGGTTTAAATAATGCAAAAACACAGTGTTGGAGAAGAAAGTAAAAGTGCAATATTTTTTATTTCACCTTTATTTAACCAGGTAGGACAGTTGAGAACAAGTTCTCATTTACAACTGCGACCTGGCCAAGATAAAGCAAAGCAGTGCGACAAAAACAACAACAACACAGAGTTACACATAAACAAACGTACAGTCAATAACATAAAATACAAATAGAAAATCTATGTACAGTTTGTGCAAAAGTAGAAGAGTAGGGAGGTAGGCAATAAATAGGCCCTAGAGGTGAAATAATTACAATTTTAGCATTAATACTGGAGTGATAGATGTGCATATGATGATGAGCAAGAGGGTAAGTAATAATATGGGGATGAGGTAGTTGGGTGTGCTATTTACAGATTGGCTGTGTACAGGTACAGTGATCGGTAAGCTGCTCAGACAGCTGATGCTTAAAATTAGAGAGGGAGATATGTCTCCAGCTTCAGTGATTTTTGCAATTCATTCCAGTCATTGGCAGCAGAGAACTGGAAGGAAAGGCGGCCAAAGGAAGTGTTGGCTTTGGGGATGATCAGTGCAATATACCTGCTGGAGCGCGTGCTATGGGTGGGTGTTGCTATGGTGACCGGTGAGCTGAGATAAGGCGGGGCTTTACCTAGCAAAGACGTATAGATGACCTGGAGCCAGTGGGTTTGGCGACGGATATGTAGTGAGGGCCAGCCAACGAGAGCAAACAGGTCGCAATGGTGGGTAGTATATGGAGCTTTGGTGACAAAATGGATGGCGCTGTGATAGACAACATCCAGTTTGCTGAGTAGAGTGTTGGGGGCTATTTTGTAAATGACATCGCCGAAGTCAAGGATCGGTAGGATAGTCAGTTTTACAAGAGTATGTTTGGCGGCATGAGTGAAGGAGGCTTTGTTGCGAAATAGGAAGCCGAGTCTAGATTTAATTTTGGATTGGAGATGCTTAATGTGAGTCTGGAAGGAGAGTTTACAGTCTAACCAGACACCTAGATATTTGTAGTTGTCCACGTATTCTAAGTCAGAACCGTCCAGAGTAGTGACGCTAGTCGGGCGGGAGGGTGCAGACAGCAATCGGTTGAAGAGCATGCACTTAGTTTTACTAGCATTTAAAAGCAGTTGGAGGCCACGGAAGGAGTGTTGTATAGCGTTGAAGCTCGTTTGTTAGCAAAGTGTCCAAAGAAGGGCCAGATGTATACAGAATGGTGTCGTCTGCGTAGAGATGGATCAGAGAATCACCAGCAGCAAGAGCGAAATCATTGATATATACAGAGAAAAGAGTCGGCCCGAGGAATTGAACCCTGTGGCACCCCCATAGAGAGACTGCCAGAGGTCCGGATAACAGGCCCTCTGATTTGATACACTGAACTCTATCTGAGAAATAGTTGGTGAACCAGGCGAGGCAGTCATTTGAGAAGCCAAGGCTATTGAGTCTGCCGATAAGAATACAGTGATTGACAGAGTCGAAAGCCATGGCCAGGTCAATGAAGACGGTTGCACAGTACTGTCTTTTATCGATGGCGGTTATGATACCGTTTAGGACCTTGAGCGTAGCTGAGGTGCACCCATGACCAGCTCGGAAACTAGATTGCATAGTGGAGAAGGTACGGTGGGATTCAAAATGGTCGGTGATCTGTTTATTAACTTGGCTTTCGAAGAGTTTAGAAAGGCAGGGCAGGATGGATATAGGTCTAACAGTTTGGGTCTAGAGTGTCTTCCCTTTTGAAGAGGGGGATGACCGTGGCAGCTTGCCAATCTTTGTGGATCTCAGACGATACGAAAGAGAGGTTGAATAGTCTAGTAATAAGGGTTGCAACAATTTTGGCGGATAATTTTAGAAAGAGAGGGTCCAGATTGTCTAGCCCAGCTGATTTCTAGGGATCCAGATTTTGCAGTTCTTTCTTAACATCAGCTGTCTGGATTTCTGCCATGTAAAAATGCTAACGTTTACGTTCCTTGCTCAGAACATGAGAACATATGAAAGCTGGTGGTTCCTTTTAACATGAGTCTTCAATATTCACAGTCAAGTTTTAGGTTGTGGTTATTGTAGGAATTATGACGCGTCGACTATTTCTCTCTCTACCATTTGTATTTCATATACCTTTTGACTATTGAATGTTCTTATAGGCACTTTAGTATTGTCAACCTAATCTCGGGAGTTCATAGGCTTGAAGTCATAAACAGCGCTGTGCTTCAAACATTGCTAAGAGCTGCTGGCAAACGCAGTAAAGTGCTGTTTGAATGAATGCTTATGAGCCTGCTGCTGCCTACCACCTCTGTCAGACTGCTCTATCAAATCATAGACTTAATTATAATAAACACACAGAAATACGAGCCCTTGGTCATTAATATGGTCAAATCCAGAAACTATAATTTCAAAAACAAAAAGTTTATTCTTTCAGTGAAATATGGAACCGTTCCGTATTTTATAGAATGGGTGGCAACCCTAAGTCTAAATATTGCTGTCATAATTATGTACAATTCTGGCAAATTAATTACGGCCTTTGTTAGAAAGAAATGGTCTTCACACAGTTCGCAACGAGCCAGGCAGCCAAAACTGCTGCATATACTCTGACTCTGCTTACACTGAACGCAAGAGAAGTGACACAATTTCCCTAGTTAATATTGCCTGCTAACATGCATTTCTTTTAACTAAATATGCAGGTTTAAAAAAATATATACTTCTGTGTATTGATTTTAAGGAAGGCATTGATGTTTATGGTTAGGTACATTTGTGCAACGTTTGTGCTTTTTTCGTGAATGTGCTTTAGTTAAATCATCACCCGTTTGGCAAAGGTGAAATAGGCTGTAGTTCGATGATAAATTAACAGGCACCGCTTTGATTATATGCAACCCAGGACAAGCTAGTTAACCTAGTAATATCATCAACCATGTGTAGTTAGCTAGTGATTATGTGAAGATTGTTTTTTTATAAGATAAGTTTAATGCTAGCTAGCAACTTATCTTGGCTCCTTGCAGCCACAAGGTCCTTTTGATACTGCACTCGCGTAACAGGTGGTCAGCCTGCCACGCAGTCTCCTTGTGGATTGCAATGTAATCGGCCATAATCTGCGTCCAAAAAGGCTGTTTTCAAGTTTTCACAACAATTGGTAATCGGCCCTAATTAATTGGCCATGCCGATTAATCGGTCGAACTCTATTCAAAACCCCACCAAACCAGCTTTGTTGTGTATGATCAGGGTTGTAAATGGGAGCGCAATGGAGGTTTGAGCTTTGGCTGTAAAAGGCTAGTAGTTTTATGTTTTTCTCTCATTTTGCTATTAGCACACAGAACAACAAACTAGGTTCTATAGTAGGTAGGCTATGTAGTGGAAATTATGTGCCGTGAGCTGTTTCTATTGATCTGATATGAAGGATGACACCATCATGGAATGTTTTATTTCTTCCCTTTCCAGACCAAATGGCTGAGGTGAGCCTCTGTACTGACTGAGCCTCTACTGTCTATGACAGGCATACTTGGCATGGGTCTTTTATCACATCACACTGTTGAGTTTTGCGAGTGGGCTCGAATCTTCAGTTCATTCATACATTTTTCTCCCTCCATGTCTCCGCTGTGAACTTGGCCTGATTGCATAACTTCATGCCTTAAGTGATTTAGCCGGCAACATAGATGCAAATGAACCCAGCCCATCATTAAGCTAGATAGTCAGTGTAACCATAGTGACATACCTCGTCCCTGGTGCCAGTACTATAGATCAGGTGTTTCTGACCTTTGAAAACTCAACCCAAGGCCTCCTTAAGGAATGGAGTTATGCTCTCTCTTACTCCGTAATAGAGATCACATTTATTTATAAAGCCCTTTTTACATCAGTTGATGTCACAAAGGGCTATACAGAAACCCAGCCTTAAAGCCCAATCAGCAAGCAATGCAGATGTAGAAGCACGGTGGCTAGGAAAAACTCCCTAGAAAGTCAGGAACCTAGGAGGAAACGGAGAGGGAAACTTTGACCCATATTAAACCGGCACTCTCCCTAGTCCCAACCCTGTGACATAAAAGCAAATATTATAGACTACAGTCTGTTTCTTTTGTTTTTTTTCTGTTGTCATTGAGGGCCATTTTTTGGCAATTTTTATACGCAGAAACATTATGGTTCTCTGTTCTATAGATGGAATAGTGGGACATTTTGCCTCACCAATGGGATGAGCATTCAGCATTCACTGTTATTATTTTAAATCAGAATTTAGCTGCAGCATCAATAATTCACTGTCTCTATGTTGTAACTTTAATGGGTTACAGAGTTAATGTTTAAGTTAATATCTTTAGATACAGCTCAATTAATTTTCTTTAGAGTTGTTTACATATGTAATTGTATTCGAATTTATGTGTTGGAGATTGAGAGAACTACATACATATTTTTGTTGTATTGGATTATGCTTTTGACTGCAAGTTCCAGAATGCCTTGCGACAGGAAGTAGAGAAAGAACGCGGCAGTTATGTACAAGTGACAAGTGATTATCCCGACTTTCGCTAGCAACTTTCTTTTATTGTTTTGTAGAATCTAAAGTTGTTAAATGTAACGTGAACTAATAGAAGCTTTCATTTCAAACCCGACGTCCTGAGTCATTACTTTGGAGATAGTTATTTTATACTCTATGGCCATGGATCATGTATAGCTTTTACTAATCCTGCGTCTCCCCTGTGTTGCTATTCCTCCTGTACCGATGCTGAAACTTAACTAGTACTTTTAAGAGACACAGTGGGATAAGCAGCTTGGGGCCTCCAGACTCTGGCTGGATCCCAAATGGCACCCTATTCCCTACATACTATAGTGCACTACTTTTGACCAGGGCCCATAGTTTTGTACACTATATAGGGAATAGGGTGCCATTTGGGACTCAGAGAGTGTGTGTGTCTGCTTGGGCCTAATGTGGTTCAAGCTATCTGTGTGTGAGAGAGAGAGAGAGAGGCCACCACTGTTTTCCTGCCAGTTCCATTTGGCTCCAGTCATTGTCTCAAAGTGTTTTCCATGTTCTCGTTGGCTAGATAAGATGGATGGGCTCTTGGGAAATGGCAACTCCTGGTTCTCAGTGCCTCTCTGACTTGCTATCTGAGTGTCTTCAGACCGTGACACCACCGAGGCTTCCTCTCTATTCATTGTCTGGTGGCTGTGGAGTGTCTCTGTTGAGTCCCAAATGGTACCCTATTCCCTAATATAGTGCGCTACCCTATGTGCCCTGGTCAAAAGTAGTGCACTACAAAGGCTTTGTGTGGTATGTGCACATTGAATAATCAGTGGTGTATCTGTGTCGGGATGACATCACATAGCAGAGAGATTACTGTACGCCTGAAAAGAGAAGATTGTGGGAACGAGATTTGTGCTGTCTGTGTAGCTCTCGAGGGACTGGCCGTAGGGGGATGTTGTCTTAGGGTTTAGTTGACAAAGGACAGACTGCACAGACTGGGTCCTAGTAAAGGTTCCTTTTGAGTGTGTGGAATCCTTAGTTGAGATCCATGCGAGTTGCTCAAACGTTTTGAGTAGGCCTAAATTATGGAAATGGAAGATGGGCTACGATTTATGCCAATATGATGATGATGATGATGATAGCTCATAGTGATGGGGGGGGATTGATACAGTTACATATCGTAATATTATTTGAGACAATATTATACCGATACTTTGACTAAAAGTATAGATTTGTTAAAATATGATTTATTATTATTCGTTGTTATTGTTAGGTATTAACTCATATTATCCATCCTATAGCTTGTTCTCCATCTTCTTTTTAAATAGTGAGCCAACATGATTTCAGCACATTTCCATGACTGATCAAAGCAATTTTTTTTCATCCTCTGTCATGTCTCTCTGCAGCAGACATATAGTGAGCAATATGTTTTGGAACATTAAATCGCAATAAAATCACAGTATCGAATCGCAATACATATAGAATCATGACAATCACAATGCATATCTTACCGGCACCTACAGTTCCTTCAGAAAGTATTCACACCCCTTGACTTTTTGTTGTGTTATTGATTACATTTAGATTTTGTCACTGGCCTACACACAATACCCCATAATGTCAAAGTGGAATTATGTTTTTAGAAATTTGTAGTAATTAATGAAAAATGAGAAGCTGAAATGTCTTGAATCAATAAGTATTCAACTCCTTTGTTACGGCAAGACAAAATACGTTCAGGAGTGAAAATGTGCTCAACAAGTCACATAAGTTGCATGGACTTTGTGTAATAATAGTGTTTTAACATGATTTTTTTAAATGACAACCAGTTCTCTGTACCTCACACACACTGAGTCATTCAAAACATTAAGAACACCTGCTCTTTCTATCACAGACTGACCAGGTCAATTCAGATGAAAGCTATGATCTCTTATTATTGTCACTTGTTAAATCCACTTCAATCAGTGTAGATGAAGAAGAGACCGGTTAAAGAAGGATTTTTAAGCCTTGAGACAACTGAGACATGGATTGTGTATTTGTGCCATTCAGAGGGTGAATGGGCAAGACAAAAGATTTCAGTGCATTTGAATGGGGTATGGTAGTAGGTGCCAGGCGCACTGGTTTAAGTGTGTCAAGAGCTGCAACGTTGCTGGGTTTTTCACGCTCAACAATTTCCCATGTGTATGAAGATGGGTCCTCCACCCAAAGGACATCCAGCCAACTTGACACAGCTGTGGGAAGCATTGCAGTCAACATGGGCCGACATCCCTGTGGAACGCTTTCGACACCTTGTGTAGTCCATGACCCAACGAATTGAGGCTGTTCTGTGGTCAAAAAGGTGGGGTGCAACTCAATATTACGATGGTATCCTTAATGCTTTGTACACTCAGTGTCAAATAATTTAAACACCAATTCGACCACAAAGACCAGGGAGGTTTTCCAATGCCTCGCGAAGAATGGCACATATTGGTAGATGGCTAAAATAAAAAAAGCAAACATTAAAAATCCCTTTGAGCATGGTGACGTTCATAATTACACTTTGGATGGTGTATTAATACACCCAGGCACTACAAAGATACAGGAGTCCTTCCTAACTCAGATGCCGGAGAGGAAGGAAACCGCTCAGGGATTTCACAATGAGGCCAATGGTGACTTGAAAACAGTTAGAGTTTGATGGTTGTGATAGAACTGAGGATGGATCAACAACATTGTAGTGAATCCACAATAATGACTTAAATGACTGAGTGAAAAGAAGACGCCTGTACAGAATAAAAGTCTTCAAAACATACATCCTATTTGCAATACGGCACTAAAGTAAAACTGCAAAAAAATGTGGCAAAGTAAGGAACTTTATAAAGCGTTATGTTTGGGGCAAATCCAACGCATCACGGAGTACCACTCTTCATATCAGCAAGCATGGTGGTGGCTGCATCATGTTATGGATATGCTTTTCCTAGAGGGAAATCTGATTCTGTCTACTTTCCAACAGACACTGGGAGACATTCACCTTTCAGCAGGACAATAACCTAAAACACAAGACCAAATATACACAAGTTGCTTACCAAGACGACATTGAACGTTCATGAGTGGCCTAGTTACAATTTTGATTTAAATCGGGCTTTAAAATCTATGGCAAGACTTGAAAATGGTTGTCTAGCAATGATCAACAACCAACTTGACAGAGTTAGAATACTTTTTTTAAAGAATAATGTGCAAATATTGTACAATCCCGGTGTGCAAAGCACTTAGACTTACCCAGAAAGACTCACAGCTGTAGCCTAATCTCTGCCAAAGGTGATTCTAATGTATTGAATCAGGAGTGTGAATACTTATGTAAATAAGGTATTTTTGAATTTAATTTTCAATACATTTGCTACTATTTCTAAAAACATGTTTTCACTTTGTCCAGTATGGGGTGTTGTGTTTAGGTGGGTGTTTTTTGTTGTTGTCCATTTTGAATTCAGGCTGTAACACAACAAAGTGGAATAATTCAAGGTGTATGAAGGCACTGTAAGTGTCGTGATCATATCGAGAGGTCTCTGGCAATCCCCAGCCAAAGTAGTGCACGACTCATGAGTAGCATGATTGGAAATAAAATACAACAGAATGTGAACTCAATGTGAACTTCAAAAGGTTTAGGCTTCTTGTTGGAGGAGTTTGAATGCTCCTGGAAGCTCTGGTACCATAAGGCTGGATACATTCAAAGTGAATTCACACTGAAGAGTAACACGTTAAGCTCCTTTTCATTGTCTTACTGATACTTTAATTACAGATAAGAATGTGTGACCTGGATGCCACCCTGCCCTTTGTCAGTTTGACTTGTTATAGATAGATTTATTTGACAATTCAAAAGATAATACAACCACATGTCGATAATGTAATGACAATCTTATTTTGAAAAAGTATTTCCGTTGTGGTCCTCTTAAATAAATGGTTAAAACATTAACAATCATAAACATAGTAGGCTTAAGCTAGACAGTAGACAATGCAGTGCAGTGATGATCAAATCCCCTAGTCCAGGGGTTCTCAACTTTTTGGGTCCGGGGACCCTGTTGTGATAGCAAATTCATCTGGGACCCCTCATAACTCCAGTGAAATAACATAGCGTACAAGGAGTTTTACTATGACTTCGGTAGTGCATGGCCTGAAAAAACAAGTCTCATGCCCTGGGAAGGAACATCTTAAAGGCACACTTCTTGGCATTGGGGAGAAAGTTGTGTAGTTTTCAAGCACATTTCCTGCAATTTTAAAAAAGAAATGCCATGAGTCAGAACATTTTTTTAAGCTTAAATTACAGCGCATTTACAGTTTCTATAAGAAAGTCTATACCACTTTGAACTTTATTTTCACATTTTATTGTGTTTCAAAGTGGGATTGATCTACACAAAATTCTCAGTCAAAGGGAAAATACAATTCTACAAATGTTTTAAATGAATAAAAATGCTATAATTATTGACCCCCTTTGTTTAGGCAAGTCTAAATGGGTTCAGAAGTAATATTTGGCTAAACACATCACATAATAAATGATATAGACTCTGTGAAGTAATAAGCTGTAAAACAGAAAAATAGACAAATATAGGGCATTACAACCATGAATAACATCAATTCACCTAAGTTTAGATGAGGATAAACTCATGCAATACAAATGATATTTACCTGAATTGCTGGCAGCGGTCTGAAGTACGGAGTCAGGTGATGTTGCCAGCCATATCTTTCCACCAGCACCATACCATCCTCTAGTCGTCCAACCAGCTGTGCTGATGCTGAAAGACTATTTTATCAATATTTTATCGTTCCGGCCATTATTATGAGCTGTCCTCCCCTCAGCAGCCTCCTGTGTACTGCGTAGATCATACACGTAGCTAGCTAGCGAGCCAGCCGGGGCGGCGGTGTTGTTGAGTGCAGTATCAACACTTTTGCAGTTCTCCACGGCTGTCTTTTGTTTTATTTTACCACAGTAGCAAGGATGATCTACATACTGAGCAGCTCGTGTTATAGACAGAAGCCTGAGGTATGGCAGACCAATCAGAGCAGATCTCTTGGCATGCCCATCCATTATCTCAGCCAATCATGACTAGGTTCCAGTCCTTTTCCGTGGCTCAACCAACTAGGCTTGTAATTGTACCATTTTTATTCGGTTTAACAGATGACGTACAAGTTTTGTTATTAAGGCACATCAAAGTTCACATGTTCAAGATGGCATTATTGCAACAACAAAAAAATGCATTTTGATGCAAATGTTCAAATGCTTCCTGTGAAGTAGTGACGTCCGTCATACGCCCAGCTTTCTGAAACGGGTCCCTATTAAGGTTGACATGTTTTTTGAATGACGACCTCTTCCTCTGTCCCCCATACATATAACATATTTAAGGTCCCTCAGTCAAGTATTGAATTTCAAGCACAAATTCAACTACGAAAACCAGGGAGCTTTTTGAAAGCCTCATAATGATAGGCAGTGATTGGTAGATGGGTAACAGCAAATCAATATATGGATGATATCTTTAAGCTTAGTCAAATTAATAATTATGCTGTGGATGATGTATTAAACCAACCAGACACATCAATTATGCAGTCATCCTTCTGAACTGCAGGACAGGAAGGAAACTTAGGGATGTCCCCATGAGTCCATTGGTGACAGTTCAATGTCTGTGATGGGAGAAACCTGAGGATAGATGAACAACATTGTAGTGACTCCACAATAATTACCTAAAATGACAGAGTGAAAATAAGAATACAAAATATTCCAAAACATGCATATGTATGCAACAAGACACTAAAGTAATACTGCTGAAAAACACTGCATAGGAATACACTTTTTGGCCTAAATGCAAGGTGTTATGTTTGGGGCAAATCCAACACCACACATCACTGAAAATCCTAAAGGAAAACCTGCTTCAGTCTACTTTACAACAGACACTGGGAGAGGGATTCAGCTTTCAGAAGGAGAATAACCTACAACACAAAGCCAAATATACACGGGAGTTGCTTATCAAAAAGACAGTGAATGTCCCTGAGTGGCCAAGTTACAGTTTTGACATAAATATGCTTGAAAATCTACGGCAAGACTTGAAAATTGCTGTCTAGCCATGATCCCCCAACATCTTGACAGAGCTTGAAGACTTTTGAAAAGAATAATGGGAAAATATTGCACAATACAGGTGTGCAAAGCTCTTATGAGACTTACCTAAGAAGACTCACAGCTATAATCACTGCCACAGGTGTTTCTAACGTGTATTGACTCGGTGAATACTTATCTAATAAAAATATATATTCCACTTTGACATTAGAGTTTTTGGTGTATATTGTTGCCAAAAAAAGATCATTAAAACAATTTTAATCCCAATTTGTAACACAATAAAATGTAAAGAAATCCAGGGGCACTTCCTATAGGCAGTGTGTGTACCAAAAATATTTTTTGGGGGGGAATACAAGAAGTATTAAGTGGAAAATACTGTAGATGGCAATCTCCATGTGAGCCTCCCAGGCCCATGTTGCCCAGGGTTAAGAACAGAAATTGTAGATTGATAATATTACATTGACTTGTATTACACCCTCTAAACTTATTCCACGTATCCCTTGTAACACATTTTGGCCATCTTTTGTTGTTGATAGTACTTGTGTATATATAAGATGATAAAAAAAAATATATATATATATACACACACACACACACACAGTACCAGTCAACAGTTTGGACACACCTACTCATTCAAGGGTTTTTCATTATTTTTTACAATTTTCTACATTGTGGAATAATATTGAAGACATCAAAACTATGGAATCATGTAGTAACCAAAAAAGTGTTTAACCTCTTACATCTAGACGTTCCGCTAGCGGAACACCTGCTCCAATATCCAATGATAGGCGTGGCGCGAATTACAAATTCCTCAAAAATACAAAAACTTAAATTTTTCAAACATATGACTATTTCACAGCATTTTAAGACAAGACTCTCCTTTATCTAACCACACTGTCCGATTTCAAAAAGGCTTTACAGCGAAAGCAAAACATTAGATTATGTCAGCAGAGTACCAAGCCAGAAATAATCAGACACCCATTTTTCAAGCTAGCATATAATGTCACAAAAACCCAGAAGACAGCTAAATGCAGCACTAACCTTTGATGATCTTCATCAGATGACACACCTAGAACATTATGTTATACAATACATGCATGTTTTGTTCAATCAAGTTCATATTTATATCAAAAAACAGCTTTTTACATTAGCATGTGACGTTCAGAACTAGCATACCCCCCGCAAACTTCCGGGGAATTTGCTAACAATTTACTATATTACTCACGATAAACATTCACAAAAAACATAACAATTATTTTAAGAATTATAGATACAGAACTCCTCTATGCACTCGATATGTCCGATTTTAAAATAGCTTTTTGGTGAAAGCACATTTTGCAATATTCTAAGTACATAGCCCAGCCATCACGGGCTAGCTATTTAGACACCCGGCAAGTTTAGCCTTCACCAAAATCAGATTTACTATTATAAAAGTTTGATTACCTTTTGTTGTCTTCGTCAGAATGCACTCCCAGGACTGCTACTTCAATAACAAATGTTGGTTTGGTCCAAAATAATCCATCGTTATATCCGAATAGTGGCGTTTTGTTCGTGCGTCCCAGACACTATCCGAAATGGTAAATCAGGGTCGTGCGCATGGCGCAATTCGTGACAAAAAAATTCTAAATATTCCATTACCGTACTTCGAAGATTGTCAACCGCTGTTTAAAATCAATTTTTATGCAATTTATCTCGTAAAAAAGCGATAATATTCTGACCGGGAATCTCCTTTTCGGCAAACAGAGGAAAAATCACAAAGACGGGGGCGGCCAGGGCACGCGCCTAAGCCCACAGTCCCTTGATCGGCCACTTGAGAAAGGCGATAATGTGTTTCAGCCTGGGGCTGGGATGACGACATTCAGGTTTTTCCCGGGCTCTGAGCGCCCATGGAAGACGTAGGAAGTGTCACGTTAGAGCAGAGATCCTTTGTAAAAGATAGAGATGGCAAAGAAGTTCAAGAAATGGTCAGACAGGCCACTTCCTGTAAAGGAATCTCTCAGGTTTTGACCTGCCATTTGAGTTCTGTTATACTCACAGACACCATTCAAACAGTTTTAGAAACTTTGGAGTGTTTTCTATCCAAAGCCAATAATTATATGCATATTCTAGTTACTGAGCAGGAGTAGTAACCAGATTAAATCGGGTACGTTTTTTTATCCAGCCGTGAATATACTGCCCCCTAGGCATAACAGGTTAACAAATCAAAATATATTTATATTTGAGATTCTTCAAAGTAGCCACACTTTGCCTTGATGACATCTTTGCACACTCTTTGCATTCTCTCAACCAGCTTCATGAGGTAGTCACCTGGAATGCATTTAAATTCACAGGTGTGCCTTGTTAAAAGTGAATTTGTGGAATTTCTTTCCTTAATGCGTTTGATATACAGAAGATGGCCCTATTTGGTAAAAGACCAAGTCCTTATTATGGCAAGAACTGCTCAAATAAGCTAAGAGAAATGTCAGTCCATCATTACTTTAGTTGGACCGCAGAGTGAAGGAAAAGCAGCCAACAAGTGCTCAGCATATGTGGGAACTCCTTCAAGACTGTTGGAAAATCATTCCAGGTGAAGCTGGTTGAGATAATGCCAAGAGTGTGCAAAGCTGTCATCAAGACAAAGGGTGGCTACTTTGAAGAATCTCAAATATATAACACATATTTTGACTTGTATAACACTTTTTGTGCTACATGATTCCGTGTTATTTCATAGTTTTGATGTCTTCACTATTATTCTGCAATGTAGAAAATAGTAATACAAAAAATACAGATAAACCCTTGAGTGAGGTGTGTGTGTGTGTGTGTGTGTGTGTGTGTGTGTGTGTGATATATATATATATATATATATATATATATATATATATATATATATATATATATATATACTGCTCAAAAACATAAAGGGAACACTTAAACAACACAATGTAACTCCAAGTCAATCACACTTCTGTGAAATCAAACTGTCCACTTAGGAAGCAACACTGATTGACAATAAATTTCACATGCTGTTGTGCAAATGGAATAGACAACAGGTGGAAATTATAGGCAATTAGCAAGACACCCCACGCACATCAATGCGAACTGTGGCAAGAAGGTTTGCTGTGTCTGTCAGCGTAGTGTCCAGAGCATGGAGGCGCTATCAGGAGACAGGCCAGTACATCAGGAGACATGGAGGAGGCCGTAGGAGGGCAACAACCCAGCAGCAGGACCGCTACCTCCGCCTTTGTGCAAGGAGGAGCAGGAGGAGCACTGCCAGAGCCCTGCAAAATGACCTCCAGCAGGCCACAAATGTGCATGTGTCTGCTCAAACGGTCAGAAACAGACTCCATGAGGGTGGTATGAGGGCTCGACGTCCACAGGTGGAGGTTGTGCTTACAGCCCAACACCGTGCAGGACGTTTGGCATTTGCCAGAGGACACCAAGATTGGCAAATTCGCCACTGGCGCTCTGTGCTCTTCACAGATGAAAGCAGGTTCACACAGATGAAAGCAGGTTCACACTGAGCACGTGACAGACGTGACAGAGTCTGGAGACGCCGTGGAGAACTTTCTGCTGCCTGCAACATCCTCCAGCATGACCGGTTTGGCGGTGGGTCAGTCATGGTGTCGGGTGGCATTTCTTTGGGGGGCCGCACAGCCCTCCATGTGCTCGCCAGAGGTAGCCTGACTGCCATTAGGTACCGAGATGAGATCCTCAGACCCCTTGTGAGACCATATGCTGGTGCGGTTGGCCCTGGGTTCCTCCTAATGCAAGACAATACTAGACCTCATGTGGCTGGAGTGTGTCAGCAGTTCCTGCAAGAGGAAGGTATTGATGCTATGGACTGGCCCGCCCGTTCCCCAGACCTGAATCCAATTGAGCACATCTGGGACATCATGTCTCGCTCCATCCACCAACGTCACGTTGCACCACAGACTGTCCAGGAGTTGGCGGATGCTTTAGTCCAGGTCTGGGAGGAGATCCCTCAGGAGACCATCCGCCACCTCATCAGGAGCATGCCCAGGCGTTGTAGGGAGGTCATACAGGCACGTGGAGGCCACACACACTACTGAGCCTCATTTTGACTTGTTTTAAGGACATTTCATCAAAGTTGGATCAGCCTGTAGTGTGGTTTTCCACTTTAATGTGTGATTGGAGTGTGACTCCAATTCCAGACCTCCATGGACCTCCATGGGTTGATAAATTGGATTTCCATTTATTATTTTTGTGTGATTTTGTTGTCAGCACATTCAACTATGTAAAGAAAAAAGTATTTAATAAGATGATTTCTTTCATTCAGATCTAGGATGTGTTGTTTAAGTGTTCCCTTTATTTTTTGGAGCAGTATATATATATATATACTGCTCAAAAACATAAAGGGAACACTTAAACAACACAATGTAACTCCAAGTCAATCACACTTCTGTGAAATCAAACTGTCCACTTAGGAAGCAGCACTGATTGACAATAAATTTCACATGCTGTTGTGCAAATGGAATATATATATATATATATATATATATATATATATATATATATATATATATATATAGAACACTTGCCCTTCTCAATGCTTAGCCTGAAATGGTGCTCAGTTCATTAGGGGCTACAATTTTTTTGTGGTTTAAGATAATTAGGATAACAATCGATGTTGCTTATGCACTGCACTTACAGTTGAAGTCGGAAGTTTACATACACCTTAGCCAAATACATTTAAACTCAGTTTTTCACAATTCCTGACATTTAATCCTAGTAAAAATTCCTGTTTTAGGTAATTTAGGATCACCACTTTATTTTAAGAATGTGAAATATCAGAATATTAGTAGAGAGAATGATTGATTTTATTTCAGCTTTTATTTCTTTCATCACATTCCCAGTGGGTCAGAAGTTTACATACACTCAATTAGTATTTGGTAGCATTGCCTTTAAATTGTTTAACTTGGGTCAAACGTTTTGGGTAGCCTTCCACAAGCTTCCCACATTCCTCCTGATAGAGCTGGTGTAACTGAGTCAGGTTTGTAGGCCTCGTTGCTCGCACACACTTTTTCAGTTCTGTCCACAGGATAGAAAATGTTTCTCCCAGGGATGAACCAGACTTGTGGAGGTCTACAATTTTTTTTCTGAGGTCTTGGCTGATTTCTTTTGATTTTCTCATGATGTCAAGCAAAGAGGCACTGAGTTTGAAGGTAGGCCTTGAAATACATCCACAGGTACACCTCCAATTGACTCAAATGATGTCACTTAGCCTATCAGAAGCTTCTAAAGCCATGACATTTTCTGGAATTTTCCAAGCTGTTTAAAGGCACAGTCAACTTAGTGTATCTAAACTTTTGACCCACTGGAATTGTGATACAGTGAAATGATCTGTAAATAATTGTTGGAAAAATGACTTGTCATGCACAAAGTAGATGTCCTAACCGACTTGCCAAAACTATAGTTTAACAAGAAATTTGTGAAGTAGTTGAGAAACGAGTTTTAATGACTCCAATTCTGTAGCGGTACTTATGTAAACTTCCGACTTCAACTGTATAAAATAGGAATAAGGCCTATAGGAAGGAATGGATGTGATACATATGCCTAGTTTGCCACAGGACCTGTAGAATTTGTCCAATGTTTATTTTAAGTGGCAGAGTCCCTCTGAAAACAGTTTATTGGCATTAGACTTCGACTTGAAGAAGAGGATTCTTGTCAATCTTTAAGCTGTGTAACAGGGTTGTAGGTTGAAGTTATGCTTTGGATTCACCGCATCTGCCGACCTCATCAAAACCAAGTTCGCTGAACTGGGAGGGAGTTTACACAATAGAGTCTCTAGGAACAGAGGGGAAGGGATTCCTGGCCACTTCAATAGCAACAAGCTGGTAATCTGCTGATCCTTTTACTCCTAGTTTGGGCAAGGCTTGGCTGCAGGAGAGTGATGCCTCAGCTTTTGTACAGTCACATACTGGGTCACATTCACCCACTGGGCACACAAACTGGAGAAATGTTGTTGAATGGAAAACATGAGCAGTCATACAGGCCATGTTCAGGTGCTGTTGTTGGCTACCTCCTGTGTTTTAAACCGTTTACTCACGTCTGGTGGCCACTGCTCACTAACACGACCCTAGTAGGCTTTACCTTCCTAGACCAGACTGGCTGGCACCAGGATCAGGAACCTGCTCCTGCTGAGCCTCTGTCAGCTCCAGTTAACAGGGCATGGATGAAAGCCCTATTTCTGACCTGTAGTCAGGAACCCCCTCTGTGGCAGGAACCATCACAGAGTCACCATCACAGAACCCTAGAGTTAGAATGAGTATACCAGTCAAATTGTGATATCAGAGGTTCCGAGCCCATTCTACTCATTCTATTTCTGTGGCTGCAACCCTGACTGAGGAGAAGAATAAACATTTGTTGTGTGAGCACGACAGTGAAAACTGAATGGCACTACATATTTATAACGTGTCCGTAAGGTGTTAACTGAACTTAAATCATTAAGCCTGTAGTTTGAAAACCTGTTTTGTCAAGTAGGATAATCCTCACTCGCAAAACTGACAGTTACGATTGTGGTGTAGAGACCATATCCTAGGCCTAACTGACACACCCTTCAGGGCAGGGAAGCCATAATCTTATAGTCAGTCTCCCTCTGGGACACAAGTCATGTCTCGAAAAACTAACTCCAGCTGACTGTCTCCATGATGCAAGTTCTAGTTACTTAGCATGATATATGGCATTAAAGTACACTACAGTACTAGTCTGTGGAGTAGGCCCCTCCCACTTTAAACTCACGCATTACATTTTGCAGGCTGTAATTATTACTTATCAGATGTTCTATAAATAACCACGTTTCCATCCAGTCATACCGTATAAAATCACAACCGCTATGATTAAAACAGGACGTTTCAGTACCATTTTATGAATTTCTTCGTTTGACATGGTGGAATCTTTTTGTGTCTAAAATGAATTATGCGAGAGATGGTGGTGGAAACGCCTTTATGTGTAAATATTGATATAATAACCATCATATCGAAGTAAACTTGGAGTTACGCTATGATATGGTGTGTGGCTCTCCATCAACGACAAGACGATGACTCAGAAACCCATTCCGTTTATTAGGCTACAGATTAAATAAATGATGATGAACATCACAGGGTGGTGAAAGTGCACAGTAACGATGCTACTTTCCCAAAAATATCAAGGGTTTTATTCTAGTGACATGATCGATGCTTAACTGCCATTTGACAACTATACATATTTTTGCTGTTATCCATAATAATCTCATGTAAACTAGCCTACCCTCACAGCCTATCCGCACTGTATCTGCGAGCTGTTGGTTAGAGTGCATGTGCCAAGACCAGAGTAGGCACATTTGCTATTTAACGCAACAGTTTTTGTGACAAAACTATCGTTTTAGAGTTGAAAATGCGATGGAATCACATTGAACTTTGTTTTTTTATTTGGTACATGAAAAAGTGTGTTTTGTGTGCTCTAGGTCATCACGTACTGCGTTTTATCCGCAAAATGTCCGTTTGGTGAAAAACAATGTACATATTTACTTCATGCAGATTCTTTAATATTTGCATGATAATCTGTCGTTATGCCTAGACAGGATGAGGGACAGGAAATGCTAGTTAATTATGTTAATATGCTATATTTATAGAACTAAGCATAGCTATAAATGCTGACTGTCATAGCACTAGAAAGAGACTGAAGCAGATTCAAAAGGCTTTGAAGGCTCAACTCTTTGGAGTTTAGTTCTTCTTCGGCGCTGCCTCCGGGCCCATTGTTTCTAAACATATCACAAGGTTTTGTTTCACTCTTCACCACGTGACTTTCCTTTACTATGACAGTGAGCTGTCAGTGCGTGGCAGACAGTGCGAACACCACTATAACAATCCTCTGTTTGTCCCAGCCATGGCAGAGCGAGGAGGGGGCCCAACATGCAGAACTCACAACCCATTTAAACGCTGCCTCTCAACTATTTTGATTTGACATCCTCAGCTGGGGAAGCAGTGGCTTTCTTTAGAATAGATAGGATAGTCTGCCTTTCTCTCCTAATCCTCTTCAGAAACATCCAATACACTTAAACCAGCAGCTGCTATTGGTCTGAACATCCATATTAATACCATTTGGTTTCCTGTCTTCGCTGAAATATCCCGACCCTCCCAGCCACCACACACAGACACTCCCACCCCTTGGCCTTCGTGTTGTCCTACCCACCCCTTGGCCTTCGTGTTGTCCTACCCACCCCTTGGCCTTCGTGTTGTCCTACCCACCCCTTGGCCTTCGTGTTGTCCTACCCACCCCTTGGCCTTCGTGTTGTCCTACCCACCCCTTGGCCTTCGTGTTGTCCTACCCACCCCTTGGCCTTCGTGTTGTCCTACCCACCCCATGGCCTTCGTGTTGTCCTACCCACCCCATGGCCTTCGTGTTGTCCTACCCACCCCTTGGCCTTCGTGTTGTCCTACCCACCCCTTGGCCTTCGTGTTGTCCTACCCACCCCTTGGCCTTCGTGTTGTCCTACCTAAGCTCTTCTCTTCCCACATTTCCCTTCAGCAGGTTGTCAGATTGTGGAGTGAGAGAGAAAAAAATACCTTTAGAAACAGACTCACTCTGGGGCAGCTAGCACCATGATCCCCAATCACACTACACTATGATCTGATGCAACTGGTTGGTTATGCTGGGTTAGCTTTAGCTCTGCATCAAGTAGTCCATGTTGTGGCCGCTGTACAAGACTTATTGATTGGCTACTCCCTAAGGTAAAGGAGCACCACATCAACCCTTCCCAGGTCCCACTATGTTCCATTCAAGGAACAACAACTCAACCCTTCCCAGGTCCCACTATGTTCCATGCTTTCTATGTTGTATTCATGGAGTATTCATGGGGTACCCATAGTATTCATGGGGTACCCATATGTTATTTATTTATTTTTTGCTCTTTTGCACCCCAGTATCTCTTACTTGCACATCATTATCTGCACATCTATCACTCCAGTGTTAATGCTAAATTGTAATTATTTCGCCACTATGGCCTATTTATTGCCTTACCTCCCTAATTCTACTACATTTGCACACACTACATCATAGATTTTTCTATTGTGTATGTTTGTTTATCCCATGTGAAACTCTGTGTTGTTGATTTTGTCGCACTGCTTTGCTTTATCCTGGTCAGGTCACAGTTGTAAATGAGAACTTGTTCTCAACTGGCCTACCTGGTTAAATAAAGGTGAAATAAAAAAACTGTAACAAACAAAAGCATTGTGCATTGCTCAAGTTCTGCTGCATGTCAGAACATACGACGAGCCTTGATGTCTTCATAGTCAAATTTATTTGCATATGTAAATTGCAAAAGATGTGGCACATGAGCTAGTAAGCAAATACCTCCTTGTTACGCAGCAGCGTAAAGGCCAGGTGTGCTCAGCCAGCACGTCACGCAAAAAAATCCCTTTCCGGGTAAAATGGCTTCTATGTTTTCCAGGCGTTTGGCTTGGCACTGAGCTGGAGTTACCATGTACAGTAGAAATACATCACAGCAGGACCTTGGCCAAGTCCTAAATGATACCCTATTCCCTATACAGTACACAGAGAATAGGGTGCCATTTGGGATTATGCCCTTGTCACAAGGCCAATCAAACAAATGTGTTTGCCCTTTCCTCTGCCCAGTGATTGGAAACACATTTCCTTCAAATGCACATTGCTCAAACTATATCAGATGTGCCATAGTGCCTACATTAGTTATTGAGCAATAGTGTGAGTTGTGAAGATTGACTGGCACACCTAAAGTGCCTCAAAAGTGGCAATCTTTGAGTTGATTGCCTGGATCAAGAGAAGTAGCAACTCCTAGCCTACTCTCTCCAGAACGGCATGTGGTAATCACATGATCAGGCGTGATTCTGTATTACCATCATATAAACCACCATATATTTCCTGTATAGTGCACTACCTTTGACCAGGGCTATTGGGCTCTGGTCAAAATAATATGCACTATATAGGGAATAGGGTGCCATTTGGGACGCAAAGAGTCAGATGGCTTCTATCACTGTGCTTACTGTCCCCTCCCTGAGTTATCAGGAGGAAGGAACGGTAGGCAGCCATATGTGAAATCTGTTCAATTAGCATCTCTACTTTAGTTTTACACACTAATGGATATTTCATATGATAATCAGCATGCAGCATCAGCATTCTGTATGCGAGGTAGCCCTGCATAGGGACCCGCTGACAAATGGAGATCTTTGCTATTGTGCCTTAGGCTACTAGCTAGAATGTGACAGAAATTCTGTTTGAACACTTGGGCCTGTGTATTTTTAGGCCTTTTCGGTGAACGTTGAACCTTCAATAATTCTATAGTAAGATGTAAGGCAGCTCTGCTTCTAACTCCTAAGAAACTTTGCAGAATTTTTTTTGTGTGTGTTATTTCTTACATTATTTGCCCATGTTTTTAATTTTTTTTATTACATACAGCTGGAAATAACTTTTGAATGTCAGAGTGGCGGTAACTCGCCAGCATTACGACCAGGAATACGACTTTCCCGAATTGGATCCTTTGTTCGTACCCCCAGGGAAATTTAACTTCATCCAGAGGCTGCTCCAAAACACTGCAGGAACCAGGCTATGAGGGGTGGCCAGTCCTCTTCTGGCTGTGCCGGGTGGAGATTATAACAGAACATGGCCAAGATCTTCATAGATGACCAGCAGGGTCAAATAATAATAATAATCACAGTGGTTGTAGAGGGTGCAACAGGTCAGCACCTCAGGAGTAAATGTCAGTTGGCTTTTCGTAGCCGATCACATTCAGAATATCTCTACCGCTCCTACTGTCTCTAGAGAGTTGAAAACAGCAGGTCTGGGACAGGTAGCACGTCCGGTGAACAGGTCAGGGTTCCATAGCTGCAGGCAGAACAGTTGAAACTGGAGCAGCAGCACGGCCAGGTGGACAGCAAAGAGTTATCAGGCCAGGTAGTCATGAGGCATGGTCCTAGGGCTGAGTGAGAGTGTGTGAGAGAGAGAGAGAGAGAGTATACTGAAATACTCCAGATATAACAGACTGACCCTAGCCCCCCGACTCATAAATACTGGAGGCTGAGACAGGAGGGGTCGGGAGACACTGTGGCCCCATCCGACAATACCCCCGGACAGGGCCAAACAGGAAGGATATAACCCCACCCACTTTGCCAAAGCACAGCCCCCACACCACTGGAGAGAGAACTTCAACCACCAACTTACCATCCTGAGACAAGGCCGAGTATAGCCCACAAAGATCTACGCCACGGCACAACCCAAGGGGGGGCGCCAACCCAGACAGGAAGATCACGTTAGTGACTCAACCCACTCAAGTGTCGCACCCCTTCTAGGGATGGCATGGAAGAGCACCAGCAAGCCAGTGATTCAGTCCCCGTAATAGGGTTAGAGGCAGAGAATCCCAGTGGAGAGAGGGGAACGGAGACAGCAAGGGCGGTTCGTTGCTCCAGTGCCTTTCCGTTCACCTTCACACTCCTGGGCCAGACTACACTCAATCATAGGGCCTACTGAAGAGATGAGTCTTCAGTAAAGGCTTAAAGGTTGAGACCGAGTCTGCGTCTCTCACATGGGTAGGCAGCCCATTCCCTAAAAATGGAGCTCTATAGGAGAAAGCCCTGCCTCCAGCTCTTTGCTTAGAAATTCTAGGGACAATTAGGAGGCCTGCGTCTTGTGACCGTAGCGTACGTGTAGGTATGTACGGCAGGACCAAATCAGAGAGAGATAGGTAGGAGCAAGCCCATGTAATGCTTTGTAGGTTAGCGGTAAAATCTTGAAATCAGCCCTAGCCTTAACAGGAAGCCAGTGTAGAGAGGCTAGCACTGGACTAATATGATCACATTTTTTTGGTTCTAGTCAAGATTCTAGCAGCCGTGTTTAGCACTAACTGAAGTTTATTTAGTGCTTTATCCGTGTAGCCGGAAAGTAGAGCATTGTAGTAGTCTAACCTAGAATGACAAAAGCATGGATACATTTTTCTGCATCATTTTTGGACAGAAAGTTTCTGATTTTTTTCAATGTTACGTAGATGGGGGAAAAAAGCTGTCCTTGAAACAGTCTTGATATGTTTGTCAAAAGAGAGATCAGGGTCCTTCACAGTTTTATTTGAGACGACTGTACAACCATCAAGATTAATTGTCAGATTTAACAGAAGATCTCTCTGTCTCTTGGGACCTAGAACAAGCATCTCTGTTTTGTCCAAGTTTAAAAGTAGAAGATTTGCAGCCATCCACTTCCTTATGTCTGAAACACAGGGTTCCAGCGAGGGCAATTTTGGGGCTTCACCATGTTTCATCGAAATGTACAGCTGTGTGTCATCCGCATAGCAGTGAAATTTAACATTATGTTTCCGAATGACATCACCAAGAGGTAAAATATATAGTGAAAACAATAGTGGTCCCAAAACGGAACCTTGAGGAACACCGAAATTTACAGTTGATTTGTCAGAGGACAAATCATCCACAGAGACAAACTGATATCTTTCCGACAGATAAGATCTAAACCAGGCCAGAACTTGTCCATGTAGACCAATTTTGGTTTCTAATCTCTCCAAAAGAATGTGGTGATCGATGGTATCAAAAGTAGCACTAAGGTCTAGGAGCACAAGGACAGATGCAGAGCCTCGGTCTGACGCCATTAAAAGGTAATTTACCACCTTCACAAGTGCAGTCTCAGTGCTATGATGGTGTCTAAAACAAAACTGAAGCGTTTCGTATACATTGTCTTCAGGAAGGCAGTGAGTTGCTGCGCAACAGCTTTTTCTAAAAGTTTTGAGAGAAATGGGAGATTTGATATAGGCCGATTAGTTTTTTATATATTCTGGGTGAAGATTTGGCTTTTTCAAGAGAGGCTTTATTACTGTCACTTTTAGTGAGTTTGGTACACATCCAGTGGATAGAGAGCCGTTTATTATGTTCAACATAGTAGGGCCAAGCACAGGAAGCAGCTCTTTCAGTAGTTTAGTTGCAATAGAGTCCAGTATGCAGCTTGAAGGTTTAGAGGCCATGATTATTTTCATCATTGTGTCAAGAGATATAGTACTGAAAAACTTGAGTGTCTCCCTTGATCCTAGGTCCTGGCAGAGTTGTGCAGACTCAGGACAACTGAGCTTTGGATGAATACGCAGATTTAAAGAGGAGTCTGTAATTTGCTTTCTAATGATCATGATCTTTTCCTCAAAGAAGTTCATGAATTTATCACTGCTGAAGTGAAAACCATCCTCTCTTGGGGAATGCTGCTTTTTTGTTAGCTTTGCGACAGTATCAAAATACATTTTGGATTGTTCTTATTTTCCTCAATTAAGTTGGAAAAATAGGATGATCGAGCAGCAGTGAGGGCTCTTCGATACTTTCCAAGCTAGTTGGAAGACTTCCAGTTTGGTGTGGCGCCATTTCCGTTCCAATTTTCTGGAAGCTTGCTTCAGAGCTCGGGTATTTTCTGTATACCAGGGAGCTAGTTTCTTACGACAAATGTTTTTTGTTTTGGGGGGTGCGACTGCATCTAGGGTATTGCACAAGGTTAAATTGAGTTCCTCAGTTAGGTGGTTAACTGATTTTTGTACTCTGACGTCCTTAGGTAGGCGGAGGGAGTCTGGAAGGGCATCTAGGAATCTTTGGGTTGTCTGAGAATTTATAGTATGACTTTTGATGATCCTTGGTTGGGGTCTGAGCAGATTAGGTCCAGAGTATGACTGTGGCAGTGAGTAGGTCCGGAGACATGTTGGACAAAACCCACTGAGTCGATGATGGCTCCGAAAGCCTTTTGGAGTGAGTCTGTGGACTTTTCCATGTGAATATTAAAGTCACCAAAAATTAGAATATTATCTGCCATGACTACAAGGTCCGATAGGGAACTCAGTGAGGAACGCTGTATATGGCCCAGGAGGCCTATAAACAGTAGCTATACAAAGTGATTGAGTAGGCTGTATAGATTTCATGACTAGAAGCTCAAAAGACGAAAACGTTTTTTTTTTGTAAATTGAAATTTGCTATCATAAATGTTAGCAACACCTCCGCCTTTGCGGGATGCGCGGGGATATGGTCACTAGTGTAACCAGCAGGTGAGGGCTCATTTAACACAGTAAATTCATCAGTCTTAAGCCATGTTTCAGTCAGGCCAATCACATCAAGATTATGATCAGTGATTAGTTCATTGACTATAATTGCCTTGGAAGTGAGGGATCTAACATTTAAGTAGCCTTATTTTGAAATGTGAAGTATCACAATCTTTCAATAATGGCAGGAATGGAGGAGGTCTTTATTCCAGTGAGATTGCTCAGGCGAACACCGCCATGTTTAGTTTTGCCCAACCTAGGTCGAGGCACAGCCACAGTCTCAATGGGGATAGCTGAGCTGACTACACTGACTGTGCTAGTGGCAGACTCCACTAAGCTGGCAGGCTGGCTAACAGGGTGCAGGCCAGGCAGCAGGCTATCTCATTGTGGAGCTAAGGGAGTTAGAGCCCTGTCTCTGTTTCTAGATAAGATGAGAGCACCCCTCCAGCTAGGATGGAGTCCTTCACTCCTCAACAGGCCAGGCTTGGTCCTGTTTATGGGTGAGTCCCAGAAAGAGGGCCAATTATCGACAAATTCTATCTTTTGGGAGGGGCAGAAAACAGTTTTCAACCAGCGATTGAGTTGTGAGACTCTGCTGTAGAGCTCATCATTCCCCCTAACAGATGCAATGAGGATCCCCTTCCAGACCGACATCAGGGATTGTAACATTCTCTGTTTCACGGAAACATGGTTCTCTCGGGATATACTGTCCCCGTCCATACAACAAGCTGGGTTCTCAGTACTCCGCGCAGTCAGGAATAAAGAACTCTCCCGGGAAGAGGAAAGGCAGGGGTTTATGTTTCATGATTAGCTACTCATGGTGTAATTGTGATAACATACAGAAACTCTAGTCCTTTTGTTTACCTGACCTAGAATACGTCATGCCGACCGTAGAGAATTATCTTTGGTAATAGTCACAGCCGTGTATAGTCCCCCTCAAGCCGATACCACGATGACCCTCAAAGAACTACACTGGACTTTATGCAAACTGGAAACCACATATCCTGAGGCCGCATTTATTGTAGCTAGGAATTTTAACAAAGCAAATCTGAGGAAAATGCTACTGAAGTTCTACCAACACATTGACTGTAGTACTGTAAAACATTAGACCACTACTACTCAACTTTCTGAAATGCCCCGCTCTCCCTGATCACGACTCCATTTTGCTCCTCCCTTCCTATAGGCACAAAATCAGCACGGGTACTTTCTGTTTAAGGTCTATTCGACACTGGTCTGACCAATCGGAATCCATGCTTCAAGATAGTTTTGATCACGTGGACTGGGATATGTTCCGGGTAGCCTCAGAGAATAACATCGACAAATACACAGATGCAGTGACTGAGTTCATCAGGAAGTGTATAGGAGATGTTGTAGTACAGTACAGAGACATAGTGTAGTCGCAATTCAATGGCTCAGACACGAGATGTATGTGGCAGGGTCTATAGGCAATCACGGAGTACAAAGGGAAAACCAGCCACGTCGGCGGACACCGTCTTACTTCTGGACAAGCTAAACACCTTCTTCACCCACTTTGAGGATAACACAGTGCCACCGACGCGGCCCGCTACCAAGGACTATGGGCTCTCCTTCTCCGTGGCCGACGTGAGTAAGACATTTAAGCATATTTACCCTCGCAAGGCTGCCGGCCCAGACGGCATCCATAGCCGCGTCCTCAGAGCATACGCAGACCAGCTGGCTGGGGTGTTTACGGACATATTCAATCTCTCCCTATCCCAGTCTGCTGTCCCCACTTGCTTCAAGATGGCCACCATTGTTCCTCTACCCAAGATACAAAGGTAACTGAACTAAATTACTATAGCCCCACGTCATTATGAAGTCATTGAGAGGCAAGTTAAGGATCATAAGAATGCTGTTCATTGACTATAGCTCAGCATTCAAACCATAGTACCCTCTAAGCTCATCATTAAGCTCAGGCCCTGAGTCCAAACCCCACCCTGTGCAACTGGGTCCTGGATTGCCTGATGGGCCACCCCCAGGTGGTGAAGGTAGGAAACAACACCTCCACTTCGCTGATCCTCAACATAGGGGCCCCAAAAGGGTGTGTGCTCAGCCCCCTCCTGTACTCCCTGTTCACCCATGACTGTGTGGCCATGCACGCCTACAACTCAATCATCAAGTTTGCAGATGACACAATAGTAGTAGGCCTGATTACCAACAATGACGAGACAGCCTACAGGGAGGAGGTGAGGGCCCTGGGAGAGTGGTGCCAGGAAAATAGTTTCTCACTCAACGTCAACAAAACAAAGGAGCTGATTGTGGCAGTGGTGTGAAGCCCCTCTCCACACCAATACCACTCTCTGTTGCCATCTATGCATAGTCACTTTAATTAACTCTACCTACGTGTACATACTACCTCAACTAACCGGTGCCCCCGCACATGGACTCTGTACCAGCACCCCCCTGTATATATTGTTATTTTTTTATTGCTCCTCTTTAATTACTTGTTACTTTTATCTCTTATTCTTATCTGTATTTTTTTTAACTGCACTGTTGGTTAGAGCCTGTAAGTAAGCATTTCACTGTAAGGTCTACACCTGTTGTATTCGACGCATGTGACGAATACAAATTTATTTGATGGTGGACTTCAGGAAACAGCATCGACGGGGCCGCAGTAAAGAAGGTGGAACGCTTCAACTTCCTCGGCTTACACATCACTGAAATGGTCCACTCACGCAGATAGTGGTGAAGAAGGTGCAACAGCACCTCTTCAACCTCAGGAGGCTGAAGAAATTTGGCTTGTCACCAAAAACACTCACAAACTTTCCCAGATGCACAATCGAGAGCATCCTGTCGGGCTGTATCACTGCCTGGTACGGTAATTGCACCGCCCGCAACCGCAGGGCTCTTCAGAGGGTGGTGTTCGTCTGCCCAACGCATCGCCGGGGGCAAACTACCTGCCCTCCAGGACACCCACAGCACCCAATGTCACAGGAAGGCCAAAAAGATCATCAAGGACATCAACCACCCGAGCCACGGCCTGTTCACCCCGCTCTCATCAAGAAGGAGAGGTCAGTACAGGTGCATCAAAGCTGGGACCGAGAGACTGAAAAACAGGCCTTCAGACTGTTAAATAGCCATCACTAGCCGGCTTCCACCAGGTTATGTAACCCTGCACCTTAGAGGCTGCTGCCCTATATACATAGACTTGGAATCACTAGTCTTCAATTTGCTTACCGCCCCAATAGATCCACAGACGATGCAATCATCATCGCACTGCACACTGCCCTATCCCATCTGGACAAGAGGAATACCTATGTAAGAATGAATAGTTAATAATAATGTTTACATACTGCTTTACTCATCTCATATGTATATACTGTATTCTACTTTATTTTAGTCAATGCCACTCTGACATTGCTCAATCTAATATTTGTATATTTCTTAATTCCACTCTTTTACTTTTAGATTTGTGTGTATTGTTGTGAATTGTTAGATACTACTGCACTGTTGGAGCTAGAAACACAAGCATTTCGCTACACCCGCAATAACATCTGCTAAAAATGTGTATGTGACAGATAAAATGTGATTTGAGTTGAAGCTGCACTGTCAGATGTTCAGATGCAGAGTGTTGGCTGTTGTGGGTGGTTGTCAGGATCAGTCTTTGTTCTGCTCTGCGTGGCTCGCCAAGGCAGTTCTAGTAATACATTTGGATAATGTGAATAAAGTAGGCTACTGCTTTAAGGGTGGCTGGGCACACTGTTTGTTTGCATCCAAATATTTACTTGTGGCCTAGTAATAGTAGCTCTTCTAGTCATCTTGAAATGCAAACTGGATTGCATTCAGTTTCAACTGAACTAAGACCACCACACCTTGAATGACGGAATGGAAATGTCCTAAGGTAATATCTAACTGGGTTAATCTGATAAGCGACCCGTGAACGTGTCATCAGGAAGCCAGGAGGGATTTTGAGTATTGACCTCATATCCTGATCCACAGGAGGTTGGTGGCACCTTAATTGGGGAGGAGTGGCATCAAATATGTCAAACACATGGTTTGATGCCATTCCATTTGCCTCCGTTCCAGCCATTATTATGAGCCTTTCTCCCCTCAGCAGCATCCACTGTTCATGATGTGTTTTCAGGAATGATGCTTTGACACACTAATTCAAATAATCCTGCATTATCAGTACTGATGTCACATGTCTTAGTATCGGGAATACTTCCCACTCCTCAATAGAGACTGGTCAGAGTCACGTTAGCCAGGTGCCGTACCGTTATTGGCCAGGTGTAGCGAGATATTATGGACAGATAATAGCGAATACCTAGTAAACAGTCACCACTAGCTGCTAGCCAGCCTCCGCCGGCCTCCTAGTCACCACTAGCGGCCTCCGCCCAGTACCCTGCCCTGAACCTTAGTCACTGTTATTAGCTGGCTAACACCCGGTACTCTACCCGGTACTCTACCCGGTACTCTATCCTTAGAGACTACTGCCCTATGTACATAGTCATTAAACACTGGTCACTTTTAATAATGTTCATACTGTTTGATCACTTCATATGTATACACTGTATTCTAGTCATGACTCATCAAATACAGTATAACTACTGCTTTACACACCTTTTCTATTCATATAGTATTCATACTGTCTATACACACCATTATATTTTGAGTGTACAAAACATTAAGAACACCTTCCTGATATTGAGTTGAACCCCTTTTGCCCTCAGAACAGCCTCAATTTGTCAGTGCATGAACTCTACAAGGTGTCAAAAGCATTCCACAGCCATGCAATCTCCATAGACAAACATTGACAGTAGAATGGCCCTACTTAAGAGCTCAGTGATTTTCAATGTAGCACCGTCATAGGATGCCACATTTCCAACAAGTGAGTTTGTCAAATTTATGCCCTGCTAGAGCTCCCCCGGTCAACTGTAAGTACTGTTGTGAAGTAGAAACGTCGAGGAGCAACAACTTTCATGCCGTGATATGGTGGGCCACACAAGCTCATAGAACGGGACCGCCAAGTGATGTAGCACGTAAAAATCGTCTGTCCTCGGTTGCAACACTCACTACAGAGTCCCAAACTGCCTCGAAGCAACGTCAGCCGAGCAGCCGCACACAAGCCTAAGATCACCATGCGCAATGCCAAGTGTCGGCCGGAGTGGTGTAAAGCTCGCAACCATTGGACTCTGGAGGAGTGGAAACGCATTCTCTGGAGTGATGAATCACGCTTCACCATCTGGCAGTCTGACGGACAATTCTGGGTTTGGCTGATGCCAGGAGAATGCTACCTTACCCAATGCATAGTGTCATCTGTAAAGTTGGAATAATGGTCTGGGGCTGTTTTTCATGGTTTGTGCTAGGTCCCTTAGTTCCAGTGAAGGGAAATCTTAACGCTACAGCAGACAATTACATTCTAGACGATTCTGTGCTTCCAACTTTGTGCCAACAGTTTAGGGAAGGCCCCTTCCTGTTTCAGCATGACAATGTCCCCGTGCACAAAGCGAGGTCCATACAGAAATGGTTTGTTGAGATGTGTTGAAGAACTTGACTGGCCTGCACAGAGCCCTAACCTCAACCCCATCGAACACCTTTGGGATGATTTGGAACGCAGACTGCGAGCTGTTGTGGAAAATCAGATATTTGCACAGATACATGAACTTGTGAATTCAATTTAGACTTTATTACAAACGTAACAGAGCCGAGCCCTTCCATGGAAAATACAAAATTCTCTAATCACAGAGTTCTGACTTTATAGTTTTTCCCGTCTTTACATAGCACATATAGTGCATCCTTGTATGTACATGAACAGCTCCTATTGGCCTTATAGTTCTCCCATCTTTGCATTACGTATAGAATCCCCTCCCTCTATATGAAAATAGCTCCTCTTGACCTTTCTACACCATTATCTTTCCATCTCAGTTCTTGCTTGTTAACGCCCACATCTGACAGCTGTATAGGTTATAATGGTAGCAGGCCCTGTTCATATATGTTCCATTCCTTATATAGCCACTCTGTCTTAGCACTTCAAAGTGGACAGTCTAAACACTGCCTGCTAATATTGGAGTCATGCGTTTTGCATGAGTTTCACTACCACAGAGCCAAGCCTAATCGGCCAACATCAGTGCCCGACCTCACTAATGCTCTCTGACATTGCTCGTTCTGAAATGTCTTAATTTCTTTATTTTTACTTTTTGGATTATGTGTGTATTGTTTTGTATTACTGCACTGTTGGAACTAGAAACACAAGCATTTCGCTGCACCTGCGATAACTTCTGCAAGTCTGTGTACGTGACCAATAAACCTTGATTTGATAGTATATTCAGATGGAATTACACTTCAGAATGAGGATGTGACGTGTAGTACTTACATTGGCAGGTGATTTTTTTTTTAAAAAAATAATAAAAAATAAAATAAAATGTACAGCCCAGCCAATAAGTTACTAGCAACCTTTGACCTATGCTTTTGCTACACCAAATTGGATAAAGGGACATTCCTGGAATCTTAGTGAGAGCCTTCTATGCTGCTGAGGCATGGAGAGTTCCATGTTTGAATGGATGATGTGATATTTGGGGTATTATTGAATTTGACTTATTTTAGGGTGATGTGAATAGCAAAGACCCTGTCAGCTCTTGGTACAGTGCTGAATTGTTATAGAGGTTATTATGATTGTCGGTCCACATTCAAAACTCTCCAGCTTAATGAAGTTTGTTCCACTTTGATTACCAGCCAAAATTAACTTTAAGATTGCAGGCAAGCACCCATGTAGACTACTTGTATCGTTTGTTCTTGTGGCCAGTAACATTGTGAATAGGCCGAGACATCATTTGGTTGGCTTTACTAGTTTTCCTCTGCTTGTAACAAGAAAATATGTTCCATTATTATTTATGATCTCACCCTTTTTAGTAGGTTAATAGGATCAGCACACCCCTTAGTGATGTGAAAGTAGCTTAAACACAACCAGGCCTATTAGTTTGTCAATTCTGGAAACACAGTCTGTACTAATGCTCATTGTCAGTGCCAAGTTGATCAGGCCCTAGCTATTCCATTGTTTCACACGAGGGAAAACCCCTGTGGAGTTACTGAACAAACTAGGCTTAGTCTGACATTTCACTCATTGAGTTTGTTTGCTTTTAATATGAGCATAGTTATTTGAGTGTCAGTGGCCCCTGTATTTTAATGTGGCGCGTTTGTGTGGGGAAAGAATAAGGCGATTGTGGTGTATAGTAAGTGATTCCCAAAGCTTGACCTGAATAATTGATAATTGAGCATTGAGAATCACCCTTGAACCCAGGCTGTGTCAATCAATCAATCAAATGTATTTATAAAGCCATTTTTTACGTCAGCCGACGTCACAAAGTGCTATACAGAAACCCAGCCTAAAACCCCAAACAGCAAGCAATGCAGATGTAGAAGCACAGTGGCAGGGAAAAACTCCCTAGAAAAGCAGGAACCTAGGAAGAAATCTAGATAGTAACCAGGCTCTGAGGCACTCAAGTGAAGCATAGATGGTCAGCAGAGTCAAATAATAATCAATGGTTGTAGCGGGTGCAACAGGTCAGCACCTCAGGAGTAAATGTCAGTTGGCTTTTCATAGCCCAGCATTCAGAGTTTGAGACCACAGGTGTGGTTGAGAGAGTCGAAAACAGCAGATCCGGGATGAGGTAGCACGTCCGGTGAACAGGTCAGGGTTCCATAGCCGCAGGCAGAACAGTTGATACTGGAGCAGGAGCATGACCAGGTGGACTGGGGACAGCAAGGAGTCATCAGGCCAGGTAGTCCTGAGGCATGAGGCCAGGGCTCAGATCCTTCGGGAGGGAGAGAATTAGAGGGAGCATACTTAAATTCACACAGGACACTGGATAAGACAGGAGAAATACTCCAGATATAACAGACCCTGCCCCTGATACAAACTATTGCAGCATAAATACTGGAGGCTGAGACAGGAGGGGTCAGGAGATACTATGGCCCCATTCGATGATACCCCCGGACAGGGCCAACTAGGCAGGATATAACCCCACCCACTTTGCCAAAGCACAGCCCCCACACCACTAGAGGGATATCTTCAACCACCAACTTAATACCCTGAGACAAGGCCGAGTATAGCCCACGAAGAGCTCCCCCACGGCACGAACCCGAGGGGGGCACCAAACCCGGACAGGAAGATCACGTTAGTGATTCAACCCACTCAAGTGACGCACCCCTCCTAGGGACGGGGTGGAAGAGCACCAGAAAGCCAGTGACTCAGTCCCAAAATAGTGTTAGGGGCAGAGAATCCCGGTGAGGAGAGGGGAACCGGCCAGGCAGAGACAGCAAGGGTGGTTCGTCGCTCCAGTGCCTTTCCGTTCACCTTCACACTCCTGGGCCAGACTACACTCAGTCATAAGACCTACTGAAGAGATGAGTCTTCAATAAAGACTTAAATGTCGAGACCGAGTCTGCGTCTCTCACATGGATCGGCAGACCACTCCATAAAAATGGAGCTCTATAGGAGAAAGCCCTGCCTCCAGCTCTTTGCTTAGAAATTCCAGGGACAGTAAGGAGGCCTGCATCTTGTGACCGTAGTGTATGTGTAGGTATGTACGGCAGAACCAAATCGGAGCGATGGGTAGGAGCAAGCCCATGTCATGCTTTGTAGGTTAGCAGTAAAACCTTGAAATCAGCCCTAGCCTTAACAGGAAGCCAATGTAGAGGAGCAATATGATCACATTTTTTTGGTTCTAGTTTCTAGCAGCCATGTTTAGCACTAACTGAAGTTTATTTAGTGCTTTATCCGGGTAGCCGGAAAGTAGAGTATTGCAGTAGTCTAATCTAGAAGTGACAAAAGCATGGATTAATTTTTATGCATCATTTTTTGGGCAGAAAGTTTCATATTTTTGCAATGTTACAAAGATGGAAAAAACTGTCCTTGAAATAGTCTTGATATGTTTGTCAAAAGAGAAATCAGGGTCCAGAGTAACGCCGAGGTCCTTCAGGTTTATTTGAGATGACTGTACAACCATCAAGATTAATTGTCAGATCCAACAGAAGATCTCTTTTTTTCTTGGGACCTAGAACTAGCAACTCTGTTTTGAGTTTAAAAGTAAAACATTTGCCACCATCCACTTCCTTATGTCTAAAACACAGTCTTCCAGGGAGGGCAATTTTGGGGTTTCATCGAAATGTACAGCTGTGTATTGTCCGCATAGCAGTGAAAGTTAACATTTATGTTTCCGAATTACATCACCAAGAAATATATAGTGTAAACAATAGTGGTCCTAAAACAAAGCCTTGAGGAACACTGAAACGTACAGTTGATTTGTCAGAGGACAAACCATCCACAGAGACAAACTGATATCTTTCTGACAGATAAGATCTAACTCCAAAAGAATGTGGTGATCGATGGTGTCAAAAGCAGCACTAAGGTCTAGGAGTCCGGACAACCTAAGGTCCTGGGACCTGGACAAACTCTACAGATTTGTGTCTCAATTCTCGGTCAACAGACCCCTATCTAGAACAAACTCTGAATTGGAGAAACTTTAATGTGGGCATCCGGCTCCAGTGTGTCGCTAATGTTACGGCTGAGAATTGCCAGGCTCCTTAAGATACTTAGGTGCCGATACGATATGTATTGCGATTTGATACTGCGATTTATATTCCGATTTAATGTTCCAAACATATGGCTCACTATATGTCTGCTGCAGAGAAACAAGAGAGCATGAGGAAGCTAGTTTTGATCCGTCAGGGAAATAGAAGTGCTGAAAACATGTTGGCTCACTATTTAAAAAGAAGATGGAGAACAAGCTATAGGATGGGTAATTTGCAGAGTTTTGGCGCAGGTACAGCGGACTAGGGCGGTATCAAGCAAGAACAAAATATTGTTTAGTGCAAGGGCAAAACAACTAAACATGCATCCCTTGGGGTCCCCAGGACCGAGTTTGGGAAACGCTGCTCTATGGGGTATTACGTCAGAGTTGTTTTGGCCCAGACTTAGGCCTACACATTGAAGTAGTTTGTGGCCTGTCTGTCGTCCCTTTAGGCGATTTGTGTTTTTTATGGATCACAACAGCCTGGGGTGTCTGCAGATTTCCCTGAGGGGTTGTTAGGCTGCTCATTCTACTGTATTGTAATCTCACCACAGTAACAGGATCAGCTGGTGGTTGGACTCAACAACATGATTATTGGAGACCTGGCCACAGCAAGGCCCAGGAGAATGTGTTTAACCTGAATCTGCTGGTGTGCTGCTCATCTGCTTAGGGTAGGCTACAAATACTCTACAATTAGTGTGCACCCCAAATGCCCCGGGCAAAAGTAGTTCACTATAAAAGGAATAGGGTGCCATTTGGGTATAAGTCTAGTGCCAGTGATGAAATTAAGCAAACACCCTGAAAATAGAATTTAGAAATATAGGCTATTCAATTTTAAGCATACTGGGAGTATTAACCATTCCATACACAGTTTTGTTTGATCTATTGTCTTAATATGTGTAGTGCTAGCCTGTACATTTTGTAATAACATTGTAGGCTAATTGCCCCTTGGGGATAAAGGATTTTTTTGGTTGTTGTGTGAATTAAATGTGATAACTGTTTGATGGCTTTAGGAAAGGAACCAGCCTCTAATGGCCCCATGTGTCTGTCCTCTTGTCTTGTAGTGTCATGGAGGATGGGAAGCCGGTGTGGGCGCCCCACCCAGGAGATGGGTTCCAGCTGGGGACCATAGTGGACATAGGAGCAGACAGCTTGACCATCGAGCCGCTGAAACAGGGGCAAAAGGTGGGTGATCACACACGCATGTTCAAAAACAGACGTCCATGATCACTAATATTTTCCACCCAGAGAATTGACATAATGGTGTGGTGTGGAGGCCACCAGTGAAACATCTACTTTAAAAACTCCAAGAGGCAGTTTTTAGATGGTACACTATAGATCAAGGGTGCTCAACTCTTACCCTACGAAGTCCGGAACCTGATGGTTTTCTGTTCTACCTAATAATTAATTGCAACCTAAATCAGTCCCTGATTAGAGGGGGAACAATTTAAAAAAAGCAGTGGAACTGGTTTTCGAGGTCCAGAGTTGCGTTTGAGGGCTGCAGATGGTACCCTGCAGACGGTACCCTGTAGACGGTACCCTGTAGACGGTACCCTTCAGATGGTACCCTGCAGATCAGGGATCACCAACTAGATTCAGACTGGCTCTAACCACAATAGAAAGAGGAGTGGGAGGCCCCGGTGCACAACTGAGAAAGAGGACAAGTATATTAGAGTGTCTAGTTTGAGAAACAGATGCTCACAAGTCCTCAACTGGCAGCTTCATTAAATAGTACCCGCAAAACACCAGTCTCAACGTCAACAGTGAAGAGGCAACCCCGGGATGCTGGCCTTCTAGGCAAAGTTGCAAGGAAAAAGCCATATCTCAGACTGGACAATAAAAAGAAAATATTAAGATGGGCAAAAGCACACAGACACAGGACAGAGGAACTCTGCTTAGAAGGCCAGCATCCCGGGGTTGCCTCTTCACTGTTGACGCAGAACATCCACTTTGTTTTTTCTTTGTGAACAATTGTAATTTTAAGAGTGGAAAAACGAAAACAAATCTAAAACCAGGAAAATAAAACTGAGAACATCATTTAGGAAAATATTAAACATATCATTTTATGGGGGATCACATTTTAAAGGTCCAACTTAGTTGTTTATTAACCATTCTTTTACCAAGTATATTGACAGACTACTTTCTCTTGTACAATAAGGACCCATGGGGAGAGAAGAGAAGAATGTGCCTATTTGAAAGCTAGAAAAAAAAAAATGTAGCTTGCGACGTGTTTAATTTTTTTAAAGTAGCTCTCATTCTAGAAAAGCTACAGCGGGCGCCCTATACTTGATACCCGACAGAGGGCGCCCTATACATGAAACCCGACAGAGGGTAACTTCCGACACCGGTACAAAATGAAGCCCCAGTATCTGAGGTCAAGTTGGCTTTCCCATAGAAGCCACCAGTCACTGCTATTTCACTTTTCCACTAGGCTAGATCATGTGTTACACTCTGTGCAAAGTTTTTGATGTTAGCCAAACCCAGTTTCTATGGTAGCTCATGCTTTCTTGTGTGGCTCTGTCATCAGCTGAACGTCCTCCTCAAACAATCTGTTCACTTAGTGTATTTACATCCGGCCCATAAAGCATGGGACTCTGTCAGATCCTTTATTATGAAGGAAGCTGTGTGCGCGTAACGGATGTGTCCATTCTCCGGCCCTTATGGCCAGTTCTGGGCCTTAACACGGAGTCTGAGGGGCACAATGTGTGTTCTGTCCAGCAGCAGCCAGTTTGTGCCAGTGTACGGTGAGCTCCCTTGTCACCCAGCCCGCTCATAGCAGCAGCGGCATACGCAGCCTGGCAGATCCCTGTAGGGGGACTTCAGGAGAGAGGTGTTGCTCGGTGCATGACACCACGTCACACTCACAGCTTTAGCCACAATGGCAGACTCTGTGGCCCACAGCATTAGGTAATGTGTTCCTGACTGGGACTGCGTCCCCAATGGCACCCTATTCCCTATACCCTATTCCCTATACAGTACACTACTTTAGACCGGAGCCCTGTGAGTCCTGGTTGAAAATATTGCACTATAAAGGGAATAGGGTGCCATTTGGGACGCTGACAGTTTCTGCACTGTTTCACTCTGCCTTGGTGTCGGTGAAAGAGCAAGAGACCGAGGGGGGAGGGATGTGTTTAAATTCAGGGGGCATTGCGTCATCCTCCTCCCCTTCCTTCTCTCCCTCTCCCGCTCCTCTAAACTTCAGTCACCTCACATGGCTCAGTGCTATAAAATCCTGCCAGTTTGGGGCTATTGCAGGAAAGAATGAACTAACTGTATGTCAGCTTGGCTTTTTCAACCTTGAGATTTTAAATCCCTCTTGCTGTGCCTCTTTATTTGGAGAGACTAAGGCCGCATCCCAAATAGCAACCTACTCCCTATATAGTGCAATACTTTCAAAAGTAGTGCTCTACATGGAAGAGGGTGATGGACTAGAGTGCCATTTGAGACACGGCCTAAATTGCTGGCCCAGCAGAGGCCAACCGGGCACTATGGCCCACAGGAGGGAGCTGAGGCCAACAGGGCATACAGGAGGGAGCTGAGGCCATCCGGGCCCCATGGCCCACAGGAGGGAGGTGAGGCCAACAGGGCCCACAGGAGGGAGCTGAGGCCAACAGGGCCCCAAGGCCCACAGGAGTGAGCTGGGGCCAACAGGGCCCTATGGCCCACAGGAGGGAGCTGAGAGCAAACAACAGGGCCCTATGGCCCACAGGAGGGAGCTGAGAGCAAGCAACAGGGCCCTATGGCCCACAGGAGGGAGCTGAGAGCAAACAACAGGGCCCTATGGCCTACAGGAGGGGGCTGAGAGCAAACAACAGGACCCTATGACCCAGAGGAGGGAGCTGGGGCCAACAGTGCCTCAAGGCCCAGAGGAGGGAGCTGGGGCCAACAGTGCCTCAAGGCCCAGAGGAGGGAGCTGGGGCCAACAGTGCCTCAAGGCCCAGAGGAGGGAGCTGGGGCCAACAGTGCCCCATGGCCCACAGGAGGGAGCAGGCTCTGGCTGACTGCATCCCATATGTCACCCTTTTCCCTACATAGTGCATTACTTTTGACCAGCGGTTAGGGCAGTGGTCAAAAGTAGTGCACTATGTAGGGAATAGGGTGCCTTTTGGGACGTATCCACTGTGTCTGGTTTGTTCTAGCTAGCTACACATCTCAGCCTATCAGACCCACTTAGTAGTCTAAGGTCTTATGTCAACCCACATGTGTTCCCCACACAAACTTCTCAAATATTTGTTAAACATGTTCATTTTTCCCTAGTGTAATGTCTGAATCACTTGTGGAGTGGTAAGGTAAAATGGCAGAAGGCTTTTAGCTGGTGTTGTGTTATAGGGGCTGGCCAGGAGAATGTCTCCTGGAAGCCAGCGAGCTTTCACTAACTTTGGTTAGCCTAGTAGTGCAGAAGAGAACTTACTGTATGTTTGTTCATAATTCTATAAACATGGATGTATATCCCGTAAATGCTTTAATCAAAATCCCATTACGTTGGATTAGTTAACTTTGGGATAAACTATGTATTTCTTTGTAGCTTGGACTTACCTGCCCCCCTTAGTTTGGACTTTTAACACATGTGAAAAATCAGAAGCATGTGACTGTGTTTTCTTTCAAGCTCCCTGGGAGGGAGGGAGGGAGGGAGGGAGGGAGGGAGAGAGGTAAAACTCATCAGCCAGACTACCCCTTTGGTTTTCTGTCACGCTAACTTGAAATCGCAATGTGCTTTGAGACGTGTTTAGGATTCTGAAATAACCCATAGTGTTTACCCTAAACACGTGCTATGAGTAACAAACACACACACCCTACTAACGCCAGAGTAGCTCCAGCCTCACAACACTTGTCTAGCTGTATTGTTTTTCCTGGGCCATGTATGTGTACTGATAACTGTAGTGAATATGGCGTGGTGGCTGTACTCTGCAGTGGAGGTGCTGACGAACGACCATGGGAGAGCTTCTAGCCAGCCACCACCGCACCTCTCTAGCTAGCTCCCAGATCCTCTTTCTGCCTCTCTCCAAATAATGAATTGTCCCCTGATGTGTCTCTTACTGCTGCGTACGCCAGGCCCTCATCCTGCTGTTGGTTCTGTTTGATTGAAGCAATGGCATCTGAACAGTCAGTATTTTTAGTAGCTCATTGGGAGTGCAAAAATAACACATTGACAGACTTGAAAAGACTCCTGACTTATATCATTAAAAGCAAGCACATTGATTGGAATCCAAATATACTTAATTATTAAAATGTTCTCCTTTCTCTCTCCTTTGGATATTGTTTAATGTTCTAAGCCACGTGAACTTGATGTAGTTGCCCACTCTTCAACAAAGAGAACAGCCTAGTGTCAGCATAGTGGCATGCTAAAAGTACAACAGACTAGTTGATCATCTGTCACCTCCATCTTGTTTTACCAGAGCTTTACGGCCCAGCTCAACCAAGTGTTTCCGGCTGAGGATGATGTCAACAAACATGTGGAAGACAACTGTGAGTTTGTTTTACCAAAAGTCTTCAGTCTCCACAAGGTTTTTGTTTCTCACCATCTCATAAAGCTACCCTAACTGACACCTAAGTGTTTTTACAGCACTATATGAAGTTATGAACTAAATTACAACCCTGAAACTGTTGCCCAACGCAAATGATTCCCCTGAGGATTGAGGAATTCCATTTTGTTCCATTTTGTTCTCATGTGTTTTCCATTTTGATCCATCTTCTTCTTTTGACAGTTGTGATTAGTCTGGCTTAACTTCAGATCTGTTGTTTTTCAGGTTCTTTAATGTACTTGAATGAAGCCACTCTCTTGAACAACGTCCGTGTGCGGTATAGTAAAGACAGAATTTATGTAAGTACTTTATAACAGACATAGCTATATCCTGCTGTCTGCCTCATCAATCTGGTTTAAACAGCTGTGTACCATGGTAAACAGGCCACAGGTTGAACCAGCATGAGTGAGTTCGATAGAACACCCACTCATTATCATGCTAAAGCCATGTCACTTCAGTCTCTCTGTGCCTACTGTACTGTATGTGTTGTGGTGGGTCCCCTCCCTCCCTGCTTCCCAGTGTGACAGGCGTGATGGGCTTGTCATTGTCACTCAGGGCTGCCTGTCAGGTGTCTGCTGGGAGGGAGGCACATACACACAGCTAGCTCTTGTCGTCACTCTCCCTGCTGGCCCCTGTGTCCACCCCAGGCTCGGGTGACCTCTATAATCAGCCAGGGAGCAGAACAGAGCCAGGGAGTGCTATCCTGTTCCCCACTGAACTTAATTAGGTCCTCTGAAGTGACAGGGGGGAGGCAGGGGGATGTGAATGCCAGCAGGTGCGGAGAACAGACCGGTGGGACACTTGTTTTCCAACAGGTGGCATCTAGTGGTTGCAGTGAGAAACTGCCTGCTTTGTCCTACGAAGTGACAATTCCTTTTAGCAGTGATGGGACTCAAGTGTTTTCTTAGGTCACTGAGAAAAAACAGGGTGTTATGTCAACACAAGTGTACGCTCCAAAAGCATTTGATATGAATTTTAAAGTACAGCGTCTCACTAAAAACAGATTCCTACATGTGTACTAGAGTATTTCTGACTTGTCTTTGTTTTTCTCCCAGACGTTTGTAGCTAATATCCTGATAGCAGTGAACCCCTACTATGACATCCCAAAGCTCTATGCTCCAGAGACCATTAAACAGTACCATGGGAGGTCCCTGGGCACCCTGCCGCCCCACGTCTACGCTATCGGTGAGAACTGGGAAGGAAGGTTCCAAACGGCACCCTATTCCCTGTATAGTGCACTACTTTTTTATATGGGCACTATATAGGTCAAAAGTAGTGTGCTATGTAGGGAATAGGATGCCATTTGGGACTTAGACACAAAGTCTCTGCCACTGTTGGGCTGATAATGTGTTACGCTTTCACATCTGTCCACCAGAGGGCAGTCTATAGTCATTTTCACATTATTCTCACTCTTTGCTTACCAGTGTGATTTAGCTACCTATTAACAGGGTTGGGGAGTAACGATTACATGTAATCTGAGCCGTTACATGTAAGGGATTGCAAAAAAACTAACTGTAATCCGTTATGTTACCAGCAAAAATATTGTAATCAGATTACAAATGCTTTTGAAAAAGTAGATGATTATTTCGAGGATTACTTTTAAATTCAAAAAGGATGTTTACAAAAAAAAACTTTGACACTTCTCTGTTTTCTCAATGACATTCAAATCGGCATTGAAAAAATATACAAATTTATGTTTGTTCCACCTGAGCGAGTCTGACCAGAGGTCAGAGACCCCTATGACGACACACCAAATGTGTTTGATGGATTTCGGGAAAAGAGCAGGAATGGACTTTTGTAGGCTACAGTCCAAGCTGTCTTCCAATGGTGCGACTATCCAACTTGAATAAACGCTTGGAGGTAAGGATGACAGCAGTGGTGTAGTCTACGGCGATAGAGATATCACTTATTATTGATATCTACATAGTGCATTGATGTGAATCACACTGCTGCTCTCTCATTTAGCTATTTGCACCTTATGGATTGTGGTTGTTGTGGATGGCTGTTCACAAATCTAAATGCATATTTGAACCCAATAATGGTTGAATTCAAGAAGTTTAACCTGCCTATCAATCATTGTTTTTGAAACCAGTTGACAGCCAGTGAAAATGCGCTCTTGTAGCAGCTGCATAGTGTGGATCCCATCCCAAGTCTTGCTTCTATTACTCTGTCTAATTCATGCTGATATAACATTTTAAAAATCCATTGGCCTGATGGACACATTCTCAAACTCGCACACTTTTGATAGACTTAAAGGAGCAATCTGTAGACGCTACATCCATTTTTGGACTTATAAATGATATATACATCCATTTATTCTTGAAGAATATAACTTATAAATGCCTGATGAGTTTAGTTCAACTGTCACACTCTATGAGAACCCAACATATAAGCTTGTTTTACCCCAACGTTTGTAAACAAAGTAAATGTAAACAAACACTGTATAGCCTGTATAGCCTTTGCATCCATATCTCTGTCTATTAATCTGAGCGGTTACATTTTTCGAGGCCCATCCCTCAGCTTTTTCCCAAAACAGAGGCGGGGCAGCCGTTTTGTTATTGAAACATTTTGTTATTGAAACAATAGGCCTATAGCAAATGCAGAATATGGCATACATTTTTTACGTCAATAGCACTTTTCAGTAGTGCTCAAAGCATGCCATTCCATTAGAGCAGAATTTATTTTTCAACTCAAAATAATGAGCCCAATCAGTCCTCCATGACAACATAACCATAAACAACAGAGTAGGGCTGGCTAATAAGTCCTTCGTTTTGGGGTCATGCTCAGGTAAAACAATTTGGCTAATCTATACTTCCATATTTCCAAGTTTTATTCTTGAAGATCAAGGGGTATAACATTTATTGGAATGACTGGAATTCTGATAGACTTTGGTTTTTAATGTAAAGATATAATTGTATTGTATTATTATATGTAGTAGAAAGCAATGGGTTAGAAGAAGCCTACATAACCAAACCATAAAGTAACATGCAACATCCATATATGGCCAGATATGTAAACTTTAACATTGATTTATCCTGCAAGCATGCCATTCCATGAGCGCAGCATTTATTTTTAAACGGATTGGGCTCATGTTTTTCAATCAATGAGCCCATTCAGTCCTCCATGACAACAAAATCATAAACAACAGAGTAGGGCTGGCTAATAAGTCCATAGTTTTGGGGTCATGCTCAGGTAAAAAAATGTGGTTAATCTATACATCCATATTTCCAAGTCTTATTATTGGAGATCAATAATAATAAAAAGCGATGGGTTAGAAGAAGCAAAATGTAACATCCATATATATGGCCAGCTACAGTATGTAAACTTTAACATTGATTTATCCTGCAATAGATGTCGTTCAATTGGTAACATACATTTTTGTATTCTTCTAATGCCTCTTAGGGGGAAAGTAATCTAAAAGTAACAAAGTGTAATCAGATTACGTTACTGAGTTTGGGTAATCCAAAAGTTACTGATTTTAATTTTGGACAGGTAACTAGTAACTGTAA